>NW_008345373.1:269925-347079 GCF_000622305.1 Nannospalax galili
GGAGAGGCCCGCGCCGAGTCCCCGCACCCTGCAGCCCGGAGTCCCCGGCTGCCGGGCTCCGGGCTGCACGCTCTGTGCGCAGGGCTCGACCCGGTGCATTCGCATCCACAGCCTGCAGTGTCTGCAGCGCTGCACCGTGCACGCTCCGCGGCGTCCTCTGCAGGTCCGCTTCCCTGCGGGTTCCGCGCTGGGTCCGGCCGAGGGCGGATTTTGTGGCTGCCCTCAAGGGGCTTGCAGTTCTGAACCCAGTAAGGGAAGCGAGAGCCAAAGGGCTCAAGTCCCCAGTCTTCAAGTAGCTTCCTGGAGAGCCCCAGTGTAGGACATGGCCCCGAAGCCCTGGGTTTGAATCCTACGCCTGTAATCCTAGGCGCTGGACCCTGGACTTGGGGAAGCGCCGACTCGCTCAGTCTTCGTGTTTTCATTTCGAAAGCTGAGAAGATCATATCTGGGGCCCAAAGCCTCATCTAGGGCATGAGGTGAGGGTCAGAACGCAAGGGTATTGATGGAGGAGTGCTGGACTTTGCTGGATTCCGATAATGTTTTCAGGTAACCAGCGCCTTCCGCATGCATGCACACCCACAATCTTTTGGAAAAAGACAAGCCTCGAATAGCCCCTCTCCGCGGAAAGAAGGGAAACACCGGGCCAGGGTCCCCATGGCCAGTGACCCTGATGCTGTTCCCCACAAATTCTCCCTGACCCCAGCAAGGACAGATGACAGCAGAGGGCAGCATCACTGGGAAGTGCTGATCCGCCAATGACAGGCAGTTTATTCCAAAGCTCTAGAAGGAGAAGGGGCCAGAAGGGGCCAGGCTAGTTGCAGCTCCCTCAAGAAGGTGGAGGTCAGCCAGCCTGGATATAGGATGGGATGGATGCAGGCTTGTACAAGTGGAGTTCAGGAAGATCAGGCAGCCACAAAGCCAGGTGATGGGCAGGACCTCAGCTCCTGAAAAAGGGAGCTGGACAGAGAAAGGCTGGACAGAGAGGAGGTCCTTCCACCCTGTGAGGCAATCCCTTTAACCTCTCCCAGATAAGGGAGCTGCCTGACCCTCTTCTCTCCCTCTCCCCTCTCTGTCTCTGTCTCTCTTCCCTCTCCCTCTTTCTCTCCCTCTCTTCCTCTCTCTCCCCCCTTTTCCCTCTCTCTTCTGCTTTCTCTCTCTCCTAGGCTCAGAGAAGCTAAAAGACCTAGTCTCAGGAAAAAAAAAATGGATGCAGAGTTCAAAGTCTCCCTTTTCGAAGAGTCAGGTGGGGATGGCAGGACATTGAAGATGTGTACTGGTCATGCCTGAGAATCTCTAGTGACACATGGAGCCAAACTCAAGATTGGTTGTGCACTGGAGAATCAGAAGTCCAGGGTCTATAGAATTGTTTTAGCACACATTGTTGTGTCTCTTGTAATTTCTACCCATGCATCATAGTCCTTCCCTTTAGTCACAGAGCTGATAGAACCTGAGGGTTGTCTGGAAGTTTCTCTGGAGGTAGAACTATTACAACTCTTCGGTTTAGAGTTTTCAGGCCTGTTCTCTAGCTTGCCTAAACTTTTGGTAAAACTCAGTCAACAATAGGACCTTCCTCACAGGCAGCTGTTGACATTTAACAAGGAAAGTCTAGACTGTCACAGTCCCCAGCAGGTAAGGGACTGAAAACTTTTAATTCTCAGAAACCCCACTGCAGTGAGATAAAATAGTTTACAGAGGGTCTGGAGAGTGATGTTTAACAGCCTGGAAAAGGGCCAAGCAGGGGCAGAAACCACTCTAGAAATCATGAAGATTGAAGAGTTGATCCCAAAGGTGTTTGGGAGGGGTCATTCAGAAATGTGAACTACTGCACACTGACCACACTGCCACTCGCCCTCCTCTCCACCCACCCTCCAGCACACATTCCCAAGGTCTTTGATGTTCTATGAGTCACTGTGGTGTAGGTTGAATTATATTCTACAGAAAGATGCTGAAGCCCTCTGTCTCTGTAGGAAACAGCCTTTACATACACAATCACATTAAAATTAAGAAACAGCCTTTACATACACAATCACATTAAAATTAGGAAACAGCCTTTACATACACAATCACATTAAAATGAGCTCATTAGGGTGAGTTCTTGGTTAATACGACAGGTATCCTTGTAGGAAGAGGTGAAGAGGTAAAGTGGTGTGAGGGGAGGCTAGCAATACATGGGAAGACTACTTGGGAGGACAGTGGCTGGAATAGAAATTCTACGGTTAACCAAAACCTAGCTGGGGTCATCAGAAGCTGGGGAAGCAAGGAAGGACCTACCCCTCTTGAAAGTTCTGGGGGTATCCCTGCTGAGTAGACCTCTAACCTCAGATTGCAGAACAAATTTCTGTTGCAGCAGCCTTCAGAAATCACCAGCCTCTTGGTCGTGACTACCTGGCTTTCCAGGAGACATGAGTTGAACAGTCCTTGGATGTGAAGAGCTGGGAGCATCCTTTCATCCATTTACTGCTCATTCAGCACTCTTTCCTCCAGAGTCTATTGTGCTGGTTCCAGCCAGCACCAAGGACAGAGTGACAGCGGACAAGGTTGGGATCTCTGGGAGAAACCTCCCTGAGGAGGGTTGTACACCAGTACAAGAGTGCTCCATGTCAAGGGGAAACAGAACTGGGTGGTCTGATGTGGAAACAGTGACAGTGGGATGGCGAAAGACTCCCTGGAGGGGTGTTTCTAAGGGTTAGCAGATGGAGAGAGCCTTCTGCTAAGGGAGGAGCATGAGCAAAGGCCTGAGGAGAGGCCAGAAGTTGGGCATGTTTGGGAAGAGGAAGGGCAGTGTGGGTTTTGCCATGCGGGCACTTGAAGGCTGTGGGGTTAGAGAGTCCTTTCTCGAATTCTTCAGGTCAAGAACATCTGGACCAGGGGGAGGCTGCGTCCATGAGCCTTTGCATCCCATCAGTCGTGCCCTAGCTCTGCACTTCCAAACCACACCAACCATTTTCTTTCCTCTCTCGGTCTCTAACACTCACGAACATTACTTGTAAAACCCCAGTGTAGCCTGGAAAAGAATCTCTTGCACACATGCCAAGATGTACACTGTAGTGCCTCCATGCCGGCCGGCCCTATGCATCTCGGGTGATTTAAGACTACATAAACCAGAGGCCCGTCATGGGGCGCACGTCTTTAATCCTAACACTTGGCAGGTAGAGGCAGGTGGATCTCTGTGAGGTTCGTGCCAGGCTGATCTGCATAGTGAGACACTGTCTCAAAAAAAAAACAAAAAACAAAAAACAAAAAACCACAAAACACCAAAAAAACAAAAAACAAACAAAAAAACCGAAGTGCACAAACCAATGACCCGAGAGCAGCCCCCCCCACTTCCTTTAAAATATTTCACAAATAGTGAAACTCTAGTGAGCCTAGTAACCGTAGGATTTCATCCAGCCGTAGTTTTTGCCCACTTGTTAAAAGAAACAAAGGCTTTTCCGCCCATGGTCGTCAAGCTGACACACCGAAGACCTGGTGCTCAAAAGTAGGAGCTATTCTGGTCATCGCGGCATGCGGAGTTACCTCTGGTTTCTGAGATGCTGCTTCCCAATGCAACGTGGCAGTCCGTGGAGGAGGATGCTCGGGTATGTGGACCACTTTCCGGCCATCCTCTCCGGCTTGGCGGTGCTGCTCTTTTCTCCTGCGGTGCTCCCTGCAGCGCGGAGCAGCTGCGGGAGACGCTGGCCTGGAGCGCACAGGGCATGCGCTGCGGGTGGAATCCCGGGGATGCGCCAGGACGCCCGGTGCGCTGCAGTACCTCCAGCTGCCTGGGGCGTCGCTGCGGAGCCAGCACTGGGCTCAGCGGTAGAGCTCTACCTGGCTGCGCAGACCGCGCTATCCTGTGTCCCTGCATCCAGCCGCCCGTGGTGGGAACCGAACCGTGCTGGCGATACACCGCGTCCTTTCGTTCTTCCCACGCCCTGGGAGCTGGACGCGCTGCACTTGGGGGTAGCCCGGGACTCCTCCTCCCAAGGCTCCCGCGGAGCTCTCGGCACCCAAACTGTTCTTTGTAATCTGAAGGGCGCTGGATAGACAGATGCTCAATGCCCAGTTCTGTTAGACACTGACAGACCCGAGCGGCGGACTCTGTGCTGCCAGCTCCACGAAGACCAAGTTTGTCCTGTTCACAGAAGGCCCCGGATGGATCTGGCACAGGGTCTGGAACCCAGCACACCAGGCCTCCTGGACCAGAATGCCAGACCCTGGGCAACGCATTGTGTATGCATGAAGCATGGTGGGGCACAGGGGCCGTCCAGGATTGGTGCTGGAGGAGGTCGGTACAGAAAGTGAGGGGGATGGTTAGAAACTCGGTGCAATCTGCCCAGGCCCTGGACACGGGGAATTGGGTGGGCTGTACTCAAAGTCGGCGCATGGTCACTCCTGGCTAGGGCCGTGAGGTGCAGGATATGGGGGAGTCCTGATCCTTGGCTTCCGGAAGATCTAGGCTCATCCCTAGACCTCCCCTCACCTGTCATCCACCCATCCTGCATCCAGTGGTCCTTCTACAGAGCTAATGGGCTAAGTCATTAGTCCGGTACTTTCCAGCACTTGTAGGATCCTGCGGGCCTACCGGAAGGCCTCTCTGTCCCTCCCCTCCTCACCCTGTGGGTTCTTGCTTGCTGGCTCCCCTCTGCAACACTGAGCACCAGGCTTTCACTCTCCTCATCACCCCGAACCTCTGACATGTCTCATCTTTCTCCCAACACTTTACCTGCCTGTTTTCTTTTTAAAAAAAATTATTTATTTAATAACCACGTACTTAGAAGCATTTCATTTAAAAAATACTTTGATTACTTCTTTGAGAATTTCATACAATATTTTTATTACATTTACTCCTCCCTCCTCCCCCCACCTCCTTTCATATATTCTCTCTCCCCCCTCCCCCCTCCCTCCCCTTCTCCCTCTCCACCACCTTTTCCTGTTCCCACTGCCCATATACTCCTGGGTGTAGGTCATACACCGAACTGTGGTCATGAACTCAGCCTTCCAATAACCAGGGCCTTCTTTTCTAACTTCTATAGCTCAAGTCTACTGCCCCCCCCTTTTTTCTTTAACTTCTTTAGTTCAAGACTTACATTTTCTTTTCTCCCTGTAGCCCCAGCAGGCCTGGAACTCACTATGTAGACCAGGCTGGCCTTGAACTCACAGAGCTCCGCCTGCCTCTGCTTCCTGAGCACTGGGAGGAAAGGCCACCATGCCCCGTTCTAAGGCTCATGTATTTTCATTGACTTCATTGTCACTTCTGAATTTCACTCTTTTAATCCAGGTTCTGACAGCAACTATTTTCACCAGGGTTTTGATCTCCTCCTTGTTCCAAGTGCCGTTTGTGAGAAAGAATGAAAATTTGAGTGGAAAGATTTTATTTCAAGTTTCTAAGTTTATTACGTTATACTCTCAGAATACTGTTCCTGTCTCTGGTTTCTGCAGTATGGCCATCTTTTCTTTGTAGATGAAGTTTTTCGGTATTTGAATTTCCTATTCTGAGGTTTTCTTTTTTATACCTACATATATATTAGAATAACTTTATGAATGAGATAACTTGCCCTTTTGTTTCCTGGACAGTCAACCATAGTATCTCTTGATGTCTTCTGTGCTCTAATTTCTTCTTAAATTTCCTATGCTTTTACTTAAAGATGTGGTGATATTGGAAGGATAAATATTCTTGGCCATTAAGTGTTCATTGTTGACAGCATTTTTTTTTATTATTACCAAGTTTCTCTTTGTCTAGTTTAATAGTCTCCATCCCCAAGTTCAGTCTTGTCAGCTCCTAAATATTGTGTTCTTTAATTCTTTGTATCTGCATGCTGTTTTACCCATTTGCTTGTTACCAACCTGCTAAGTAATTATATCTCAAAAAGACCCAAAATAATAATAATAATTAAAATATAGAAGAAATTCGGGCTTTATTTTGTGATCCAATTGGAGTAATTTTTTTTTTTTTTGGTCTTTTTGAGACAAGGTCTCCCTGTAGCCCCAGCTGATCTGGAACTTGCTATGTAGACCAGGCTGGCCTCGAACTCACAGAGATCTGCCTGCCTCCGCCTCCCAAGTGCTGGGATTAAAGGCGTGCGCCACCACGCCCGGCTGAGAGTAAATATTTTTAAAAAATATTTTATTATTTTTACTTTATGTGTATGAATGTATTGCCTGCTTGCATGTACGTGAGTGCATTTGTATGTGGTTCTGGGATTCGAACCTGGGTCTTCTGCAAGAACAACCAGTGTTCTTAACCACTGAGCCATCTCTCCAGCCCTGAGAGTATTTTTTGGTTGGTGAATTTTATATAAATTAATATGAAGGGCATGTTTGGTTTTAGCTGTTTTTGTTCAAATCAGGTTTTGTGTTGTGTTCCCTGCTTCTATTGTTACCTTATTGGTTTTCAATCTTTGATTCTATTTTCTACTTTATCTGCTTGGTGTTTATATATAGATGTTTTAATAATTTGGGTGGGTTGCATTTTCCCCAGTAGTATGCATACCTATATTTCTCTGCATTTCTTTTTTTGTAAATTTTTTATTGAATTTTTGTGTATTTCATACAGAACATCTTAATCATTTTTATACCCCCTTCTCCACTGGCACCCCCCACCCCCCATGCTGGAATTCACGCATTCTGTCATTTGCGTTAAGGCCTGTCATGTAAGGTTAGTATCTCCAGATGTCTCTCAATGCAAGTTCATCCGCTGAGGTCTACTCAGCTTATCTAGAGTTCCTCCCTTTAAGATCAGCTCTTCATCACCCAGGAAACCTTCCTGTTTTCTTTCTCCTTCTATACAAAGTCTTGTTTACCCTTAAGGCTCCAGTGCCCAAGTAAGAAGGCCTTGGGCTTAATAGGTATTGTTAAAAGCAGATTCATCCTTATAAATTAAAACAAGGGGGCTGGAGAGATGCCTTGGTGGTTAAGAGCCCTGGCTGCTCTTACAGATGACCTGGATTGGGTTCTCAACACCCACATGGTGGCTAACAACCGTCTGTAACTCGAGCTCCGGGAGGCCTCCACAGGTATTTCACAACATAGATACACTTACACACATGCAGGCAATGCACCCATATGCATAAAGTAAAAATAATAAATACAATTATTAAAATTAAAAAATTAAACCAAGACGAGACCAAACCTATCTGTGGCTGGCATCACAATTCATGAACACACATTGGAATCCTTGCTCTAAATCTGTGCACTGAATTGTTCATCTGTTCTTTTCTACCTCTAGAGTTTATTTGGAGAAATCACTGGGAAAATGACCAAATTTTCTTCATAAGGTTGCAATGAGGATGAGGGGAGGGAACTTTTGCCGAAAACTTGTGACAAAGCTCATTCTGAGCGCTAAACATGATGGAGCTGTTACAAGACCTCAGGAACAAACACTCCCAGATCTTGGCTGTTCAAGAAGACAAAGGTTTATTTTTCACGTACACTCTGCCCATGTGTATACCGAAGACTCTGCTCCTTGGTAATCTGCATCCAGCAACCCTGTTGACAAGCACTGGCTGCTGTGTGGCCAGATGCAAGGGCAATGCCTTAGCTGAGCTTTGACTTGTAAACTCTGGAAGCAAATGACTTTCATTCACACTCAATTGGCCAAAGCCAGTCACATGACCCTACCTATGCAAGGTGGAAAAGAGCTCCATGTTACCCTTGCCTCAGAGAGCTAGAAATGTTTCCTAGATGGTAACAGCTCATGTTACTCTCACTTATTCTTATGGTGACTCTTGGGGACTACTGTAAAGTGCACACTCCAGTGGGAAAACTCTTGGAGCTCAGCTTAGGTAGCGATCAGCCTGGATTTCTGCTACTTTTGGGTATAGCCTGGTTCTCCTGCTTTGTGACTGGGGAGTGTATGTGTTGGTGAACAGGCCTGCTGGTGTTTACTCCTCTCTTTACAACACCTGCACGATGCTAGATAGTATTAGAAAGCAAATGCCATGAGACTAGACATCATGTTTATCTTGCTCAGTTTTTATACACCAAACTCCTAGTATGATGGCTGCCATGTTATTTATTGAATTGTTTGTGGACTATCTAGCAAATATACTTTAAGGCACCAGCGGCATGTTCATAGCTCCCAGAGTGTATCTTTTCTGTTCATCGGGAACCCCATAAAGAACACCCCCCCCCCGAAAGAAGGATCAGTACACCCTGAGGCATGAGGAAGGGGCTTAAATGGAAGATACATAAAAGTAGACTTGGCCAGCTAGGGCCTTTCCAAGAACTACTTACATGTCAGTGATCAGTTAGATGGTCCTGGGGTGGCACAAACTGTTGCATGATTTTAAGGACTTTGTTTATCCTACAGGGTTTGGAATGTTCCAGTGTTCCTGGTGGGCAGATGTGCTGGTTAGACACAAAGTAGAGTCAGCTGGGAAGAGGGAACTTCAACCGAAGAATTTCCCAGATCTGATAGCCTGTGGCCACATCTTGTGAGGGATTTTCTGTATTGTTAGTTGATGTGAGAGGGCCCAGCACACTGTGGATGGAGCCATCCTGAGGCAGGTGAGCCTGGGATTCGGAAAGGTGACAGGGCAGCCAAGTTCTAGTCAGTAGGGAATAATGTATACTGTCCACAAGGGAATGCACACACAATTTTTTTCTCCTTCCCATCTTCTGTGGGCTTGAATGAAGACATAAAGAGGTGGTCACTGGAGTTTGAACAGCTGCAGACCATGAAGAGAATCTTAGTTGGTGAGGACGGCAGAGCTGCAAGTCAGAGGGGCCTGGGGTCTGCTGGTCAGAGCTACTGTGACTTGTGTTGATACCTGCCACATATTGCTTACCTCTCAACTTCAGAGAGAAATAAACTGCCATTTTGTACAACATTGCGAATGCTTCCTCCATGTCCTCATTTAGAATGAAAACCTGAAATGCATGTGCCCAGTCATGACTGAAGAATTATTTGGGGAATAGGTTGATTTTTTTCCCCATTAAGATTGTCTTTTTCTTTTCTTTTTCTTTTTCTTTCTTTCTTTCTTTCTTTCTTTCTTTCTTTCTTTCTTTCTTTCTTTCTTTCCTTCTTTTTTTTTATTATTTTTTATTGAATTTTTGTGTATTTCATACAGAACATCTCAATCAATCTTAATCATCTTTATACCCCCTTCCCACTGGCACCCTCCTCTAGCCACCCCCTCCACTGGAATGCATACATTCTGTCATTTGTCTTGAGGCCTATTGTGTCAAGTTAGTGTGCCTAGGTGTCCCTCAGTGCAAGTACCATCTACAGAGGTAGAGTCAGCCTATCTAGAGCTTTAGGAAGATCAGCTTTTCCTCACATATCAGTAATCAGCTGCCAGTATTTCTTCAGCTAAGACTGGGGTCAGCTGTCCATTTCCGCGGTTCTATACCAGATTTTTGTCTGAGTTTGTATGGTTCCTGTGTGTGCTGACACCATTGTGTAGGTGCATATGAGCAGGGAAGGAGCCTGTAAGACTCTATTTCCAAATCCCCTTAAGACTGAAGATGGTGCCACCCATGAGGATCATAAGGAAGGGTGGATTCTTGACCAGGTGGCAATTTCCTACAGCCTTTTTGAAGATAGAATAAGGGTGACTTCAACACAAACTGACCATAAGGTTGATTTCCAAGGATATTTACTGCTACAGCTGCATGGGAAACTGAAAAGACTCAGGAGACCCTATAGGAAGCACTTGCACGGAGCTCTGGGACAGGTAAAGAGGTGGCTGAGCAGAAGAAGATAGCTCAGAGAGATTGGCGACCTTAGAAGCAGCTTCCAGGACTCCCTTTACTGACACAGATCTGTTATCTTCATGTTGTGAACTGTACAATCTGTGTGAGATGCCCCCAGATTCCTATTGAATAGTTCCCCTGTGAGTTTAGGATGTCTAGCCAGAGAGTGGCCGTATTATTGTTAAAGACAAAACTTTCTAAATCTTCACACTTGACCATGAACAGATAAAGAGCCACAGTTGACAGCTGGATCAGAAATAGTAAAACTTTACCTCCAAGGTATGTTTTAAGATGACATTGTATCTTATTGATTACATGACATGCAAGGTCATCCATACATGGCAGGTCCCCATTATGTTCATTTTTGTTTATTAGAGATAAGGAATTCTTACCAACATAAAGATTTCAATTTTAGCCATTATTTTAAATTTAATTATTTCTATTATAAGGAATCTGGATTTATTAAAGTCTAGTTTCAGAGTAAAGTTGAGTTTCTCAAATTCTTCTTTATGAGACAGGGTCTCACTGTGTGTCCCTGACTGGCCTTGAACTCACAGAGATCCACTTGCCTCTGCTTCCCAAGTGCTGGGATCAAAGGCATGTACTACTTTGCCTGCCTTGGGTTTCTTAAATTCTTAGTAACTTTAAAAAACTAGAGGGCTACAACTTCAGCTCAGTGGTAGAGCAATTGCCTAGCATTCTTCAGTTTGACCCCCAGGACTACCAAAGCAATCAGTCATACAGAGAAAGCCACTAGCGTTCATCTCCTTTTGCTTCCTGAGTGTGGATACAATGTGACCAGCCATTTCACACTCCCCACTGTTTCCTTTTAAACCACAAGCCCAAATCCTTCTTGAACTTGCTTTTTTTTGACTATGTGGCCACTGTGATAAGGAAAGTAACCAACATACCACTCTTCATCTGAATTCTTCCTACATCAGTAAGTATACTTTGAATTTTACACGTGCCAATTTTATAGAATAAATTTTCAGAAGTAGAAGTGGCAAGCGTATACATATATTTTAATTGAAATAGATTTTGTCAGATTAATTTCCAAATGGTTGTTGTAATTCTCCTCCTGCTGACAAGGTTCACCACCTTCATCACACCTCCAGTTTCCAGTTTGTGGCTTTTCCACATTTTAGCTATGTTTGAAAAATATTTGCTAAGGTATAATTAGCTTTCCCTCCCCCTCCCCCACAGCTGTTTTTATACTAGCACGTTCCTGTGCATTCTTTATCATCTATTCTCCATAGGAAATATATATTTTTAATCCCACATGCTAGTGCTAAGGAGCCCAGAATTGGGTTTATTTGATTAGGTGTCTGTCCGTTACTGCTGCAGCAACCCTATCATCTTCAGAGTGGCTTAGACTTCTCAGCAGGGCTAGATCGTGGCCAGGGAGGCCTATTGATGATGATGGGCAAGTTGCATAGGGTTTGGCACAGGGTGTCATGTCTGGGGTGGGGGACACTGCAAGAGGGCTGATGGGCAACAGAGAACTCACCAAGATTCAGTCCTTTGATCTCTCAGCAAGCTTGTGCTGTCTGCAGATTCTCCCTTCTGGGACTAAATCCCAAGTTCATCCTTGGTGATGATTTCTGTGCTCCTCTTAGTAGCTCTCCTCACTTCTGATGGCCAGTTTGGCCTTCCATGGCTGCATGCTGGCCAGAGACAGAACATCATCTGCTAGGGTTGTATCCAAATTCCTTTGAAAGTCATCCTTGAAATTCTGAAGTCTGTGTCTGAATGAGTCTCTTACCCTACTCAATCAAGTGCAGGGACTTTGCAGTGACTGTGACGCTCCATATCGTCCAGTTCTTGCCAGTGCTCTGATTTTGACTCCTTCCCTCAGCTGGTCATTCATTTGAGTACTTCTAGTGTGCTCACTGGTGTCCATAGCGTCCGTGCAGCGCGCCTACTGGTGTCCATCGGGTCTGTTCTGCTGTGGCTGCTTTTCCTGTGTGTTTAGTTGCTTGTTACTTTTCTCAATCTATGAACTCTGTTTTATTATTTTAGAATTTATTTATGTCTAATCCTTATTATTTTCTTCCTTTGGGCCTGTCTCTACGGGTTATTTAGTTTTTCCTTTCAGTGTTTTCATTTTTTCATTCTAAACGTATGTTGACTTAGGTGGAGCTCCCGACACTTTAGGGCATGGCTGCCTCCCTCTCTGAAGATGCTGTTTATTTTTCTGAGGACTTTTCTTCAGCATCCTCTATCTTTCACTTAATGTTTTTAAGAAAATATTTTCTGCTTTGCAGTTCTAATGTCTTTCAGAGTAGATGTTTTCCTTCAAGCCTATGGTTGTTCATATTTAAAGAATGAGGCAGAGGATGGCAGACTGAAGTACATCTGTGCACGGGTGGGGCTTCCGTGTCAACTGCTCAGGGGTCTTGTTCTTCCACCTGAGACCAGCACATGCCAGTACTTGGAAGAGAATTCCTGTTCCTCCGTTCATGGTTAAAGTCTGTGACTTTGGAAGCCCAGTGTTGAGGAGGGGCTGGGTTCCACACATCCACAGGAAATCTTTCACTTAAGCCTTCATTTTCCAGTAGTGCATTTACCCCACACTTCTGGCTGGATCTCATATGGCTAGTTTAAAGTGTTTCCTGGAGGTATATTCTCTCAGTGCCCACCACAGCGAGGCTGGCTGCATTAATCTCTGCTCCTTGCCCAGAGTGTGTGTTGATTATAGTGGATTCTTAGGTCTATAGATAAATTTGCTTTTTACCCTTGACACTTTACTAGCATTTAAGGGTAAACCATGAGATGCCAAATTCCTCAGCATTTTTAGATTTTTGTTTTGGAAGTTAGCTTCTGTGTTGTTGTTGAATTTACTCCTTCTAGGCTGACACTGATAATTCCACCTGTCCAGTTGTGATAATCCCACAATTAGCAAGGCTGGATATCTAAGCATTCAGGCAGGAGTTTTTTCCTTTGTGTGAGTTGTTTACCCCTTTGCTCATATATGTCAGGTTGTTTAATTGCCTTTTGGCTTTGCCTGACTTTGCAAACACTTGCAATTTTGATGTAATGAATCTATCAATCTTTCCTTTTATGATTTATGTTTTCATCTAAAGAGCTCTTTCCCTATCCCAAAGTCATAAAAATTATTAGATGAATATACAGAACACAATTTCGACTTGCTTTTAGCTATTTGACTCATATAGAACACATTTTGATGTGTAAATTGAAGTAGAAACATAATTGTATTTTTTTTCCTGGATAGAGATACAGTTTCTCTAGAATTATTTAATAAATCACCTGTCCTTCTCTAAGGATTTGGCCTCTATTGCCTTCACTTACCCTCCAACAGGTGGTCTCTGCTTGGCACCCCATGGCCTAAGATAGTGCTCTTAGAACTCAAGGGTCCCAAACAGATTGAGTGCTTTTCTAAGACTATGTTCTAGGGGCACCCTTCAAGCTCCTGCCTGAACGTCTCTGGAAGAACTTCCTTGACCACCCTTCCTTGTGTATCTGCTCTTTCCTCGGCAGAACTAGGGAGGGAATTATAAATCTACGATTTGGGTTTGCATGGGTTTGATAACATGTGTATTTAAAATATTTTATTATTTCCATTTTATGAATATGAATGTATTACCTGCATGTATGTAAGTGCACCCATGTGTGCATTGCCCGTAGAGGTCAGAGAGGGCGATGGATCCCCTGTAACTGGAATTACAGGTGGTTGCTAGTCACCATGTGGGTGCTGGGAATTGAACCCAGGTCCTCTTTGAGAGCAGCCAGTACTCTTAACTGCTGATCCATCTCTCTATCCCCATGTACCTTCTTTTTCAAAGACAGCTGATGTAGGAAAAAAACCCCACAAAACCCTGGCACATTCAGTGTGTACAACTGGATGAATTTAGAGATATACAAGCAGTTCTGAGGCTATGGCCACAAACCACAGCCACAAGCAAGGCGATAAACATACCAGCTGCCTCCAAAGCTTTCCCTGCCATGCCCTCATTTTGTGGCAAGAATATGTAACATGAAACCCATTCTTAATACTGGCAGGCTTGGAACTCACCATGGAGACCAGGCTGGTCTTGAACTTACAGAGATCCATCTGTCTCTTTCTTTGGGATTAAAGGTGTGCGCCACCACATCTAGTGATCTTAATTCACTTTTATGTGTAAAATATATTACTGTTAACTAAGGGCACAGTGTTGTAAAAAGTACCTATCTAAACTTAGTCATCTAGTGTAACTGGAACTTTATGCACATTTAACAACCTATCATTTCCCCCTCCAAGCCTCTGGAAACCACTGGCCTATCCTCCATTCCTGAGTTCAACTATTAGATCCCACATATCAGCATAACGCCTGCCAAATTCATCCCACATTGTCACCTATGGCAGAGTTCCCTTCGTTAAGATAGTATAGTACTTCTGTGTACACACAACGCTGCCTTACAGCATGTTTTCTTCACCTAATGATGAGCGTTTAGGCTGGTTCTACGTCTTGGCTGTTCTGAATATTGCAGCAGTAAACAGGGATACAGGTAGCCCTTCAAGATCCCGAGTCCGGTTCTTTCCGATCGGTACCCAGGAGTGGGATTGCTGAATCTTTTGATAGTTCTTTTTTGACTTTTTGAGAAAACTCTATCGTGTCTATAGAAACTTCACCATCTGCTATTCCTGTCAGAAGGTCAGGTTCCCAGCTGACCCAGTCCCTTCCTAGCTCATTTTTTCTTTTTTGATAATGGACAGCAAGTGTATGAAAGTAATCAGTGTCACTAAGTATCAGTGGATGCAAATCAAAGTCACAAGGAGATGTCACCTTACACCCGGGAAGTGGGCTATCATGTGCAAGCCTTGCTTGCCTGACTCTGAGCTGTCAATCACAGGGATCATGTCTTTTTCATCATTATCCCCAAAATATAGCATAGTGTTCGTATGTCAATAATTGTTATAGAGCTATTTCTTAACTTTGTCCTAGGTATGATTTTGAAAGTGCTTTAAAGGCAATAGCACATGAAACAAAGAAAATTAAACTGCTTTGAATTTCATTCTTCAGTACTCAGTTACGGAGAATGTTACAACATTTAATTGCATATTTATTTTCATTTAAGTTATCAAACTAAAAATCATAAATATTAAAAACAAATGTGCTGCTGGGCGTGGTGGTGCATGCCTTTAATCCCAGCACTCGGGAGGCAGAGTCAGGCGGATTTCTGTGAATTCAAGGCCAGCCTGGTCTACAAAGTGAGTTCCAGGCCAGCTGGGGCTACAGGGAGACCCTGTCTCAAAAAAACCAAAAAAAAAAAAAAAATCCCCGCAAACAAACAAACGAACAAACAAACAAACACCCCAAATGTGCTTAGCTGGAGCACATATTAAATATTTTATATTAAATATAAAACAATAGATGTACAAGCATAATGCCAATCAGATATAGTATAGGCTGTCTTGAAAAATGTATGTTACATACATGATAATGAATATATCTGACAATGAGGTAAGCGTGATGTTACAGGATGTAATAATTAGGATGGGTTGCAGTGATTTCTAGATAGAATGTAGTTACTTATTTTCTGTGTGTCTCTCTCTTCCTCTGTGTGTATGTGTCTCTCTCTCTCCCCTCTCTTACTTGGAAGAAAAATTTTCTACAAAATAAGTTGGGGAAAATTAAAAAAATCCTGGCTTCAGGACTGTTCAGAGCCATCTTTAGGGAATTTTCTTAAAATATTTAGCATTAGTCAGACCAGGCGTGGTGGCACACACCTTTAATCCCAACACTCAGGAGGCAGAGGCAGGTGGATCTCTGTGAGTTCCAGGTCAGCCTGGTCTGCATAGTGAGTTCCAGGCCAGCTGGGGCTACAGGGAGACTCTATCTCAAAAATACAAAAAGCCAAAACATTCGTCTTACCCCACAAGTACTCAGCAATATATTAAAACATAGTGCTAGAGAGTAGTGGAAAGTGGTTTGGGTCACCTAGTTGTCTGACTCTCAGTGTGCAGTCCAGTATTTCTGACATCTACAGCGGCACCTGCCAATGGCCCCACACACAGAATGGAACAAGCACCGTGACAGTACTGTGCCAAAGCCGGAGGAGATGCAGGTTCAGGAGGGAATGTAGTCCAGGAGAAACACCTGGAATGTGGAGATGTCGTCGTAATCAGATGAAGCTGAAACTTCACTGTCTAATTGAGACGAGGCTTCAAGTGACATTTTAAAAACAGAAAATGAGATAATAGTGGGAAAGATCAAGGCACTTCATTATAAGAGCCTGTCCCTCCCATAGCATTGATTTTTAAATAATGCATTCAGTAAAGCAGATAAACAGAAGAGCTGGGCTTCAGAACCTTAGTTTTAGGCACACATATATCACTGTATGATTTTAGCAAATGAGGCAGTTTTCTTAATTATAAAATATGTTAAAATATCTACCACATTCTTCTTTAAATAGAACTATCGTTATAGTGAAATGCATTTAAAACTTTATATCCTGGGGCTGGAGAGATGACTCAGTGGTCAAGAGCACTGACTGCTTCCACATGACAGCTAACAACTGCCTGTAACTCCAGATCCACTGGATATGACGCCTTCTCCTGGCCTCAGCAGGCATTGCATGCACAGGTATACTTACAGATATGCAGTCAAAAGACCCATAAAATAATAAAAAATCTTTAAAAAATTTATATTCTATTATTTAATCATCTTATCCCAGTTTTCTTTTTATTGATGTAATAAAACACTCTGACCAGAACCAACTGGGGGAGGAAATGGTTTATTTGGCTAACATGTCCTGATCTCAGACCATCTTTGAGGGAAGCCAAGGCAGGAACTCAAGGGAGGAGCCTGGAGGCAGGAGCTGAGGCACAGACCATGGAGAAACGCTGCTTACTGGATTGCTCCCCTGGCCTGTCCTCAGCTTGCTTTCTTATACAATGCAGGACCACCTGCCCAGGGATGGTACCACCCACAGTAGACTGCCCCCGCCCCATTATTCAACAATCAAGAAAACACCTCACAGGAATGGAGAGATGGCTCAGGGGTTAAGAGCACTGGGTACTTTTGTAGAGGACCTGAGATCTATTCCTAGCACCCAATGGCAACTAAAAACTATTCCTAACCCCAGTTCTGGGGGATCCAACACCCTCATGTGTACTCTGTGGGTATTGCATGATATGGGTGCACTTACATACATGCGGGCAATATACTCATATACATAAAAATAAAATAAAATAAAATGCCTAACCAACATACTCACTGGCCAGTCCAATAGAGAAATGTCTTCAATACTGGCTCCCTCTTCCCAGGTGTGTCAAGGTGACAATGAAGTCACCAGCGGCACATGTATTACAAGCAACATGTCCGTGCATACCAGACACTGAAACCTGAACTTGCTGCTGTGGTAGGCAATGGTGGGACACTTGTTTCCCTTAAAATAACTTGCTGACCAGCAAGTCAGTGGACAAAGTCCCTTGCAAGTACCTTCTGTGTCCACCACAGCACTTGAAACTCAGGTTTTCTTCCAGGGCAGCTCTAGTCAATGAGTTCTCACAGAAGGGCACCAGGACCTGGCCTGTTCTGCTCAGCATGATGCTCTTGTCTATGGGCAAGGTCTGCTGTGGATCTCAGCCAAGACTTTCCAGAACAGTGCCTGAGGCTCCTGTGTTTCCCTCCTCTCACAGGGGCTGTGTGAGGGGTCCCTCTGTCACCTCTGCTCAGTCTCACTTTGTCCAGCTTTAGGAAGAACTTTGCCTTCAGTTCTCCTAGTCTAACTGGATTCATTTCCCCTTGGTCTTGTGAAGGAGCACACGAGGCAGGTGTTTGTGGGCAGACGCCAAGAGCCCTTCCTGGATTACTAGGAAGACAAGGCTGGCTGTTGCTTGTTTTCATTTGATTCTATGGACTTTTCATTCTATTTTTTTTGTTGAGACAGGGTCTCATATAACCCACATTGGCCTTGGACTTGCTATATAGCCAAGGATGACCTTGAACTTCTGCCCCTCCTATCTTTACCTCCCACATGCTGAGTTCATACATGTGTACAACCACACTGAATTCTATACAGTGCTGGAGACTGAACCCAGAGGTAAGCACTCTACCAAATGAGCTACATCCCCAGCTCTCTGTTTGGTTTTATTTCTTCATTAAAACTCCAGTTTAAATATACCATGCATTTTACATGTAGTATGTGGTAATATTTGAAGTCATGGCCTATCTGTTCATTTCAGTGGCTCCTTGATTTTTCTTAGCTTACTATACCACTTAAGATGGTAAATATGTATATTCTCCACCCCCCCGCCAGCTTTTCAACTCAATAGCAAAGTTCCACAGGATAGACAGTATGCCAAGATGATGCAGTGACATGGAGAAGGCAAAATGGCTCACAGCCTGGGCTTGCTCGTGCATGGACTGCATCAGTCACTTCTTGAACATCCACTCCCTGGTCTGCATTGTGAAGCAGGAATGCACTTAAATCCCCTTCACCCAGAGAAGACAAAATACCACCATACGCTGTGCTGCCCAAGTATCAGCACTTTTTTAGGGGACAGCTCTTCTCTGTCCTTGGATAGAAATTTATCGTCAAAATCGTTCAAAATATTTTATCAACACTCAGGTGAATGGTTGCCTTCAGGTTTCCACTGACGTCACCGTCCACAGAATGCGCTGAAGTCTGGGCCTGCGACTGCTTTCCATCGGAGTCTATATGATATTCACATTGTTCCTCATCCCACATTCCTCCCCTATAATTGAATTTCTAGAACTATAAATAAATAGAGTTAGCATCCACCAGCATCCTCAGCATATGGGACCACCTGAATCTCATCAGAGTCCTACACCAAGCCGTTTCCAAATAAAGCCAGCCCCAAGTCCTGCTGAGAGCAGTGGTTTGGGAATCCCCTCACACTAGCTGCAAACATTTAAGCCGTCAGTTCTGGACACATCAGCTCCTGTAACAACCATGTCTACAGTTTTTGTTTAAGAAAATATGTTTTAAAGCCTAGGTCTTTTTTTTTCTGCAAGTGATAAAATTTTTTCTTCTATGGTTTAAGCTTTCAAAATCATAATTGACCTCTCAATTTCCATTAAAGAATATTTTTCTTAGAGAGTCCAAAAGCCATCTCTTGAAGACACAGAAAATGATCCTTTGAGATAAATGTAGATTTTGGAAGCGCTGAACCAAGGAGCTGAGGACGTGACAGGGCCTGGGCTTCTGCATCGGAAGTGGCTGGCTGGGCTACGGAGGTGGGAGGTGCCCAGTGAAAGGCAGTGACTGGGTAAGGTAGCACCGTTGCCGGTGTACCCCAGCTTTGTCTTTCCCATCAATTAGTATAATAGGAAAAGACTTGTAGTGATTAATGATATCTTCAATGGAATCGAACTTCTGAAATACAGAAAAGAAAGTTAATGACTCAACACAGCCAGTCTCTATAAAGTACTGCTAAGTTGTATCTTAGTGAGGAAGTAAACACATTCCACAGTGATGATATTGTAAAGACAGATTAGAAAGTGATTTTGGGGGCCAGAGAGATGGCTCAGTGGTTAAGAGCACTAACATTCTTGCAGAAGACTCAGGTTTGAATCCCAGAACCAACATGGTGGCTAACACTGTTCTTGCAGTAGACCCAGGTTCAAATCACAGCACCCACAAGGCAGCTAACAACCATTCATAACTCCAATTGCAGGGGAATCCGATGCCCTCTCCTGACCTCCACAGACATTGCATGACATGGGTACACTTACAAACATGAAGGCAATACACTTATACACATAAAAAATATAAAACAAAAAGAAACTGATTTTGTTGTTTCTGAAATAGGGTCTCATGCTATAGCCCAGGCTGGCCTGGAACTCAGTCTGTACCCATGTGGCCTTGAACTTACAGCAATCCTCCTGCCTCAGCCTCCTGAGAGCTAGGATTACAGGTGTGAGCCACCATGCCTGGCTGATTCTTTAAGGATGTAGAAAACAAACCCGAGGGATGAGTGACCAGCATGAGGAAGTGAAGAGAGAGTAAATGTGTGTGTGGAGGCTGAACACAAGCTCAGAGTGTCCCTGGAGTCAGACCACCTTGGTCACCACTCTCTCTGCCCTCTCTGCCTTCCCACCCTGAGTGTCTCATGTGGGTTCATTAAGGTTTTCTATAGTGGGGTCATTAGAAATGAAGGCCTGTGGGGTGGACATGCCTGAGCTCAGTGTGGCTGTCCTGGCTCCCACTTGCTGTGCGACCTGAGGCCAACTCGTTGCTCTTGGTTCCTCCATCTGTGAATAGTACCTGCCTCTGAGGTTTGCTGTGAGCACTCATGGAGCTGTTTTATGCAGTGCTGAGGATGGAGGCCAGAGCTCCAGTTATGCTAGGCAAACACCTTATCAACTGGTCCTCATTGATAACCTCTTTATTTTTTCTCACAAGACATCTTCATCTGGGCATCTGGTCTTCAGAGTTCGATTATCCTGCTGCTCCTTACATTTCTGGACTGAGATCTGGACTGTCACAGCACTTTCTGGCACCCAGCGTCAGCTTCTTGGTCATCTTTTGGTCCACTCTTCAGATAGCAAGATTTCTATTAAGTGTCTTCTTCCTTGCTGCCAAGCCCAGGGGGACAGGCATTGACTCTGAGATCCTTCCCATTGTCTTAAGATAAAGGCTTCCATGGACCCATCTGCTGAGATTGGCCTAGCAGCTGAGGCCAACATCTGAGTCTCCTCAGCACACACAGCACCAGGGGCTCCTAAGGGATGCTGACATATCTCTCCCCTTCCAGGGAGAGATGAGGCACAGATAGAACACAGCCCAAGAGTGCCGATGAGCTAGCTGCTAACCAGTTCTGTGTGTGTGTGTGTGTATGTGTGTGTGTGTGTGTGTGTGTGTGTTTACTTAATTTCCTGAGCCACAGTTTCCCTCAATCTAGGATAGGGATGATCAATACATCAGAAAGTGATCGAGGATTAAAATACGATAATGCACAGGGACTAGGAATAGTTATTCAGGAGAAATGTCTCCTTTTGGTCAATTTATTTATATAGTTATTACTTCATGCTTTGAATTTTGTTTTTGTGGTCCTGGAGGCTGAACTCAGACCTTCACACACTCAACAAGACTCTACTACTAAGCCACATATTCTGCCCTGATTTTATTATTTATTTTTATTTTTAGCTTTTTTTTTTTTAACTTTATGTGTATGAGTGTATTGACTGCATGTGTGTAAGTGTGCCTGTGTCCTGCAATGCTGAGAGAGGTCAGAAGAGGGTGTTGGATACTCTGGAACTGGAGTTAGAGACAGTTGTTAGCTGCCATGTGGGTGCTGGAAACCAAACCCAAGTCCTCTGCAAGAGCAGCCAGTGCTCTTAACTGCTGAACTATCTAACTCTCTAGCCCCTACTTTTAATTTTGTGACAGGGTCACACTAAGTTGCTGAGACTGGCTTTGAACTTGTGATCTTCCTGCCTCTGCTTCTTAAGTAGCTTGGATTATATGACTGTGGTACCAGGCCCAGCAACTAACAGATTCACCAGAAGACCCCCACTGCCCCCAACTCTAATTTGGGGGACCCAGTCCTGTGGATGGTGAATGATACCAGACTTTGGAAATGCCTGTAGCAGGAGTTCAGCATGGGGAGATGAAAGGATGGGGTGTCAGCATAGGCTCTGAGATGCCCTCTCTCTGTAAGGCAGAATGTAGATACTTTTCATAGAACAGGTTTAGGAGGATGGGAACATGCAGTTTCAAGGTGGCTGCTGGGCTGATGAGTTGAATACAATGTGACATGTGCAGGGATGTTCATGGAAGGGTCTGGAGGGGGTCCACTACACCGTCCTGCACGGAAGGGTCTGGAGGGGGTCCACTACACCGTCCTGCACGGAAGGGTCTGGAGGGGGTCCACTACACCGTCCTCCAAGGCAGTGCCCTTTTCTCTTATCCTGTGGTCTCTGGGGTATGGGGACATGGCCCCAGCATCTCCCAAACTCTACCTTCCTTGGTCATGTCTAGCCAAGAAAAAGGAAGCAGTTATTTTACACCCACCTCATTTCCTCTGAGTCCTGTCCCCAGGGCAAACTGCTGATTCCTCTCCAGGAAGCGGATTTTCACATTGTAGACTTTGTTCCCCCAAAACACCACCAAGACATAGGGTTCTGCTGCGGACTTTGTGGAACAATCTCGGACCACAAAAGTACCATCCTGAAGGAATGAGTGAGGGTTATCTTTTCAGGCATGCAAGGACCCTGCCCACAGGTGACAGTTTTTGTCAACCCAGTTGCACATTCAATTTCATTCATAAAGCTTCTGTTAAGTGCTATGGTTTGTGTGGATGTAGACAGGAGATTGGATTGTAAGGGTACAGTGTCATGAAGTTGACCCACTGTTGAGTTCAAAGCTGAGTGGGCTATTAGGAGGTGGGGTGTGTTACAGGAAGTAGGTCACTGGGGCATGTGCCTTTGATGAGTAAACCTTGGCCTTGGTCCCTATTTTCTCTTTATTTCCTGACTACCATGAGGTGAGCAGTCCTTCATATACGATGCCTCTGCTTGTATATGTAAGTGCGCTGATGTCCTGCAGTACCTAAAGAGGTCAGAAGAGGATGTTGGATCTCCTGGAACTGGAGTTACAGACAATTGATAGCTGTCATGCAGGTGCTGGAAACCAAACCTGGGTCCTCTGCAAGAGATAGCTTTGAAGTTAAGAGACCTAAAAGTGATGGAACCAGCCTCCCATTGACTAAAACCACAAGCCAGAATAAAACCTTCTTTCTTGAAGGATGTTGCCACAGCAACAGTTGATGCAGTGTCGGTATGGACAAGGTTCTTAGCTGTTTTCTGAGAAGTATACCAGGTAGATAATAGCACTTCCTTCTTCGAAATCGTTCACCCTCCACTGGCCTCAGCATGATACTTACAACCTTATCAAGACTTTCAAGGTAGGCTCCCTCACCAGTTCTGTGGTTGGTCTCTTGTCCCTGGCTCCTGGCTGTAGCTACATGGTTCTGAAGGTGTCCTGATCTGTGTCTCCTGTTCTTTACACATTGTTCCCCCTTCTGCACAGGGAACCCCGACTTCTGTTCTCTCTGGTGCACTCTTCTGCCCTGTCTCTGTTTACCTGTCTCCTGTTTGTCCTGAAGATGAGATCTTATTCTAGGACCACCTCAGTCTGTGAGCAAATGTGTGGGGAGATTTTACTACAGAACTGGGGTTCCCAAAAGAGGGATGGTGCTTTGTGGAGACTGTCAAGGAAGTGTGTTGAGATGGGGAGCAGGAAATACAGCCTGGAGTGAGGTCAAGGCAAAGGCAGGGCAAAGAGATAAGAAAGACACAAGGAACTTCAGTGTTACAGAGGCCAAAAGGTGGAAAAGCTTCCAGAAGGTCAACAGGACAGAAGAGTCCAAGGACTCAGAGTAGGACATGGGTCAGACATAACCACACACACCCCGAGGAATAGCTCAAGATGAAGGTGTAAGGTTGGAAGGCAGAATCCTACTGAACACATTGCAAGTCTGGGCCTCCGGGTCATGCTGTATAGTCCACGTGATGGAAGATATTGAAAACCTGCAACTATAAACGTATGGAAAAGTATGTAGATGGTTGTAAATGACCCATAAAGCATAGGTAGCCCAGATATAGGCCGTATATATGATGGCTTATATTTATCATTATTATGCAATTATGCAATTTATAATCTGGATATGATATTGATATATAGTGATATTGTATCATGCTGTACAATTGTTTGATAAACATGCTACACTGAAGACTAGCATTACCACCCTGTGTGGATGCTATGCCAGTGTGGGTAATGAAGTCTGTCGAGAGCCTCTTAAGGTGACAAGCATCTTAGACATATCACTTGCTCTTTATAGAAACCTTGGGGGAAGAATTTTACCTCTATTTACAGGCAAAGAAATTAAGGCCTCAGAGCCTAAGTGAACCCCGTAGGGCCTAGCGGGTGTGCCCAACTTTTTGACATTGACAATAGGGTGTTGTCATCTCTGAAGTTCATGCTTGAGAAATAAGTGATCAAACTGCAAAAATAGGCTGGAGAGATGACTCAGTGGTTAGGAGGTCTCGTTGCTCTACCACGAAGACCAGAGTTCTGTTCCCAGCACCCACACTGAGCGGCTCACAAACACGTGCAACTCTAGCTCTAAGGAATTCAGTGTCTCCTTCTGGCCTCAGCAGGCACTGCATACACACACACACACACACACACACACACACACACACACACACACATACACATACACACAGACACGACCACAAGTAATATAAATCTTTTTTAAAAGTTAAAAAAATTCATAAAAATCATGTAAAATAATGTTTTAAGTAAATTTATGATTTTGATTTAGGTAAACTTTATGATTTATGATTTTAGGTTGGCCTGCATAGCTCTCCTTGGCCACATGCAGTCGGAGATTGGACACACCTGGTCCCAGAGTGTCACAGTTAGCAAATGGGATAACTAAAATTGAAACCCAGACTCTCTTTAACACAGCAAATTCTGCTTCATCAAGTGGCTGCGGAGTCATCTGTAACTTGTTCGGTCTAAAGTGTCATTCAGAACCAAAGCCTTACTACTCCAGCATGGAGCATTGGCAAAGATCAGGAATGGAGTGGGGAAGGACTCATGGACAAATTCAAGGTTTAATCATCATAAACTCTGCAGTGAATTTGCCAAAATAAATCTGGGCAATCCTGTATTTAGATTAAATTATCTTTTATAAATGGGAAACACATTCTGACAAATCTGAGACAAACTATAAAAAGGAAAATAATAATTCAGCCTAGATGGCATTCTTCTTGGGAAGGAGTGGAACCAGGCACAAGGGAGCAAAGGGATCATGTGAGGAGCACCAAGCCTTGCCACAGGCCATCATGTGACCTGTGTGCTGCTCCCCCAGCACAGTGCACACATGCACTCCTGCTTCTGGGTCCTCTAAGGTTGTCTTCTGTTGGAAAACCAACTATGTGAATTCCATAGTACACTAGTCACTGATCAGCCAAGAGGAGGAGCCTGGAGCCTACCACCACTGCACCTGCCATCCTACCACAGAAGAGGCCAACTCCATCTGAGTTCCTGATGGAGGAAAGGGAGGTCCTGGAGACAGGACACCAGCCAACCACCACAGCTTTCATCCTGCTGTAGAGAGCTGCAGTGGTGTTGGAGGCAGCTGAGTCTTGGTGAAATGGGTACTGATCATGAATACAGGATCTCCCCGTTTCCATGTTGTGACCAAGGCTTGATCTGTCTTCTCATCTACGGAATGGGATAATCCACTTATTCACAATAGAGATAGGCTACTTTGTTGGCAACCTGCTTAGTCCACTGCTAGAGTAACAAATTAATATGAAATTAGTGACTTAAAACCCAAGTTACTCTGTTACAGTTCTGGAGCTCAGAAGTCAATGTGGATCTCACTTGGGCTAAAGCCAGTTGGGGGAAATCTATGTTCGAGACTCTGCCAGTCTCTAGAAGCCACAGATTTCTGACTCATGATGCCTCCAGTGGTCTGACCACTTCAATAGTGGCATCTTTTCTCTGACACTCCAGCTTCCCATAAGATAATGGATCCCTTATAAGATAAGGTATCACGTTGGGCCACTCAGATAGCCCAGGATAACCTCTCCATCTCAAGCTCTCCAACTTAATCACAGCTGCTAGGTTCCTTTTTTTGTATGAAGAAATATATTCTTAAGCTCTAGGGATCAGGACATGGATGTATGTGCGTGTGTGTGTGTGTGTGTGTATGTTGTGGTGTGTGTGTGGTGTGTGTGGTGTGTGTGTGTGTTGTATGTGTGGTGTGTGTGTGGTGTGTATGTGTGTGTGTGGTGTGTGTGTATATGTGTGTGTGGTGTTTGTGTATGTGGTGTTTGTGTGTGTGGTGTATGTGTGTGTGGTGTGTGTGTGGTGTATGTGTGGTGTGTGTGTGGTGTGTGCGGTGTATGTGTGTGTGGTATATGTGTGGTGTGTGTGGTGTATGTGGTGAGTGTGGTGTGTGTGTGTGTGTGCACATGTGTGTGTGATCATGATTCTATATCATAGCAGCGTATGTCTAATTTATTTTTACACCAGTTCTGAGTTTTAGTGAAATACATTGGAGATCACATAATTTATTTACCAATTAGCCAACACACTCATTTCTGTTTCCACGATCAGCAGTGACCTAGATGAACACAGGTTTTGATGTCTCACTAGCATTGGGAAACTCTCTAGCATTTTAAAGCAACCTAGGATAGTTCTGTGCCTCATAGTCACCTAGGGCTTATTTGCTTGGTGATGAAGGCTGTGACAGTCATTTGACCTGATTATGAATGTTATATTTTTTCTCTCATTTTGGTTACATGGTAGGTTTGGACTTCCCTGCCCTCTTTGAAGTTAGGATTGTTCCTGTAAATTTGGTCAATGATGGGTGAAATGTGTTACTTCTGGGAGATGTGTGAGAGCCAGAGTATGAAAGTGGAGGCATACCATAGAGACAGAGTCTCCCACAGCCTGGATTGATTCAAATGCATCTATCTTGAACATGGTGTGAAAGCAAGAAATATCCTGTTATGATAAATGACTGAGATTTTGGGCTGCTTGTTACTGCAGCATAGCCTGTCATGTACTGACTATTGCATCATTCATGACCCCTGCTCCTTTCCTGAAGAAGTGAGACATAAAGACCCAACTGTGCCATAGGCACACCTTAGTGAGGTGATGAAAGCGCTACCTGTCATGACCTCATGACCTTGTGACCTCATGACCTCTGTGTTCCAGATTCCACACATGATTTTCAAGAGACTTCTTTAGCACTGAGTTTTGTTTGCTATTTTTGTTTTCTTTTTCTTTCTTTTTTTGAAACGGCATCTACGGCATCGCTCTGTAATCCCAGCTGTCCTGGAATTCTTAGACTAGGTTGGCTTTGATCTCACAGAGATTCATCTGCCCCTGCCTCCAGAGTGCTGGGATGAAAGGTGTGCTCCACCATGCCTAGCTTTTTGAAAATATATTGTTTTTCATTTAATGAATAAATAAACCTTCAGGTAAACTTATTTGGGAACTTGGGGAAGTCACATAGGTGATAAGTGGCACAGTCCCAGGTCCGCGATTCTATTTTAAATCCCTTTTCTTTTTAAAACAGTGCTCCTATTAGAGACAGTAGCTTGATGCCAGAAGTGGGCTACCTCTTTTGGAGTTGTTGACCAGAGAGATCTCACAGAACCTCAAACAATACTCGCCTTTGTCCCTGCTCCTGGTTATCCACCAGAGCTTTACAGTAAGATCCTATTGCTGAAGAAACTACATATGTGAATCAGAGAACAAACAAGGAGAGAGCAAGTTGATGCTGATCTCAACACTTCATCCCAACTGGCTGCCCTTCATGGTATTAGAAGATACTGTGCATGCTGTAAGAAAAGTAATAACATGGGCCTGGCAATTGTTACTGGTACAGCAACTGCCTTCTGATTAGATTTAAGGCCTGCTTCACAAGATGAAGTCCATACCTGATAGCTATCAGAGTTGGTCACAGGCCATAAAGGAGAACCACTACCATTATTCTGCTAAACAGACGTAGTATTAAACTGATCCTTAATGACATTGTTACAACCATAGGTTGGTGAATTTCTCAGCTCTCACCAGAGAAACTTCTTGCAGCAGATGGTGATTAATACAGAGACCTAATAACTGGTCAACTTGCAGAGAATAAGAGGCTGTGATGTGCTCAGCCCCAAATGGGCCATCTGTCTGTCTCACACACTCTCCTCTCAAGGCTCAGGGAACCGTTACGGAAGAGGAGCAGAAAGAGCCAGGAACCAGAGGTCACGGATGAATAACAGGAAACCGTGTCATCTGGACACCACAGGGTAGTTGCACATGTGATCCCACAGCACTTGTGACAGCATGCACAAACCCTGTATAAGCCCAGGCCTGATAAAAACCCAGAATTGATGTGGGAGTTGGGCAAGAAGTCCCAGGCCTAACTCAGGATCTTCTGGCAGTTGACAGCTTCTGGGAGAGAGGTTTCTTTAGTGATTTGGTGCCTGGTTGGTTGACCAAACTCCAAGAGATAGGCAAATACCAAGAATATTTGAGGAACACAGATTAGACTTCATAGGCCTTTAAAAAAAGAGATAAATGCTGGGCATGGTGGCGCACGCCTTCAATCCCAGCACTTGGGAGGCAGAGGCAGGCGGATCTCTTGAGTTCAAGACCAGCCTGGTCTACATAGTGAGTTCCAGGACAGCTGGAGCTACAGGGAGACCCTGTCTCAAAAAGAAAAAAAAAAAGCTATAGGACATGACCTCAGGGAGGGTTAGTAAGCAGAGTGGAGATGGGGGAGGGGGGTCTGAATGTATTTGAAATATATTACAGAAAATTCTCAAGGAATCGATAAAAATATTTTTTTTTAATAAAATTAAAGTGCTCCATTGCTGTATTACCCCCTAGTTGAATCCCTCCTTCCCAAGTTGCCTGCTGCTTTCAAGTTGTGTATGTGTGTCTGTGTGTGTGTATCTGTGTGTGTCTGTGTGTTTGTGTGTGTGTCTCTGTGTGTTTATGTGTGTGTCTCTCTGTGTGTCTGTGTGTGTGTCTCTGTTTATGTGTGTTTGTGTGTGTCTGTGTCTGTCTCGCTGTGTGTTTATGTGTGCGTCTGTGTGTGTCTCTCTGTGTTTATGTGTGTGTGTGTCTCTCTGTGTGTTTGTGTGTGTGTCTGTGTGTCTCTGTGTTCAGGTGTGTGTAGGTCTCTGTGTGTGAATGTGTGTCTGTGTGTGTGTGTGTCTGTGTGTATCTCTCTGTGTCTCTTGTGTGTATGTCTCTTTGTGTGTGTCTCTGTGTGTGTCTGTGTGTATCTCTCTGTGTCTCTTGTGTGTATGTCTCTTTGTGTGTGTGCGTGTGTGTGTGTGTGTGTGTTGTGAACCACTGCATTTAATTGCCTTTTCAGTTACAACTTCAGCACTGAGAAATTTAGGCTTATGTGGGAACCACCCCATCAGAGGATGCTGCTTGTGGTTTAAGGCAGAAAACCAGAAGCTGGTTACAGGCACAATGTAGAGGCGTTACCTTGTCCTGTCTCATTAGCGCCTCCTCTACTGCCTGGCGGCTGCTTTCTCCAACGTACCATTCATTCTTCTGGATATCCTACAGTGTAAGTGCAATGAATATTTTAGGATCAAAGGGAGGTATCAATATGGAATAATTAATTCAAATTTTACTTTTGTTCTACCAGTACCCGGACACAGGCTGCTTGGTAGATGTTCAGCACAGAGCATTTGTTCTAGGGCCTGGAAAGGTCCACTGATGATGGATGCAGAAAATTAACACTGCAGCTGGGGATTCTGAGGTCAATAGGAATGAGGCAACCATGCTGTTATTAGGGAGGACCAGGAACTGTACCATCAGCTAGGAAAGGTCTGCTGTCCGACCCTTGGGAGGGATAGTAAGCCCTCCATCTATCAATGATTTGAATTTATGTTTTAAGGCACGGTTTCACATATCCCAGGCTGGCCTCAAACTCACTATGCAGCTGAGGATGATCTTGAACTCCTGATCTTCCTGTCTCTACCTCCTGAGTGCTAGGATGACAAGGGTTGACCACCACACTTGGATACCAGTGACTTCTGAATCTGCATCTGCTGAGGCTTATTGAAGATGTGTCTGTGCAGATTGTGATGTCAGTGCTGCACTGGCCCTGTAAAGGTGAGGGCTGGAGCAGCCCCAGAGGCTCTTTATGCCTGGAGTCTTGTGGTGAATCTGAGATTTTAACTCAGGCTTGGTTGGTTTTCTCCTGTGCCATACTACTTTGTCTGAACGGACGATAAATGATGGTTTTGATTGTAAAGGTCACTCTTACAGGGAGAAGGACGGGCAATGGAGAGATGAGCCCTGGGTGGAGGCTCAACTGATGTGACTGTGTGGCATGTGAATCCTCTGTTGAAGACTGAACTGTAATAGGCCAGCTCCAGTTAATCCTCCATGAGACCATTCAACAAACACAAGTCTAAATATTCTTTTTTTATGATTAATGAATAAAACACCTTTTAGAATCTTAAAATATACAAGTTGAAGAATCTGGTAAAAGAATCATAGTGGTTGATATAATAAAACATTTTGGAAATATTAAAACTCAGAAATTTTTCATTGGAGGCAAATTTAACAGTAACGCCAACAATCTGCTTTGCGCCTGCTCGGTGAGCCTGGATGGAACAGGGAAGCGTCCTTCTTACCTTCCTGTCAGGCCTTCCGGAGGCCGGTTTTCCCTGGACTGTGTTTTCATAGGGCAGTGCATATTCATGGGAACCATGGCAGACTGGAGGCTGGCATCTCTGAGGACAGGATTGCATGGTGCCCATATGGTCTGGGAAGAGAAATCACAGTTACGTACAATTGCTGTCTCAGCCCCTCTCCCTCCAGCACACAACCGAACCCCTGTCTGTGATGGTTTACAGGCCATTATCTCTCTGGTAACCCCCAAATTATTCAGTTTGGTTCAGTGTTTACCCTGTTAACTCTCTCTCCATAGGTCACCCAATCTTTCAATCTTTCAAAAATGTAATTTTGGGGATAGGAGGATGGCTTGCTTAGTGGGTAAAAAATATTTGGATTGCATTTAATGAGGTCCTGAGTTCAAATCTCCAGAATCCAAGTAAAAGCCAGGCTCTTGTGTGAGAATTGCAATCCCAGCAATTACTACTGGGAAATGGGAGGCAGGGACAGGAGGGCCCCTAGAAGCTTGCAGGCCATTTGGCCTGGTGAACTCAGTGGAAAACACAAGAGACACTGTTTCAAACAAGGAGGAAAGTGAGGGCAGACACCCAAGCTGGTCCTCTGACCTCTACGTGGGCCTGTGTTCACATATAGAAATGTGCACGTGTAAATATGTATGCATGTGCACGCGCGCACACACACACACACACACACACAGAGAAAGAAAAAATAAAATTGCAATTATGATTTAGTCACTCATCCTGGCTAAAAATGCTCCCATGATTTCCTTCCCACCTCAAAGAAACCAGAACTTCCTCTGTCCCTAAGGCTCTGGAGTCCATCTCTTTGTATTTCTCCAACCTCTCCATCCAGTCACTCCATCCAGACCGTAACGAACTCTGTTCAGGTTCTTAGACCCATCATGATTGTTCCCAACTCAGGAAATACCATTAAATCCTCAGAGTATTAGCTTTAAACACTGAACTATCACTTTTTTAACATAAAAAAATGTTTGATATGCAAACCAGTATAATCCAGACCTGGGTATTTGGCAGATGTTTTATTAAAACTGAAGAAACTGAGATTGTCATTTCATGGGACACAAGGTGGTGATATGTGTTGTCAATCATAAATTTAGACTATGCAAGTGCAAACTGGAATTTCAGAATGTATGTATCTGTCACAACAGCATCTGAACAGACTTTTCTCATGAGATTGGTGGTGACACTTGCAAATATAAAATATTATAGAATGACATTATTGTGGTTCACATATATGTTAAAGACTTAATTCTCAGATTGTGGCATTCTTGAGAGGTGGTGGAAAGTTTAGGAGATGGACCCTATTTGGAGAAAATTCTATCAGTGGATATGTGCTCTTGACGGGGGTTTTGGGACCCCCCAGACTCTTTCTCTTCCCTTTATTTTATGGCTGCCATGAAATGGACATCTTTGCTTCACCACACACTTCTCACCATGATTTTCTGCTGCACCACAGGCCCAAATTAACAGGGCTAAGCAACCATGGATAGAGACCTCTGAAACTGTGAACACAAGTGATCTGTCACATTGAGGGGAGTCTGGCTAACACACATGTTATTATGGCATAGATATCAAGGGTCCCTCAGAAAGGCTTGTGTGCTGAAGAATTGATCCCCAGGTAAGAGGTGATTGGTTCATGAGGGCTCTGAGCTCATAAATGGGGTTAATCCACTAGTGAGAGAATAGAGGATTGTTTTAGTAGGAGGTGGGTTCTAGTTGGAGGAAGTGGGTCACAGGGCACATGCTTATCTTATCTGTGGACTCTTCCTCTCTGTCTGCTTCCTGGCACCCGTGAGGTAAACACTTTTGCCCCATCATGTACTGTGCACATACTGTGCACGGTGATGCTTGGAGCCAAGCAACCATGGACCAAAACCTCTGAAACTTCAAGTCCAAAGAAATCTTAGCTCTTTAAGTTGTTTTCCCCTGTGTCGTCACAGAGAGGAAAACATGACTCAACACTAGAAATTTGCTTCGTATTTGTGAACCCTTATTTTCTAAGTGACCATTGTATTGATCCTACAATTTGCCACGCCTGGGTAAGAGATGAATTCAAGTGCAAATCAAGCCAATGCATTTTCAAGTTACAAACTACAGAAATCTCATTGATAGAATTCTTATTTCACTCGGCACCTCAGCTTTAATATACTGTCATTTGTCAGATTTTGATACTGTGTTTTCTCTGCATACTTCAACCAAAATAAAATATTTTCATTGAATGTTCTTTTAGTAAGCACAAAGAAAAGAGATATGTTATGAAATTTATATCTTAAGGATGGGATGAGGTATTAGGAGGGATACCAAGCAAAGCAAATACATTTGTAAATATACTAGTAATTTAAGATAAGAATAACAAAAATAAAACTTTAAGAATATTTAACAATATGTGAATAAAATACTGGCAAAAATAATATGTAAAATAGAAATGAGATCATTGCCATGAAAGAACTATAACCATTACAGCCTTAACTCAGTCTAAAAAGTATAACCAGGCTATAATCCTTGTTAGCAATTTACCAAGATCTTCGAAGCATGAACTCCTTTTGACCCAACACTTGGTTTAGATTAAATAAAGCATCAGTAAATATTTAAATGCAAGTTCACAAAACATTTAGATCTTATCCCTATACATTCGTTGTCACATATTTATCTTTAAAATTGCTAAGAAGAAACATTACGCCTGATACCCTGAAAGTTCTATTTTAACAGTACCAAAGTTTTGGCTATCCTGAACTTTTGATGTTTCTGAATGAAATTTGAGATTATTTTTTTCAGTTTCTGTGGATAAGTGTGTTGGCATTTTAATGGGTATTGCACTGAATTTGTAGATCGCTTTTGGTAGGATGGTCATCTTCACAATATTAATCCTACCGATCCATGAGCACATGACGTCTTTCTGATTTTTGATATCTTCTTCAATTTCTTTCTTCAGTGTCTTAACGTTTTCATTGTACAGGTCCTTAACTGCCTTTGTTAGATTTATTCCAAGATATTTATTAGATATTTAAAATATATATATTTTTTATGTGTATGAGTGTTATCCCTGCATGTGTGTAAGTGTACCCATGGTGTGTAATGCCTGTGAAAGTCAGAAGAGGGCGTCAGATCTCCTGGAACTGGAGTTGTTATGGACAGTTGTTAGTTGCCATGTGGGTGTTAGGAACTGAACTGAACCTTCAACAGCAGCCAGTGCTCTTAACTGCTCGGCCATATCTCTAGCCCCTATTTTATGGTTTTTGAGGAAATCATGAATGGGATCTTTCCCTCGATTTCTTGCTTAGTATGTTTGCTGTTGGCATACAGGAAGGCTAGTGATTTGGGGGTATTAACTTTATATCCTGCTCTTTTGCTGAATGTATTTATCAGCTCTAGGAGTTTTCTGGTGGAGTCTTTCATATGCATGACACCATGTCATCTACAAGTAAGGATAGTTTGACTTCTTCATTTGCAATTTATAACCCCTTTATCTGCTTCCTTTGTCTTATTGGTCTAGCTAAGACTTCAAGCACTATATTGAACAGGAATAGAGAGAGTGGGCATTCTTGTCTTGTTCCAGATTTTAATGGGAACACTTTGAAGTTTTTTTTCCACTTAGTACAATGTTGGCTGCGGGCTTGCTGTATATTGCCTTTGTTATGTTGAGCTATCTCCCCTGTGTCCCTAGATTCTCTATGACTTTTTATTATGGATAGTTATTGGATTTTGTCAAAGGACTTTTCTGTCTAATGAGATGATCATGCAGTTTCTGTCCTTGGATCTTTTTAAATGGCAAATTACATTCATTGATGCATGTATGTTGAAACACTCCTGCATCTCTGGGATGAAGCCAATTTGATCATGGTGGATAATCTTTTTTATGTGTTCTTGCATTTAGTTTGCAAGTATTTTATTGAGAATTTTTGCATCTGTGTTCATAAGAGAGTTTTGCCTAGACTTTTTTTTTTTTGAGTCTTTGCTTTTGGAATCAAAGTAATACTGGCTTCATAGAAAGAATTTTGGAGTGTTCCTTCTTTTTCTATATTTTGAATAATTTGAGGAGATTGGCATTGGTTCTTCTTTCAAGGTTTGGTAGAATTCTGCACTGAATTCATCTGCCTGGGCTTTATTTAGTTGGGTTTTTTAAATTACTGCATGTATCCCATTGGTAGATGTGGGTCTGTTTGAATTATTTATGCCATTTTGATTTAACTTTGGTAGGCCCTATCAAAACCATCCTAAACAATGAAAGAACTGCTGCAGGCATTTCCATCCCTGATCGCAAATTTACTACAGAGCCGTAGTAATAAAACCCGCACGGCACTGACATAAAACAGACACACTGAACAATGATGGAACTAAGGACCCAGATTTAAGTCCAGGCTTTTACAATCACCTGATTTTTAACAAAGGGGCCAAAAATACACACTGGAGACAAGACAGCATGTTCAACAAATGGTGCTGATCCAGCTGGACAGCTACATGCAGAAGAACGAAGATAGATTCCAATCTCTTATGCACAAAACTCAACCCTAAATGGATCAAGGACCTCAATATTCAAGTCTTGGTTCCTTGAAGATGATAGAGGAGAAAGTAGGGAATGCACTGGAACTTATAGGCACAGGAAGCACTTTCCAAGCAGGAAAACTGTAGCACAGGCTTTATGTTCCTGACAGATGGGACCTCATGAAACTAAAAAGATTTTTGTACATCATTTTGTACATCATTCCAGCGAAGAGACAACCTACAGAAAAAGAAAAGTCTTTACCAGTTACGCCTCTGGCAGAGGGTCAGTATCTAGAACATATGAAGGACTAAAGAAAGAAACACCGAAAAGACCCAATCAAAAACCGGGGCAAAGAATTGAATGGGAAATTCTCAAAAGATGAATGGCTGATAATTTTTTTAATGTTCAATGTCTTTAGTCATCAGGGTGATGCAAATTAAAGCTGCCGTGAGAATCCATCTTACCCCAGTCAGTCAGAATGGTTAAGATTCAATAAATAATGACAAATCTGGTGAGGATGTGGGAAAGGGGGACTCTTATCCACTGCTGGTGGGAGTGCAAATTGTTGCAGCCACTATGGAAATCAGTGTGGAGCTTCCTCATAAAGCTACAGATAGATCTACCGCATGATCCAGCACCATCACTCTTGAGCATATACCCAAAGGACTCTGTAACCTACTATGGAGAAACGTGTTCATCCATGTTCACTGCTGTTCTATTTACAACAGCTAGAAAATAGAAACAGCCTAGATGTCATCAGCCTAAGAATGGATAATGAAAGCTTGGTTTGTTTACACAATGGAATATCATTCAGGTTTTAAGAAAAATGAAATTATGAAATTCATAGGTAAATGAATGAAATTAGAAACAGTCATCCTGAGTGAGGTAACCCAGACCCAGAAAGACAAACATTGTACCATGGCATAGGTGCTGGTTTTGAATCCTTAGGTTTGTGTGTTTCAGTTGGAAAATTCATAGAGGTAAGGAAACTAGTATGGGGGGTGCCTCATGGGAGGCGAGTAGGGATGCAGTGATATAAAGGCGTAAAGGGGACTAATAGAGTAGAAGTATTAAATGGGGTGGGGATGGGAGGCCAGGGTAGAGGATGGAGTATGGGGAGGGACAACCAACACTAAAAGCCTTTAGAAAATGTCATATGGAAACCTACCATTACAGAAGCTTCTTCAAGTACATGCAAATGCATTCTAAAAAGAAATTTAAAAAAGTTAGCTTATAACAGGAGGACATAGCCTCTACTAGACACCACAGGCTAGCAAAGAGAAGGCCCAGTGCTGGGAATGGGAGTGCTTTGTCCCATTCTGTCTTTTGAAGCTGTTGACCAAGGATCCCATAGCCCCACAAACAATACTGGCCATGGCCCCTGCTCTTGGTTACCCAGCAGAAGTGGATGTTAGACCCTGCTGCTGAAGACACTATATACATGAGTTTTAGAACAAAGAAGGAGAAATCAGGCTGGTACCAACTTCAAAGCTTCATCTCTCCTGGCCGAAGGTGCTATGCACACCGCCTGAAGAGAAGATAATAAACCTTTCCCAGCTGTGAATCCTGTGAGCTGCAGCAACAACTGGCCTGGCAGATATGCCCACTGGTACAATAACGGCAGGAATGTTATGGGAGTAATCGACCACCTTCTAATTGGATTTAAGGTCCACTTCACAAGGTGAAGCCCATACCCGAAACTGATGTCAGGCCTAAGAACCTGTGACTAAACAGGTCATGAGCTGTAGGGGAGAACCTACTACTATTATTCTGCTAAGTAGAGAGTTACAAAAAAACTATCATAGACATAACACTAAACAGACTCCAAATGACTTATTGTCAATGTGTAGATTAATATGTCTCTGAATTCTAACAAGTGAGGCTTCCCTATGCAGGAGCATAGGGATCCACAACTGGGCAAACATGTAGAACATAAGAGGCTGTAGAGTGCGTCTCCTGAAGAGCACACCTATATCAAACCTTGTCTCCCAAGACTCAGGGATCACTGCGGAAGAGGAGGCAGGAAGACTGTAAAAGTCAGAGGTGGAGGAGGAGTACAAGGAGACAGAGTCTTCCAGCAGCTGGGAAATTACTCCTATGAACTCACAGCAATGGTGACAGCCTGCACAAGTCCCAGTTAAGCCCAAGCCAGACAAAATCCCAGCATAGAAGTGGGGAGGTGGGTGAGAACCCCCAACCCTAGCTAAGGAACTACCAGCAGCCAATAGCTGCTGGGAGGCGGGAGAGTCAGTCTTCTTTAAGGATGTGACTCTGGGTAGGTTTACCAGGCTCCAGTGGATGGACCCACATGGAAGGGCATTTGAAGATACAAATTTGACTCAACAGGACTTAAATAGTACATGAAATTGGTCAGGGATAGCAAGGGGTACAGATAGGTGTGGGGGTCTAAATATGATCAAAATATATTGTGTGAAACTCACCAAAATTCAATAAAAACTTTAAAAATTGTATCAGTGATTGTGGTTTTTATGAGACCAATAATGGTGTTTTAAATTCCTTCCTTGGGAATTGAACCCAGGGCCTTGTGTATATGATTGCAAGTGCTCTACCACTCAGTACCAGCACTCTCTCTTTCTTTTTGTATTTTGAAACAGTCTCATTAAGTTTCCCAGGTTGAGCTTGAGCTCCCAGATTGGCCTTGAACTCGTGATTCTGCCAAGTAGCTGCAACTGTAGGTTTGCGCCACAAGGCCTGTGTAGAAAACATATCACTTAGAATGTAACTTAAAATAATCATAATGAGTTAATTTCCTCCACTATCTTGACTATCGCTAAAAGTAAGAAGAAAGCTACAGATGTCCTTGTGTATAACATTCTAATTGATAAATAATAAAACTTCACTTTGAAATGGTACAGAATCTATATGACTAAAACATTTAAGTGTTTTTAAAAATATTTTATTTATTATTTTCATTTTATGTGTATGAGTGTATTGCCTGCATGTATGTGAGTGCATGTGTGTCATGCAATGCCACAGAGGTCAGAAGAGGGCTTTGGATTCCCCTGGAACTTGAGTTAATGACAGTTTGTAGTCGCCATGTGGGACTACATGTGGGGTGCTGGGAATCGAGCCCGGGTCCTCTGCAAGAGCAGTCAGTGCTCTTAACAGCTGAGCCATCTCTCCAGCTCCCTTTTTAAATATTTTGTTTATTATTTTTATTTTACGTGTATGAGTGTTATGCCTGCATGTAGGTAAGTGCACCCATGTCATGCAATGCCCACGGAGGACAGAAGAGGCTGTCGGATCCCCTGGAACTGGAGTTACAGACAGCTGTTCGCTACCATGTGGGTGCTGGGATTTGAACTTGGGTCTTCTGCAAGAACAGCTAGTGTTCTTAACTGCTGAGCCATCTCTCCAGCCCCTCATTTAAATGTTTTGTTTCATTTGGAATGAGAATGTTCTTCAGATTCTTAAAGTACTCACTTAAAATATTAAAGCAAATAGTAGATCAATTTTGAAACATATGAATTCCAAAAATGAGAAAAATGGGGAATAAATAAGATATAAATCCAACAGAATGGCAGAAAGAAATCTACAAAGTCATTAAAGAAGTTGAGAAGCTGAGAGGCACAAAATAATACAAAACACCCCAGTGTCTGCAGTCACAGCAAATATCAAAGGTCCAAACTTAGTATGTAAAAATCAGATGGGAGCTGCTTTACCCCTAGGGCTGTGCTAATCCCATATCTAAGGTTTAATGGCACAGTGTGATCACCCCTGGGAGGATGGAGATTAGGGCACCACAGAAATGCCAAAAGAAAGCCAATAGGATGCATCAGCAAAAAGGAAAACTGACTTAGAGACTTCCATAAATTGTACTGATGCACAGAGGCTGTTTAAATGACAGTAACTATCTTTTCATGAAACAGTCAGAACGTATTTGAGGGAGGAAAACAGCCACGATCAGCATTTCCTATTGGTTTGTGCTTTGGGCCTAACAGAATTCAGTGATTATGAATTTTTCATGGTTATTATGGCAACTGATTTATTATTTTTCAACCCTGTATGTCTTTGCTTGAATATTTAAAAAAATCTTATTTTTAAAAAGAGCATTTGGAAGCATTTGTACATTTGGAGTCTGTTCAGAGAACTAGTTAAACAAAACAAAACAACTTTGCCACACAGTTTTCTTCTGCGTGCTTCCTTGGATCTTGTTGGATGAATGAACAGATGAACGAGTGAGTGAGAAATTCCAGGCACGTATTTAACGTGAGTCGTCACTACTTTTGCTCCAACAGAAGGAAAGCAACTAAGCTTGGAAGGTCCTTCCTACATGAGCCGTGCAGTTGGAGGACTGTCCTGCTTGGAACAGGAAGGGCGGGAGAAAGGAAGAGTCAGAAGGTCAATGGAAGAGTTGATGGGGGGGTATGCGACACCCCGTGAGGCAAGGCAGCCTGATCAAAGGGGCATGACTTATGAAATCATATCACTAGCAACAATTTCTAATACTTAAAAATTCTTACGTAGCTAATGTCTCACTATAAACTCTGACCCGTGCTGATCAGCTCACAGACGCTAATTTCTGAGTGTTGTGAATATTGCCCAAGAAATCTCTATAGATTTTTCTGTTGTCATGTATTCTAAAACATTCTAAATCAGGCGTTGCATCAGAACCTATTAGAAGATTTTAACTTACTCTTACATAGAATTTAAAACTTGATTTTACAAGAGAAAGTTCACACGTGTTTTAAAAGAAAACAGTGAAAAAAAGACAACAAAAGAAAAAAATCATCCTCTTAAAGAACAAGTTCGTTAGTATCTTGGAGTATAATTAAGTAGTTCTGAAGACCGCTAATATGCCAATATGTTTATCTCTATATAGGTATATTCATTGCTCTGTGATCTGTCTCCTTGGACTCTTCATAGTTCACCCTGAATTAATAGATCAGAGAATCAAGCCCATTGGGTTTAATCTGTGCCTGAACTACGCAGAATAACTCAACTTTCCCAGGATTCTTTTCCAATCTGTAAGGTAAGAATACTGGTATCTGCATCTACAGAGATGTATCCTTACTGTCCCGTGTGAATGCCCACCCTTGAGGCATTTAGGGTAGACCTTGCACTGCAGGGTCTTTGCTAGACTGAGAATCTAGAGTGCACACTATGTGTTTTCTGCATCTCACATTGCAAGTCTGATGACCTGGAGATGAACTTCTATTCAGCAGAGTGAGTATCCACTTAGGAAGTGGATGGAGGGCACGGAAGGTAGAGGAAACCCAGCTTCGTAGAAGGGCAGCTCTGTCTCTCCCTCTGTATCTTTAAGGTCTATCCCAATTTTGAGTACAGATAATGTGTTTGGTGGGTGTCTCTGACTGAAAGAGGAAATAATGGAGGCCCAAACATGCCTTCTGTCTACTCTAAGGTTCCTTAAGGAAACTTGCTTCTTCTGGGCTGGTTTGAGGTCATGAACGAAGTGGTTACTTTCTAGGAGGTTGGTCTGGCTTCCTGCTGGTGATCATCACTCCCCTAACTTTTCTGTTCCAGTCTGTACTGGCTCCTTGCTTGGTATTTGTGTGTGATTTGATCTTTCAGTGTGTGCTCTCGATTCTGCTTCTCCATCCCTTCAGCATGCTATCACAACCATACAGCAAGCCCTTTCACGCCTTGTTCACCCCTGGACTCTCCTCATGGGCACTCCAGGTCTTACGGCTCTGACCTTCGGCACACCTACTGTTGACATTGGAGTCCTAGATGGAAGAAGGCCATGTGTTAATCACTGTTTCCTTTGACCACTCAAGCGAGGCATGTGGGACAGTCTGCAGTCCCAGCACTTGGTGAGTAGAGGCAGGAGAATGAGAAGTTCAAGGCTAGCCTTGGCTAGATACCGAGTTCAAGTCCATCCTTGGCTACATGAGACCTTGTCTCAAAAATGAAAGATAAAGCCCCATCTTGTGGAATTCCTACTATCAATGTATACATTAGGGGCAATTTACCTGGCCTTGGCAAATATAAAAAGAGGCATGATGGAAGACTGGCGGTTCTGAAATTCACTGATGCCATTTGGGGAAGGAGGAAGAGGAGAGTGAGGAAAAGAAGGACACTGAGTGCGTCAAGTCGACAGTTGTGTGCGCATGTGTGGATGGAACGTTCTCCTCCTCATCGGAGGAAGTAAGTTGCTTTGAGACTTCGTAGCCTTGTCCCAATTCCCACTTTCAGTTTCCCGTTTGTGGTTGAAGATGTGAGCTCTCAGCCTCCCGCTCTTGCCTGCCACCGGCTGCCATGCCTCCCTGCCATGAAGGACTCCCGTCCCTCTGGAGCCATGAGCCTAAATCAAAACTTTTGTCTATAAGATGCTTTGGGTCATAGTAATTTACCACAGCAATAGGAAAGTAACTAATACAGCGTGCCTGTGTGTATTGTGTCCACTTTAGTATGGGAGTTTTTATTTGTTTTATGGGTGGGGATAGTAAAGCTCAAAGAATTCACTTCCCCTTGGTGACCCTATTGAAGGAGGGAGGGGCAGAGTTGGGGCCCCTCATCCTCTCTGCCGTACCCTCTGGAGTCTTCTTCTATGAGCCCTAGACACTTTTTTGACTCAACAGAGAGACCTGAACATCGCCTTTCTCTGGTACACAAAGCAATCAAGTGGGATAACAGGCGGAGTGAGTTGGGGCAGATGAGACCAATGGTATCAAGTCCCCTGACAGGCACAATGTGGTGTTTACATGCCACTTCCTGCACAGATGTGTTATCCTTGTGATTTGTTACTTCCCAGTTGGTAAGAGGGGCCATTTTCATTTTTCCATTTTACAGAATTTTTTCTTGAGATAAATCTATATTATACCAAATGGGTTGGGAAAATTGAAATTTCTAAAACAACTGTTGGAGAAGATGGGACTCATGAACTGTGGGTGACTAATGGACACATCTGTCTGCCCTTCCAGCTCAGATCTGCTGTAGTATCCATTTTATCAGTTTAACAACAAATTGATACCATATACTCTGGGAAATACATCTAAGACAATTAAACAGACACATATACCAAGGTCCTTCTCTTTCATAAAGATCATATTGTTCATCTAGGAAAACATCTACAGCAATGTTCATAACAATAATGTTCACAAGAGGATTGTATTCCATGAATTGAAATTTAAAAATTAAGTTGATGTCATTAGTCCAAGGGAATACTATTAATCAATGAAAAAGAGATTATTACACCTAAACACATCAGCTCAGCGGTTCAGGTTCACAAATGTTAAGTCACAGGGTAGGACTATCACAGAGCGGTGACTTACCTGTTTATGTTATGACTTTTACTTAAAGTGCCTTACCTCTGTCTTGTACATCATGCTTGCCTGGTATAAAGGAAGGGCTAAAGAAAATGTTAGAATAAAGTTAGTATCCCCATGACAGATGAGATCTTACTTACAAGAAAGGTTAATCGCAACATCCTGAAGTCACATGTATAAAGCGTTTCGTACTTTACTGAACTCGTAAGAATAAACAATTGTCAGTTTTCTGGAGCAGCGGGAGGTTGGCTCTTCCTCCTTGCTCAAGACTGGCAAATATCAGATGTGGAAGGAAGAGACCGATTGCCTACTGTTTCCCCACATCCTTTCACTGAGAACGTAGCACAAGTCTTTGCTTTTTCAAGCTCTGAGTTTAGGGTTCCCTTGTAGCCTCACTCATAGATATTAATAATATTTGGCTTGGCGGCTCGTATTCTACAGAAACTGTTTAATAGTCAGAAGTCAGCTGTCGTTAGTAAGAAGAATACAGAAATTCATTGTCTTGAAATGTGAGTTGGGTGGGAAAGCAGTATGACGTGCTGTAAGGAATTCCATAGAGGACAGGGATTATGAAGATGCAATAGAAGGCAATCGAAATACCAGCACGCACTCCTAAACACAAAAGTGCCATGACCAGGGGTGCCTGTCCATGGCTGCGCGTTGTACCTCCCTCTAACTTTCCGCTTCACTTTGCATTGTGATCAGCGCCATCAACAAAAACCCCAGGTGCTAATAGAATTACATCTAATTACATGGACCATGGTGAAGCCCAAGGATTGTGCTATTGACTAAAGCTTCTGGGCTAATTAAAGGAAACTTGACCCTTTTCTACCATCAATGAAACCAACTGGGTGTGCATCTGCTTTTTGTTATCCCCACAAAAGCCCAGGGGCCTTACAGCTTGCTTTGTATGTGGAAATGCCAGCCAGTCATCTGAGGACCACATGGTGCCCTGTCGCTGGTTAGACTTCTGATATCCAAGCTCATGATTGTCAAAGCTGGGACCCCCTTGACTCAGCTGTTGTGCTGTTTTTTGTTAAATGTCTGAGATTAAAAAATGAATCACAAAGTATCTCTCCTCTAATTTTTAGTATTTTTAGGAAATGCTGAAAGAGGAGGAATCTTATCCCAAGACAGTCTAGGTTCCAAGTCTGTATTTATAGGGCAGAAATGAAACTCCAAGACAGATAAAAGTAATGATGATGCTTTCATTTAATGAATGTGATGGATGTCTACTAGACACAGTTGTGTTTGGGGAAATAGAAAATAAGGGGATGTGGTTTCCTGGGGTGTGGTTTATGCAGGGAAGACATGACTGGGTGGACTTCTAATGGACTGATGCACGTCTCAGGGAAGGAACGCACAGCATCAGTTTTGGTCGTGGTGAATGGTCACTTACACAGGCGCAGCTGCTGTGGCTCTAAGGAAAGGCTTCTAGGGGAGGTGCTAAATAAGCTGACCCTTGAGGGGTCATTGGATCTGAAGGGTGTAGAGGGCGGGGAAAGTGTGTTTCGGGGAGCTGAAACAGCATGTGGAGGGCTCAGAGACAAGAAACTATACACCATTCTGCAAGAGCCCAGGAAGTAAGTTCACAGTGTAGAGATTCTCAGTGTCAGTAGAAAGTTATTACAGTACTTCAAGTAAGAGTTGATGGTGACTGGTGTATGCTGAGGGCTAGGGAAACGGGAGAAATGGGTAGATTCCAGACATGTTCTGGGGACAGAATTTTGAGAGTTAGAAAAGGGACGGATGGGAAGGGTGACAGAGGGAAAGGGACCTCGACAGGTGGGTGGAAGACAGTGGGGATGGTTCAAATTTCAACACGGTCAGTGTGTGATGCCTAGGACCTTTCTAAGGAGAAGGGCCACCGAGTAATTGGATGTGGATGCAGAGGTCTAGAGTCAAGCAAGGTGATGGGCAGAAGATGGAAACATAGGGGTGGCATTTGACATCCAGAAGGAGACCACCCGGGCTTCAGTGACAGAAACATGGACATCAGTTGGACTCTGGGGACTATCAACATTTAGGGTTGTTTTGAGAAATAACTCCAAGAAGAATTGGGAGCAGTAACCAGTGAAGATCAATTAAAAGTAGGCTTTGTTTAATAAATCAAGCAAGCAGCTCAGTAAGCCCAACACACCACCTCAAACAATGAAAGTCAGTGCAAATCAGAATCTAAATCCCATTATCTTTTTACTAAAACACAGTGCTTTTTCCTATTAGGAAGTTTTATTAAGAAAACATACATTGACTCTTAGAATCTTTCCACCCCCTCTTCTCGATGACTGATTGCTGCTAGGTGAAGAAGAGCTGATCTTCCTAAAACAAGGGACTCTAGATAGGCTCAGTAGACCTCAGTGGATGGACTTGCACTGGGCAATGTCTGGGGACACTGACTTGACACAGGGGGCCTTAACAGGGATGACAGAGTATATGGGCTTCAGTGGGAGGGGGTATCTCAGGGTGCTGGTGAGGACGGGGGTACAAAGATGATTAAGATTGATTGAGATGTTCTATATGAAATACACAAAAGTTCCATAAAACAAAACAAAAGAAAACATACACTGGGTCGGATTGGGATGTGAATAGCAAATAGCCTCAAAAGAGCTACCAGCAGTGGTTCTAGTCTCTGCAGGGCCAAAGTGTGAGAAGAGTTACCGAAGGTACAAAAGAGGATGAGAAATGAAAACGAGGCAGAAGGAGGGTATGGGGCGTGTTGTGATGGCTCTGAGGTCCGGAGCCCGGAGATGGTAATGAGGGATGACGTTTGTTAGGCACTTGTTGTGTTACTGGGTCTGGTTTAAGCTCAGATATTGACACTGTCCAAGTGACGTCATTTACTAGTGATGACATTGGACAGTCCAAGTTCAGTTGTGACAATTCTTTTCTTTTTTTAATATATAAGACCTGATACTCTTTTAAAAAATATTTTATTTATTATTATTATTTTTATTTTACGTGTATGCATGTATTGCCTGCCTGTAGGTAAGTGCATCCATATTGTGCAATGCCTGAGGAGGACAGAAGAGGCCATTGAATCCCCTGGAACTGGAGTTTCGGACAGTTGTTAGCTGCCATGTGGGTGCTGGGAATCTGGGTCCTCTGCAAGAACAGCCAGTGCTCTTAATCGCTGAACCATCTCTCCAGCCCCGAGACCTGATACTCTTTTTTTTTTGGTCTTTTTTTTTGTCTTTTTGAGACAGGGTCTCCCTGTAGCTCCAGCTGTCCCGGAACTCACTATGTAGACCAAGATGGCCTTGAATTCACAGAGATCCGCCTGTCTCTGCCTCCCGAGTGCTGGGATTAAAGGTGTCCACCACCATGCCTGGCCACTGATACTCTTTTAAAAAATATTTTATTTATTAATTTTTTTATGCGTATGAATGTATTGCCTGCATGTATGTGAGTACACCCGTGTCATGCAATGCTGTGGAGGTCAGAAGAGGGCTCATATTCCTCTGGAACTGGACTTAAGGACAGTTTGTAGCTGCCATGTGGGTGCTGGGAATTGAACCCGGGTCCTCTGCAAGAGCAATCAGTGCTCTTAATCACTGAGCCATCTCTCCAACCCCCGACAATTCTTTTATTTCACCATCAACGTGGTACACGCTTAGTAAGTTTTATTATATATCAAGGTATCATATCAGCCATGACTGGTGGGACAGCATTGTTATAATCAAGTCATTATGGCAACATGGGCTCCACAATGAGCTGCACTTGACTTCAGTGGTAAAGGACTCTCTCTCTGGGCTTCATTTTTTCCATCTGAAGAATGAGTAAGAGCTCTCCTGGATTTACTGTGGCTCTAACTTGGGCTGTCATGGATAAGGACTTTTCCACGTTGGGGAGAGAAGCAAGGAGGGGAAAGTGGACAGAGGAATTGATGTGCACATGTCTTGGTATGAGAGCAGTACGGGAGAGGGTTGGAAATGGCTCAGAGTCATTAGCCAGAGTTGGATAGTAGTACTTCGTAGCTCTAACTCTGGAGGCTCTGGGCTTTGAGAAAATCCCTACTGATCACACTGACACCGGTCAAGGAATCACCTGCCAGAGCTTGTGCATCTGCACTTCTTCTGTGAGATAGATGATGTCACAATTGCCTGATCAGGTGATGACATCATCAGATCATAGCCTTCTTAACACCTGGACACCTACGCAGCACTAGTCAAAAGTTCCTTTAAGCTCTGATGTCATCATAAACTGAGAAGAGCCAGAGATAACCAGCTTTTGATTGATCAACATCTACCCCATTTAGTTAATATCCAAAGTTTTACACCCCTCAAATGTCTTTAACAGCCAATCATTTATAGTTGCAGAAAGAATATGATTAGATTCCATTGTAGATAGAGATACTCAGGTTTTCCTTGAGCCTTATCACTGGGCTTCAGAACCAAAGGTCAAAGATTTCCTGCTCCTCAGAGGTTTTGTTAGTCATTACCTAAGTTGGCACCTGGCTTGTCTGCTGAGCTGGGACTGGTAGGAGTTTATACTTCCTTACCTGGACATGGCAGGTGGACTCTTCTGAGTGCTTTGGTTTCGTAATGGGTGAGAAAATTCTGCCTTTGCCTGTTGACGAGAAACTGGAAAACATGGTGCACTTTGGTCAGGTTGCACAGTGAAGACATTTGAGGACACAGAAGCCCATGGGATGACTATGATTCCACCTGAGTAATCTTTACTGTTATGGGTCTGATGGAAATGATACATCCATACATTCTCCAGCTTTCCTACCTCTGGGGGCCATGAAAATTGAATGGAATGTTCATAATGTAGGACACACATAGTTGACTACCCAGAAATGCAGAGCATTATATCAGAAGGTATTTTAGGGGCTATTCTAGATGAATTAAGTTAGTTCAAAAGACTCCTGACTTCATCATTCATTCATTCATTCATTCATTCATTCATTCATTCATATAATTCAAGTATTTGCTGAATACTTTTTATGAGACAGTTTTTTTGCTAGAATCCAGGGTTACAGTAGAGAAGACAGATGTGGTTCTTGCATTCAAATGGCAGGAGGCAGCTGTTGGGATGTGGGTTGACCATACATGTGCTAATGAGGACCTTCTGAGAGATGACCTGTGAGTGACATCTTGGTGAGGAGAGAGTTAAACCAAAGACTGCTCTGAGGGCCACAGGTCTGGGGACGTCCACCACCCATACAAGTGACTGGTCTGTGGTAGGGCAAGTGAACTTTCAGAATTCTGATGTAGGCAATCAGTTCCCAGGTGGGTGCAACCAGGGACCCACTTTCTCAATGTTTTCCCATTGAGCATCTGTCCTAGTTGGCTTTAATTGTCAATTTGACACAGCCTACAGTCATCGGATGGGAAAGCCTCAGTTGAGGAACTGTGTAGATCTGATTGACCTATTGGCATATCTGTGGCAGAGTGTCTTGGCTATTAATTCATGTAGGAGGGCCATCCCACAGTGGGCAGCACTGGTCCTGGGTTCTATAAGAAAGCTAGCTAAACATAAACCTGGGAGGGGGATAGTAAGCAGTGTTCCTCCATGATTCCCACCTCCAGGTTCCTACCCTGATTTCCCTCAGTGATGGACTGTGAGCTTGAAGTGTAAGGCAAAGAAACTCTTTCCTTCCCATGTTGTACTTAGTAGAATGCTTTATCACAGCAACTCAAAAGCAACTAGAACAATCGCCAATTTCTACCATGCACACAACTGGAGTCACTTAGCAGTTACATAGCCTACTTTTTATCATGGATAGATTTTTAACCAGTCATTCAGACTTATGAAGGGCACCAAGTAACACTATAATACAAGACTCATAAGGCACTTTTCCAGTTACAATGGAGAGTCATAAAGTCAAGGAAGAATACACACACTGCCCTCTCTTAATCTGGCATTATTGTACTCTGTGCTCTGCCTAAGGTTGATCACAGACTGGACACGTTTTATTGGAGGGACTGTGATTACTTGAAATGTGATTCAAATCAGTTGACTGGTCCATTAATCACACACCTAATAAAATTGCATCTTGTCATCAAGAGCCACCCAGAGCACCTGCCCCTTAATGATGTCACATTGTTGTGACCAGTGAAGCCTGATAAAATCATTCCTGGATTTCATAGCAAGCTAAGATTTATTGTGGTGAGGGGCATGAATTTCATTCTTTTAACATTACTTAGATTGCTAACAAATACCCAGTCCTCTATCAGGGCCCTAGGAATTCACAGACCCAGGGAGGCTCTCCTTTTAAGTTTAACATCTTCAATGCAGAGAGCAGAGCTGGTCTGAGGTCCTCAGAGGAGGTGCAACTCAAACCTGCATCACATGGTGAATGGGTAGCTGGTCTCAGAATCCTGATCCAATGCTGCTCTGTGGACCCGTGCTACGTCTTAACGCTCTTGGTTGGGCTGACACTTTGTTATTTTATCACTTTAAATGAATGAGGAACAAGATTTCAAAGGTAGGCATGCTTTTCTGGGTTAATGGCCTGTGTAAGGAATGATCACTGTCTTACTCCTGATTTCAATTATTCTGTTTAGACCAGAGGACTTTGGAGTAGCACATGAAGTCTTGGTTCATCCTGATGATACTGTCACACAACCCCCCGCCTTGGTCCGCAGGCTTCGGAACAATCCTTTCGCACACAATGGCTAGCTAGCCCTAGAGATCTAGAAAGAGTACTAAGTCTAATAGCATTAACGTAAGAGAATCAATGTAAACGGTTACCTTTTTCTGCTCCGAGGACCTGTATTGAATTAAAAAAATAGACAATGGTGAATGCTGTCAGCTGGAGACTTTACACTGACACTGCATATAACGGGCATTTGAATGGTGGAGTTGGGGGAAACTTTTTGCTAGTATAGAGTGTTAAAGAGTTCTGTAACTAAGAGACTAGAAACAAAATTTGTAGTCCTCGGGGCTGGAGAGATGGCGCAGCTCTTAAGAGCACTGGCTGCTGTTGCAGAGGACCTGAGTTCAGTTCCCAGCAGCCACATGGTGGCTAACAACCATCCATAACTCCAGTTCCAAGGAGATATGACACCTTCTTCAGACATCCACGGGCATTGCACGACACAGGTGCACTTACCTACATGCAGGCAATATGCTCATACACATAAAAATAATACCTAAAATATTTAAAAATTTGTATTCCCCTTTTTATGATGCATCAAATGTATAATCTGTTAATGATATTATAAATTGATCTGACTTCAGGAGAGCAACTTACCCACAGTATTTTTATTCCAATAATTGCCTTAGGGAGTCATGTTTTCTAAGAAACCACCTGAATGAGATCTGGAGCAAGTTGTACATACAAGCACATTCATTTCATCATTACTTGTAGTGTCAAGTCATTGGAAACAATCCACAGGCCCAAATAAGTAGGAATTGTTAATTTTATAGACTCACTAGGGAGATGTGGCCTTCAAATGTGCACACATGGGAAGGCACATCTGCACATATATGCACATACATGCACATGCCACAACACAGTAAGAAAAGAATTGCTAATTTTGGCATTGTACTTGGTTATTGGACTATTTTATTTTGTCTTTTTTTTGGAGCTGAGGACCGAGCCCAGGGCCTTGCGCTTGCTAGGCAAGCACTCTACTGGTGAGCTAAATCCCCAAGCCTGGTTACTGGACTATTTTAAAGGCATCATAGGTATTTATGTATAGACTGTAAAGAGAATGTCCTGAAAGATGTCCAGCTTGCCTGGTGGTTTGTTTCCACTGTACCTGTGTGTGTGTGTGTGTGTGTGTGTATGTGTGCAAGCTGGAAAACAGGACTGAAAGAATATGGTGAAGCAGTACTAGAGGTCATCTTTAAGTGATGAGGCTGTGATGAACTTTTCTTGATGCTTGTGAAAATTTCATGTTCCAAATGAACAGAAAATGCATTTTTGTTTTTAAACACCGCTTTCCCTTTCCAGACATTTCCCTTCTCTTTTCTTGCTTAAAAGTGATAGAATTCTCAAAATGTTATGAAAGATCTTCGCCTTTACTTGGCTTGTATCCTGATCACACTCTCTTACTTTTCTTTGAGACAGGGTCTCAGGCTCTGCCTTGGACTGACATTCCTCCTGTCTCAGCCTCCTAAGCGATGGGATTGCAGGTGAGCGCCACCAAACCTGGCTCTACCCTCAGTCTTCGAAGAAATAGAAAGCTCTACAGTAGGCTCAGCATTTCACTGCAAATAATTTTCTGAAGTTCATTTCAGACATTGCATCTGCTGGGGGGCAGTGGCAAGAATCATTTACCTAAGAAATTGTTAATCTGGAAGAAAGGGAATGTGACATGATAGTCTAGTGAGGCTTAGGAACCCACTGAAGTAAAAATGTTCTGATCATAAACATGTACATACGTTTTGTGGGTATGAGGAAGGCTTATTAAACCTTTCATCAAACTTTAAAAGGGCTTTGAAGTCCAGGAAACATTAGGAACTATTGTATTACAGATGAGGTCCAAGAGATGAAACCTTGTACCCAGGTTCCTAGTTACCCTGAGACTAAGCTGACCAAAGCACAGCTCTCCTGATTCAGGCTGGCCTCATGGGTAAGAAATCTTTAGCAGCAATTTGCTTAGAGAGGCTTCCTACGTCTTGTGAAGTTAGTCAATTGAAGGCCCCTTTGTTTTACAGACCTGGGCACCCCCAGAGTTCTGGAGGAGGGTATACATATTAGAGATAGCAAATCAAAGCTAATCCATAAGCCAAGTGTAAAGGGTAATGAATCCATGCTAATGAGTGTTTTGGAAGTCTCCCCACTGAGTCTTCCCCAGGACTTTGAACCTGGCAATTCTAAGTGCTCAATCAGATGCAGCAGGGATTCTCAGGCTTGTCAAAGACCCAAAAAGCAGACCTGTAAACACCGCTTAGAAGGCCTGCTTTGGAAGAACGGTTGTTTTATTTCATTGAGACCTAGCCATCGTTTTGCTTGAGGGCTCTGAATTTCAAATCAAATACAATTAAATAACTACAGTGAAATCGCTCTAGTTTTTCTTTTTTTCTGTTAGAAAGCAAAAATATTCAAGTGAAATACTAACATCTCCTTCATTGCCTCCCTCCCTTTTCTCTTTTTAAAACTTACTAAATTATTTTAACTTGGACTGTCTCCACATTTTTAAGGCCGAGAGTCACAGTTGTGGGGAACAGGACAGGACTCTGAGATTTCAGGCACTGGCTCCATCTTCTGCCAGCGTGGGGACAGCTGGTAATCTACTGCTTCTCCCAGGCTTTCTCAGGCTTTGAGGGGATGAAGGAGACTGAGTCTGTCCTGGCTTAGGGACTTGAAAGTGCCGCATGAGCTTGAGTCGAGGCCTGTCTTGGGAAAGACAGCTGATGAGATGCACTACAGTGCCCAACATTTCCTTATGTAACACTGCAGACTAGAAGCCAGCGGTGGTGACTTTGGGTCCTCTGCGTGTCGTGGGCTTGTTCCTCACTGGACCAGTAAAGACTGAGCAAACACAGCAGTGAGCTCTGGATCTTAGTTTGCTCTACTTTAGTTTTCTCACCTTGAAAGCAGGGCTGATGGTTTGTATCGAGCTACTGTGAGAACTAGACGTACAGTCCCTGAAGCAAACAGACTCTTGCTTCTTGCAGATAATCAATGCACAAAAATTCCCTTTTTGTTTCCCAGGACAAAATAGCAACTTACATCACTGAAGCCCTTTAAGCTGATTTGCCTGTAAGAAAAAAAAAAGCAGCGTATTAAATAAAACACAATCTATTGTGAGGAACATAAAAATCATGCTGAACCCTTATAAACTTTTGATTACATCTTCATGGCCAAATTAATAGCCCATAGTCCAGTGTGATGTTTATCACTGTTCCATAAAATTAAACAGATTATTTTTCTCATCATCTTCTAAGGGAAAGACGACATTATAAGCCAATACAGAAGGCGGTGAACAGAGGAGGGTGAAGGTACCTGCTTCTCACTTAAGGAGAATTTGAATAACCTCCTCATTCCTCCTAACACCCAATTTTCCATGTCAGGTTTCATTAGCTCAGTCAGACCTCTTATTAACTTGACTTGAAAGCTCTGAGGTTTTTGCTTTGAGAAAAAGTGAAGAGCTTTAAAAAAGGAGCTGTCAGGTATACTGAGATCCCAGAGAGAGAAAGAATGCAACTAGTGAAAAGGGATCAGAGACTGAAGGGAAACCCCAATAGAAAGGAGAGAATCAAACATGGAATGTCAGTGTGTAGACAAGTTGTGCATGTGTGTGTGTATGTGTGTGGTGTGTGTCTCTGTGTGTGTGTGTCTGTGTGCATCTGTGTGTGTGTGTCTGTGTGTGTGCATGTGTGTGGTATGTGTCTCTGTGTGTGTCTGTGTGCATGTGTCTGTGTGTGTGTGTGTCTGTGTGCATCTGTGTGTGTGTGTCTGTATGTGTGGTGTGTGTCTCTGTGTGTCTGTGTGCATCTGTGTGTGTGTGTGTATGTGTGTGTGTCTGTCTGTGTACACGTGGAGGCCGGAAGGTGACATCGGTGTTCTCTTTCATCACTCTCTACCTTAGTTTTTGAGGTGTCTGTGTGCATCTGTGTGTGTGTGTGTGTGTGTGTCTGTCTGTGTACACGTGGAGGCTGGAAGGTGACATCGGTGTTCTCTTTCATCACTCTCTACCTTAGTTTTTGAGGCAGGGTCTCTCACTGAACTTTGGGCTCACTGGTTCTGCTAGGCTGGCTGGCCAGTGAGCTCCAGGGATCTGCCAATGTCTGCCTCTCCAGAGATGGGGATCTAGACTTGCGTGGACACAGCTGGCTCTGCATATGTGTACTAGGGATCTGGACTCAGGCGCTTAGGCTGTGCTGCACGTGCTTTTCCCACTGAGCTGTTTCCCCAGCTCTCTACATCTCCCCTGCCCTCTTTTTTCTCACAGAAGGGCAGCAGGAGTATACAACTTGGAGGGTTGGTGGGAGACCTGCTAGAGATACGATTGAAAATCTGTGGCATTCTGTGAGTCTAAGTGGCAGAATGTGGCTAGACTGATGAACAAGCCAGGAAGGAAGTGGGATAGGGGTGTTCCATCTGTCTCCCTGGAATGAAAAATACCATAGTGCTGGGAAGTTAAGACAGTGTTCATGTCAGCCAAACGCCGCACATCTAGAGCAGTAGAGTTGGTCTAGACCAGGCCAAACGACTGACCTCAGCAGCTCACAGTGCTCAGCTGTGGCCTCCTGGTCTTAAGCATTAGGGATCCTGGGATCCTAACGTCTTGCTTCAGTCCTTCTGAGATGAGACCTGTGCTCCTCCTTTTCCCTTTTAGTGGGGAACATGAGCAAATAGAGATGTGATTGTAACGAAGGAGAACACACCCCCAAGGCTAATTCCTTTGTGGTTAAATTGAGATTAACCTTAGTATTTTCAGTGCTGTGACTCTGGTGTATCAGAGATGCTGGTGGGTTGTCTTAATTAAAAAATGTTTATTATTTTTATTTTATGTGTATGAGTGTATTGCCTGTATGTATATAATTGCACCTGTGTTGTGCAATGCCCACGGAGGTCAGAAGAGGGCATCAGATCCCCTGGAAGTGGAGTTATATACGGTTGTTAGTCACCATGTTAGTGCTGGAAATCGAACCCAGGTCCTTGTAAGAGCAGCCAGTGCTCTTAACTGCTGAGCCATCTCTCTAGCCCTGGGTTGGCTTAATTTAAGATGGATAAGTGATATGTTCAAAGTACATTATATGTAATCCTATATAATAGTTTTATTGCTTTTAAACATAGAAGTCGGGGCTGGAGAGATGGCTCCGTGGTTAAAAGTGATTGCTACTCTTCCAGAGGATCTGAGTTTGGTTCTTAGCACCAGGGTCAGGTGGCTCACAACTGCCTGTAACTCTAGTTCCAGGGAATCTGACACCCTCTTTTGGCCTCTGTACTTACATGTCAAATGCACACAGACACAGACACAGACAGACAGACACGCACACACCACAGACTCACACATATAAATATAAATATAAAATTAAAATAAATCTTTTAAAAAAGTAAAAGTGACTTTAGACTCATAATTTTAGGTTATAATAATCATAACATTCAGTTATGTGAAGAGTTTGAATTGTGTGAAAAGAATCTGAATTTTCCTGTATTTAAATACTTACCTTACTAGATTTATGAAAAAGGTAAAGAGAAGTTTTGCTTGCTAGGATTTGAATCTGTCTGGTCAGCATGAGCAGAACTTGAAAATTAAATGTGTTCAGTTTACAAGGGCATCTCAAGTATTTAAGTGGATTTAACTGAGTTAGTAAGCAATCTTGATCTCTAAGATTCCTTAACCTCGCTTGTTTACTTCGTTTACATTTGCAGACCAAGTAACTGTTTCTTTGTTAGATAAAATCTCGCATGTATAAATAGATGTATTTCATAAACTAAAATTTGGGGCTCAAGATCAGGTCAGTTTTGGAATCTGTCACTTTAATAAACTGATTTTGTAGGTAGAACTCCAGGATTCTCTAAATCCTTTCTGTGCAGACTAGGTGGGGCACTCTGGTGTTGGACAGTCCTTTGTCCTCACTGGCCCATGTTGCTTATCAAGAACATCTCTGAATTCCCATGTTTGACCATGCTCTGTCTGTTCAAGATGGTCAATAAAAACTGGCCACAAAACACACAGAAAAAGTTCCTGTACTTTCCCCTTGTGCTTTGTATAACTACAAAGATGTTATTATTTGCTGTAAACATGGGCTTTCTTGACATCGTTTAGATTTTGCTTAGTTTTAATGGATTGGATTTGAATCTTTGCCATGTCATCTATGAGCTCTGTCATCCTTGGTAACCTAAATTCTCTTTCTGAACTTCTTTTCCCACCTATAAAATGGACAAATCCAGACAGTAAGGAAGAAGGTCAGGCCAATGAAGAAAGTTCTAGTGAAAATATGTGTGTTTAGAATAAGACAACACTTTATGTCTGTGAGCCCTTGGATGGCCACACTGTTTCAGATGGAGAGCCCGGGATTGTCCAAACCGATTCAGAGATGCTTGTTCCCTCCACGTGGTTTCTCCTAATAAGACTCTTACAACACAATAAAAATAATGATAATGATGAATAGCTGCCAGTTATAAATGTCAATTGTTGTATTTCAACAACCCACAATGTCTCTCCTTTAAAGGACTATGCTTTAAAAAATACTCTTCCTGCTTCTTTGAGAATTTCATACAATATTTTGATCATATTCAGACCCCCTCCCCCATCTCTATCCCCCACTAACCCCCCTCAACTTTGAGTCCTCTATTATTATTTTTCTTTTTAATGACCTATAGAGTTTTAAGTAGTGTCCCAAAATGACCTTGGGTGTGGGTACATCCCTAGAACCTGGTCAGCCTACCAGACCTCACACCCTTAAAGAAAACAGACTCTCCCTCTCCCAGCGGCCACAAATTGTCACTAGATCCTCAGCTAGGGCTGGGACTTTCTGCATATTTTTTGTTTTTTCTTTTGTTATCTATAAGGATTTCTTTTACTTCCCAAACCATTAAAGCACATCTTTTCGAGACCTAGATCACTTGAACCACTGTGATTCCAAGGTCACTGGTTGGAAAGGGAAATTCCCATTCAAGCATCTGAGTGTTTTGTATCCTAAATGCAGGATGCTTCACTTAAATTTTATTTTGGCTGAGGGCCATTGGGCTCACTGAAGCTTGAGGAGCTATTCCTGTGTCTTCATCAGTGTGAAGAGGGGAGTAATACTATGTTCTTCACAGCGCGTTTGGGACTGAGCCTCCCCGAGGGCTGCAGATACACAGGGGTAGAGTGCTTGCTTGGCATGTGTGAGGCCCTAGCTTCAATCCCCAGAACACACACACACACACACACACACACACACACACACACACACACACTCTCACACACTCCACATGGGGTCTGGAGTATAGTCAGAATTTAGAAAATATTGATTAATCTTATTATTATACAGGAGGATGCTATTTGATGCCTGGGTAGCTGTATTAAAATTGCAATGGATACAGATCCATAAAGTTGTTCCCTTGTGAATTCCCTTTCAGGCAATGTCAGGGGGAGGCTCTCACTGCAGTGACTATAAAAAGTCCGGGAGACATGGCTCAGGGGTTAAGAACACTGACTGTTCTTGCGGAAGACCCGGGTTTGAATCCCAGCACCCACATGGCAACTAACAACTGTCCATAACTCCAGTTCCAGGGGATCTGATGGCTTCTTCAGTCCTCTGCAGGCATTGCACGATACAGGTGCACTTACCTACATGCAGACGATACACACATACACATAAAATAAAAATAATGTGTTAATATTATTTTAAAAAGTCCTAAGCACCTGTTTAACATTTATCATCTTCCTCCTTAGCAGACAGAAATGTCTCCCGGCTCAAAGCTCAGGTTCAAAAGATCCTGTGTCACAGCTGTTTATGGCTAGGATGTAAGTCTCTCTTCTAAGCAGATTTATTTAGGTAAAATAAATGAGCTTATGAAAAAAATAGGTATATGGATATTGTTAACTTCATAGTAATGTTGTATTAGTTGTTGAAAATATCCAACCAGCATCCTCCCAGTTCCAAGTTCTGTTCTAGTATTGAATTGTCAACAGATGCTCTAAATCACACCTTCCATCACTGAAGTGCTTCTATTCAGCAATTGTTCAATGAAGCAGAGACTTAGCTGTGAAAGGGAATGGCAGAGCTGGCAGAGATGAATGGGGGCTGACACAGTGGCTGGAACCACACCCACTGTCCAGGGTAAGCAAAGGCAGCTGTGGAGGTGGCAGCTGGCTGCCTGCCACTGATGGTCTGGATGGCCAAATGGAAATCACAGTCTCTGCCTTTGGATACCTCATACCCAAGCCCCTTACAAAGCAGGTCTAGAAGGAGAGAGATACCATTCTGAGAGGTCCCCACTGATGTTCAGCACTCCAGTGCTCTGTTTACACAGCAATGGCCTTGCATGCCTGTATACGTGTGGCCTGGGCCATCAGTGATGTCTGATTATACTCCTAAATGTGAATTTGGGAGCATGACTCTCCTATTTGGGCTGTGTTCCCAGGATCCTGAGGAACTCTGCCTGTGTTTACTCATGAATATATCCACCTTGTGAACTTTAGTGACTTATTCATCAATGGGTGGCATTCACTGAGCACCTATGTGCTGTCCGCTGGGCTGGACATGTGTTCCTCTCAGTCTTTGAAAATCTTACTTTACAGGTCTGTTGAAATTGTTTGTGACTAAAACATCTTGCCCAATTCTCATCATATCTAAAAATGATTAACAAACTATACCCAGAGGAACCACAGAAATATAAGGTATCAACCCTACATGAAATCTTAGACTCATAAATTGATGTCGTTGGAATTGGAAACAGACTGTTCCACCCAGAAAACTCTTGAAATGATTTAATAAAGAACTGGTCAAAGCTCTTTTACCAACAACCCTGAGGCAGAAGCACAGAGGCTGGGGTGACCCAACTGTAGGGGAACATTCCAGCAATCAAGAGGCATCATCTCAGACACCAGAAGCCAGGGCAACAACAGACCAGACATAATGACCTGGAGGACCTGTGTGGTGAGGGATCCCTAGCACCTGGTTCCCCCTGGGTTTGTAGTCCTGGCTTTATGAGTTTTGTCTAGGGGGGCTTTCAAGAAATTCTCAGGTCCCACTTGAGAGCACCTCACAGAGATACTGGGGGAGAGCACATTCTGGGGGTGTTCTAATTAAATTTGTGCTTTGACCTGTGCCTAACTTATTCAAGGACTTCATCAGAAGCTTTCTTATGATACATTTTATATTTACAATCCTGATGACATCATTTCATGGGATGGAAGTCCATGACTCTCAACTGCTTCTCATCTTTTGTAAATGGAGATAAAAAGGAAGCAACTTGGGAGATTCCTCATCAGGACAGGTATCTCTGGAAACAGCAACAGCAACTGCAGGCGTAGCCAGCATAAGCTACCATCCATACCAGGCACTGCACCAGGAAATACGGAAAGAGAACTGGGCTCTACTTTCGTTCTGAAACACATGGTCTGACTAGAATCTGGGGATGTTATAGGAAGCAAAAATGGTACAGAAAGGAAAGGATTCAAGGTCATCGCATAGAAGAGACCTTAGCTTTAATTAAGCACTTCATGCGAATCATTTAATTCTCATATCAGCTCATGAGATGAGTGGTACATTATCAGAGTGTCCTTTGATCACTGGGACCACCTTAGCCTCAGGAAAGGTCCACACAGTACTCTGTGATACCTCCTAAGGCAGTTTCTTTCCCAATGACATGAGTCTTCTAAGTCTGGTGCCTTTGAGGTGTGCTCTACTGCCCACTGTGAGACGACTCCCTGCCTCTCCTCCAAGATATCTCAACTCCAAGTCCCTCCATCACTAACTGTCCCCTTCCACAGCAAGGATAAAGTCATCCCCAGTTGAGAGCCAGAGCCCCAACTGCTGGTTGGTAAGGAGTGGAATCTAAATCTCAACAAGGGTAGTCTGGGTTTAGATTTGAGAACTGTGTTCTTCCCCAGCTGCTAGGCTGGGGGATAGAGGTATAGCCCCCTGTGGAGGACTATCCACAGGAAAGACAGTTGTGTCGGTCTGTAAAGGAAGGAGAGATGAGGGGACAGTCACCAAAGAGGGAAAATCAGAACTTTAGACATTGAATGTCTCCATCAGAACCAGGTGTGGAAGGGCTTCTTCTCATCAAAGCTTAGAGGCTTGAATTTCAGTATTCCTGAGGCCCGATCCTACCTAATCATGCCTGTGCTATGGCAGTCTGCTGACTTAAGCCTTCTGCCAGAAAGCCGCATTCAACCTGGGCAGGAAGAAGGAGACGCACACTCCATTCTGCCTTCTAAAATAAGGCAATTTCAGAGATTCATATGCTCAGAAAATGCCTGTCACACTTTGTGATTAGAGTTAGCTGCCACCCCCACCTGTCTGTCATCAGCCCTTGGTTCTGGGGGGATGATTGTTAAATCTGTATATGTCAGTGATGTTTTTGGCAGAAGCCTGATTATATCCTTCACCCTGGGTGACTGGAAATCTGGGTTGGTCCTAGAACTCTAAACCTCCTTTTGGTTTTTATATACAGAGTCCTGATTTCTTCCTGGCATTTCACATTTTCTGTGATAAAGAGAGCAACTCTATCCATAGCTCATTTTATTACACAGAAACTGTGTTTGCTATGAAGAGTCAACCTAGTTCCTAGTCCATTTTCCCTCTAGGTGTGGCCCCTCCCAACACACACACACACACACACACACACACACACACACACACACACACACACTGCTTCTCTCCTGTTCCTGGTCATTTTACCCTTGAGATGACAAGTGTCTTACCTGGGTCCCGGCTGGACCTCTGGAAAGATGTGTCTCTGAGGGGAGGGTGTGCTGCTCTCCTCCGCTGGTGCTGGCGGTAAGGGCTGGTACTTCTTGGGGAGAGTGATGACGGGTCTGTGGGAAGAATCACATTGTGGTGAGGACTGAGCAGGCATGTGGCTGCGCATTCTCAGACAGCAAATCCACTCTGGACCCCTCCCCATCCTGCTCAGCTCTGGGTTGGAGACTCCAGTGAGGGATGCTTTGTCATACGCTGAGCAGCCTGGACCACCCTGGGTGGCTTCAAACCTTAGCATCACGAGTCCTTCAGGGTAGTGTGCTCTGGTGCTCTGTTTCCTGCAGTGTGGGAGACAATTTCCTACAGGCGCCACAGACTTTTCAGTATGCCAAAAGGTCTGGGGAAAATAGAGCAACGGCCTTCTACTTACACCACACTGGAAGACCTGGGTTCTTAAAGTGCCCCAAAGAAACAGGAAATGTCTGGAAGTCAATGAAAACCTCATTCGCCCATTTTCCCCAGCCATTCACCCATTCATTCATAAAGTGTGTCAGGCACTTTGATGGATGGTGGAGACGCAAGAGGAAATGGACACACTCCTTAGCTCAAGATGCCCCCGTTCAGGGGCAGAGCGGGGGGTGGGGTGGAGAAGTGGTCAGAGCATGTGGCACAGGCTTGGCTGAGGGACACACTGGTCCAAGTAGGGCAGGGGCAGTCCCCGGCCCCCTCAGAACCTCAGCGGCCCAGTTTTCAGCTCTCACCTCTATGTGTACATATGAATATGACTGTAGTGGTATTTATATATGTGACATAAAATATGTACTTACATGGACATATATTTATTATTATGTCTGACTTAAATTGTAAGTCAATTTGTTTAATAATATTAAAATATATTGACTTTCTGGATGATTATTGAAGTAATTATTTTTTTGGTTTGAGACAGTTTCTCTGTTGCCCCAGCTGGCCTAGAACTCGTTATGTAGACCAGGCTGGTCTTTATCTCACAGAGATCTGCCTGCCTCTGCCTCCAGAGTGCTGGGACTAAAGGTGTGCACCGCCATGCCTGGCAGCTTACTGATTTATATGTTGGGTATATCCCGATCTCATATCTCTGGTCAAGTTGGGTGTGTACTTATAAAATATATTGTCAGATTACTGATAAAAGAAAGGAGCATGTCAAGTAGAGATCTAGGGAAGAGGATTCTGAGCAGAGGGCGGAGTGGTAGGTTCTGGCTACAAGAAGAGATTGGGGAAAATACACTGATGCTGGCCCTAAAGTTGTGAGTTATTAAGTTGTTGAATGTTGTCTATCCCACATCCACACTTGAGTGACTTGGTCTTGGGCCAGTGAGATAGCTCAGTGGTAAAGGCACCTGTTGCCAGGGCTGAAGACGACTTGTGTTTGATTTCTCTAGATCCACAGGGCAGAAAGACAGCCAGTTCCTGCAAGTTGTCCTCTGACCACGTGCACATTGTGGCTTGTGCACGCTATTCCCCATAAATAAGCAAATATAAAAAATGTCACTTGCTTCAATTGTAGCTAAAAATGATGATGGAGGTATAGTGAGGACAGAAAGACTGATTACATAAATGGACAAAGGCTGTTCTGTCTTGTTCACAGGCCAGCTTATACTGGTTTTATAAGTTTAAATGTTTGTGCTTCTTTTTCAGGCACTGGCAAAAAAGTCTACGGTACTGCAAAATGTGATTTTAGATGTCTTACCGAGGAGGCGGCAAAGGGACCTGTGGAAGGAGAGAGGCAGAGGTTAACTTCATTGCTCTTTGGGCAGGGCAGTGGTTAAGAGCTTTTCTTTTCAAAATAGAAATGAAAAATTATGACTGAAATTCTCGGATACAGTATTCAAGTGATATTTAAGCCACATTCCACATACCACAATGTTCATACTTTGAAAGAGTAGCAAATATGTTTTAATACTTTCCTCATACCTTGTTCACCTTTGTGGATTTTGTCCCTGAAACACAAGAGAGAAAACCAGTGAATCCATAGGAAACTTTACCCTTGTACATAAGCTCACGTGGAAGACATTGCTATATTCGAGAGATTGATGATATTGCTGATTGATAATCCTTGAGCTCCTATTAGCCACCAAGCGTGATGTTAAACACTTCATTTTGAGGTCTTTTGTTTTGGTAGGGAAGAGTCCAGGGCACGGGGAAGGTAAATACCCAAGTTATTATCACTGAACTAGAAAAAGGAGCAAAAGGCCTCCACTGCATAGAGTGTGACTCCCAAGACCTCTGATAGCTTTTGGGTCCTCCATTTGTTTAATTAGAACATTTGATGTTATTGAATAAATATATTAAGATATGACTCAAGGGGATAGTGGCTATAGGTAATATTTAGGATTTATACACATGCAATTTTGCGCATATGTAAATAATTCACGTTCCATCTAGCACCTTTCTGGGTATTCTAAGCAAAGGAAAAGATTATTACAGAATTCCTATGATGGAAAGGTTTTCAAAGACCCCCAAATTCGACACCTTTATTTAGTCAATGACAAAACCTAGAAACTACCAGAATAAATCCTTATAACAGCCTGAGTGGAGTGTGGGACAGAGTTTTCTGACTTCTGGGTGGTTTTATTTCCCCTGTTCACTTCCATTCAAAGGTAACTACTGAGCTAGGACTCTGAGTGAAGTCTTACACCAGGCAGTGAGGGGGAAAGCAACCAGCATCCCAGGATCCTTCTCCCACACCACTCACAGTTGTCCTGTTCATGGCCAAACCGTACCATCTGGGGAGGTGGGGGGATGGTGTAGATGATATAATCCGTGCTTGGAAAAGTTCATACATAAGTGTGTGGACATACATTGACCACACCATGAGAAAGAAGAGTCTCAAGTTCAGAGGACCCAGAAATTAAAGGAATGCATGTGAGGCTAGAGGGAGTCCAGAATGTTGGAGAAAGCCCCTCGAGGAAGCCCTTTGCTTTTCTGTGAAGAGCTTTCTCTTCTCCTTCTCTTGTCCTTCCCCCTCCTGTGGCAGTCACTATGGGATATCACATTATGTCTATGCCTGAATAGAAACAGCTTGAGTCTTAGCACGCATTTCAGTCAAGAGGGGAACCTGGGCTTCTCAGAACTGTGCTTTCGATCAAGGGCTTGCTCTTTTCTTTATTGAGGTGGTATACCCAGCATGAAAGGAAGGAAAACTAGAACTGTCTTATCAGAGGATTAGGTCTCTTCTGACTCCGCTGACCTGGAACACACACACAAACACAAACAGATGCTATCACTTTAATCTCATCTGTTGTTTGCAACACAAGTAAGATTATCTTTGTTGCTTCTAGCAAACATCCACAGCATGCAGATTCATACACTGTTCTGGGTCAAAGGCAAGGAAGGATCATGAGGGATTAAGGTTCTATTTTAGGTCACCAGAGGAACACAAGGCTCACTCAATAAGCTTGTTTACGATAAGATTAATTTTTTGGTTGGAAGGTTAAGTAAAAGTCATTTGTTTAGAGCATGTCGATATTGTAAAAGTCATTCCCACCCCCCCACCTCCCTCCTCCTCTTCCTCCCCCTCTTCCTCCTCCTCCTCTTCCTCCTCCTGCAGAAACATTTAACACAAAAATTGCCCTTTGAGCACATCTTCAGGATACAGTAGAGCGCTATGCCACAGAGGTCTCTGGAGTTTATTCATCTTGATTAACTCAAACACTGCACACTAACCATCACCTCCCACCACCCCTCCTTCTTGCCCCTGGTAACCCCATCTACTTCTTGCTGCTGTTAGGTCAATTTGGGTTTCATCTAAGTGGAATCATGCAATATTAACTATGTGTATCTTGTTTTAGTCAGTGTCATGTCCTCCAAGCCCATCTGTGTGGCCACAACTGGTAGAATTTCCTTCTATCCAGGGCTGAATAAAACTTTATTTATGTGTGTATCGTCATCTCCTCACTTCCATGGTTTGGCTCTGTGGATAATGTTGCAGGGACCTGGAGTACAGTCAGTCTTCAAGATCCTGACTTCAGTTCCTTTGAAAGGCGCTAGAAGTGGGATTCCTGAGTCATAGGAATGACTGGTTTGACTTTTTAGAGGAAGCCTGTACTATGTTCCCTGGTGGCTGTGCAAACTTGTGCTCTTGCCCAACAATGTGCCAGCACTGCCCCGTGCCTCATAGTCCAACCTTGTTCTCCTAGGGTTGCTGCTAAGAGTCTTTTGTGGTAAGCATGGTGGATCTTTCTGGCGTCCTCTGATATACCCTGTGTCTTCATCATAATGCAAGACTTTAGTATTATTTAGCATTCTTCCCTCCTCTAAATTTTTAAAGAATATTTTTATTGAGTTTTTGTGCATTTCATACAATAGTTCTTAATTAAATTTAGATCCCTACCCCATCCATGCCCCCACATACCTTCCTCCCACTGGACCTGGTATTCTGTCATGTATGTTAAGTCCTATTGGGTCAAGCATTTGTACCTACATGTCCTTCAGTGCAAGTTTATCCACTGAAGTCTCCTCAGCCTATCTAGAGATCGTAAGGAAGATCTACTCACCCTCACTCAGCAGAAATCAGTTGCCAACCATTTCCAGGCTAGGGCCAGCCCACTGCCCATTTCCCTCACTCCACACTGGGCTCTTCTGTGGTTGAGTTGGCATGGGTCCCTGTGCTCAATGCCACCATTGCTGTAAATTCACATGAGCAAGTTTCTAGTGGCCTGAAAGCCTCTGTTTCCAGAAAGTTTTGTAGTAATTCTATCAACGAGTGCAGCAAAAGTCCCAGAGAGGTTCAGCCACACGTGTCCAACCTGCAGCCTCTGGGCTGCTTGTAGCTCAGGATAGCTTGCTGTGTGTCAAGGTCATGTAAAATCAACATATGGCTGCTTTTACAACCCACAGGCCACAGCGTGGACACCTACAGATTTCATGACTGGCTCAAGATAATTCTTTGTTCTATGTGGTCCAGAAAAGCCAAAAGCCTGGTCACCCCTAGGCCCCTGTCAGCCGCAGGAAATATGTATGCTGGTAACCATCCCCCTATAGAGGGGGATCCCTGTGTTCCCAGTTTAGACATCAGTGTTGTACAAGGTAAGCAGTCCAGGGAGTTTGAGGGTTAGCCCAGGAGAGAACACTGGGTCAGTCACACAGGTGAAGTAACTTGTCACATAGCCATCAGTTTTCATAGTAATCCAGCTAAACCCCACAAGGCTTTTTTATTTTCCATTTTGGGGTCTTGTAACAAGTCAGGTATTTGTAATAATGAAGATAAGAGTTGGAGTGGATTGTTTTCAGATTGACTTTTAGAATTTGTTTTTGTGAGGGTACAGCTCAAACCCAGGACCTCAACTCATGCTAAGCAAGTTCTGTACTCACAGAGCTACACCTGGGCTTGTCATTCCAGGCAGCGTTCCAGCAATGCTCGGTCCATACTTACTAGATAAACTCATGACTGAGAATTGGATGAGCATCCTCACTAGGAAAACATGAGGGAAAATTTTTATACTTCTCAGGAATTTATGTGCAGGATAAGTGAATTAGAGTACTTCCTCAAGGCATGTTTTCTTTTTAAAAATATTATTTATTAAAAGCTTTAAGGCTTGATTTTTAATGCACACCTATGGATTCTATTATGAAATGGAAAACTAGAGGCTGTTGTGTGCTTACCCTCCTGACAAAATACTCAGCCGGCCTCCAATGCCAGGGAAAGTTTCCTGTCTGCCAGACAGAGGACCCAAATTGTCTTTCCTCAAGGTCTTCAAATTTGGGAGTGCTTTCATTTGGTGGTGGCTGGCATCTCTGCCACCTGGTGGCCAGTGTTGCAATCCACAGCACTTTCCTTTTAAGTGTTCAGGACTGCCATCACCTAAAGGTCTGGAACTGGGGAGCTGATGCTGGGGGGGCGCAGGGCACCACAGCAGAGCCCATCGGTCCCGAGTTTGACTATTTGCTCAGATTATTAGGGCAAAACCCCGACAAAGTTAACGACAGAGTCGGGTGTGGTTAAAGCCAAACTTCAAGAACCGGTTGTTAAATTGTCAAGGATTTTGAAACCTGGTTGTTAATTATAGCGACTGTTAAAAATAGATTATATAATTGTACACTTGAGTTACATCAAAGCAGAGATAATGAAGGCCAGTGCACCACTTCCTGTGCTTGTACTGTTATTTGTGCTGTGAAAGTTATTTCCCTCATATGAAATGGCATCTCTTCCAGCTCCATGTTCATGATCACTCAGCCCTTGAAGCTTGGAATTCTGGGAGTATTTACACCATAGAATTGCCAAATGCTACGGAATCAGTTAGACTTGATTTTTGTTGTTTGTCTAAACTGAAGAAAGTTACAGAGAAAATGTTAACCATGCACATTCTAATTATAACTGTGCAATGTTTGGAGGCATTATTTTGTGGAGTGCAAACTTAAGGCTCTATACTTCTAGTGCTGAGTTTGAAAATTATTCAACTTAGCTAAAAAATTGCCCATGCCATTACATCAATGAAGCCCATGTAGATGCAAGAGTTTAATAAAAACTGAGTGTGGTGTTGTATGCCTTTAATACCAACATTTGGGAGGCAGAGGCAGGCAGATCTCTGTGAGTTGGAGGTCAGCAGGTCTACTGCTCTGTGAGTGCCAGGCCAGCTGGGGGGCTACAGGGAGACCCTGCCTCAAAAGACAAAAAAAAAAAGAGTTTAGTTAAAAAAAAAATCACACGGAGCCTGTAATCCCAGCACTTTGGAGGCTGAGGCAGGAGGATCATAAAATTTGAGGCTAGCCTAGGCTACAGAGTGAGTTCAGGGACAGCTGAGTTACAGTAGTGAGATCCTTTCTCAGAAGAAAAGAATCCAATTGGCTCTATGAGATTTGGATAAATGATATTATATCTTTTAATATCACTTTAAAGTATGCTTCTCACTCTGTCTGAGATGCAATAACCTCATTTGCACATACGCCTGATGCTCTTCTTCAGACATCAACTCTGTTTGTGGTTTTGTTATTTCTGTCAAGGTGCTGAGTAACTTGACACCGGCTGCTTGGTCTCTCTGAGCTTTTCATAACCCTGTCTGTCATTTTAAAGGGCGGGTAAACAAGATACGTAGGCACATTGGCTTTTTCTCTTAATAGACGAACCAACGATGGGGAAGGGCAGTTGTAAAGGGATCTGTGATGTCACTCAGCCCATGCCCGGTCAGTGCCTGAGCAACCTTGGACAAGTGACTTAGATGTTAAAATGCAGATCATGAAATCTAATTCCTTGCATCTTCAGGATTACATAAAATAATTAATTTTCAAGCAACCTTCAATCCAGTTGATGCTAAATGTAGGCAACACCAGTTATTTCTGAAATAGCATCACACAAACCAATATTTCAGAAATAGACCATTTATATAATGTTCTATAATTAGAGAGATGAACTTGGGACAAAGTGGATATAACTTGGCCTCAATCACAAAATTCATTGTGTCTACAAGTCTTATGACACAGCAAACCATTGGCATATTGTGTCCTGATGATTATACAGAAATGCCCAAGAAGAAACTTCGAATTCCAGTGGTGACAATGTCCATTTGGAAAAGCCTGCTGAAAGACTATCTTCAAGTCTATTTAACACCTCAGAAATTGCAGCCATAAATTGCTGAAGGGTGGCCTTGGGAGTCAGTGGGAAGGGACTGTGTTAGGCAAAAATCAAGGATGATTTAGGAACCTACCAGCTCTAACAACTCCTGGATAAGGTCGAAAGTTATAACTTTTAGGCACAAGCATTTCGACAGCTTTCAGGTTTGGGGCATGAGTAAGAGACAGAACCATCTTCCAAGTCAAGCCTGGGGACAGGTGCTTTCTGCTGATGTGGTTGTGTCGAGGGCTGGTGAGGAGTGGGCAGGCAGGGTAAAGCAATGGACAGAGGCTAGAAAGCATGGATTCACAGAGTGCCAGAGACGTAGGACACCGGACTGGAAGGTAATGCTGTCTGTGCTCTGGTAACAAAGGGTAAGTTCGCTATGTGCCCAACATGGTGCCATGCGTTTACTGTGGGGGAAATGACAACTCAGGAATCTTGTTCTCTGTAACTGAGGCGACCGGACTGGAAGGTAATGTTGTCTGTGCTCTGGTAACAAAGGGTAAGTTTCCACCTGTTCGCTATGTGCCCAACATGGTGTCATGCGTTTACTGTGGGGGAAATGACAACTCAGGAATCTTGTTCTCTGTAACTGAGGCTTCTGGTCTTCTTTTTATCAATTTATCTGTAACAGATTTATTTTTAAGCTAAAAACCAAACTATGCAGATGTGAGATGGTTTACACCTGCAGCGGGAGTCAGGTGAACGTGCCAGTGGTAGGGCACAAGGGGGCAGAGATCTGGGGTGGGTTGGTGCAGATCTGCACCCTTGGAGAGTCTACCACATCATAACCAGGACTTGAGTTTCACATTGCCTATCATTTCTGAAGTAGAGAAACCTTGTCCTGTGGTGTTGTGTAGAGGTGGGTTCAGCCTAGGAGGCTGTGGAGCTACTTGTAAATAGTCTCCTAGCTGGGAAGGGGTATAGCTGGGACAAAGCTTATGGCCAGCTGTCGGCAAGTCCAGTGTGCAGGCAGCCATGTCTTAGCTTCCGAGCATCCAAAATGCTATTATCCTTCTACGAGATTATTGTCTTACATCTCAGTTCAACGTTCCTTGCTTCTGAGACCTTCTTGGGAGACACAAGATTTCCCCTGTGGGGAGTTGTGTTGATATATTTTTGAGTTTCCACAACTCTTAGTGTGCTGTGGACTTTTACAGGTCTAAGGTCTTGCCTCCCTGACACCCAGGGCCTTGGAACAAAAAGTTTAGATCAGGGACCTCTTGGCCCAGCAGGTGTCGTAAGTGTGGAGTGTTTTCTCTCCTAGGAAATCCATCTTTTGACTGGGGAGAGGTTGTGTTCACAGTGAGTTGTGGGACCTGGAATTTAGCAGCCCAAAAGCTGAGATACCTTAAGTACTGGATGCTGTTGGCTAAATCATGACGAGAGCAGATCTAGCTCACCTTTAGACCGTCTCTCCCCTATGGGACATTGCACTTAGATGCCTATGCTCAGTTTCCTGTATGCTTAATCTCTAGATCACGTGTAGTAGCTAAATCAAGGGCCATATTAGGGGAGACATGAAGGATTTGTGTTCAAAACTTCTTTTATAGGTCGAGGGATGTCTGCCCTAAATAACGTCCATGTTTGTTGTGACAACGATTTCAACAGCCAAGTTACAGAATCAGCTTAAGTGCTGTTGATGAATGAATGAAGTTTGGTATATACACAGTGGAATACTGCTCAGCCATAAAGAGGAATGGGGTCTTTTCACTTGCATAAAAAATGGATAGAGCTGGAAAATAAGAAAAATAAGGTAGACCCAGAAAGACAGACGCCACATGCTTTCTTCACAGGTACTACCTAGATCTACGTGTGTGTGTGTGTGTGTGTGTGTGTGTGCTGGTCATGAAAGGGACCACAAGAGATGAGGAAGAGATATTAGGGAAGGAGAGGACCAGAAATAGGAGCAGTCAAAGGTACATCTGTGACAGGGAAATGGGGCTATTTGGGGGAGAAAGAGACCCGTGAGGGGGGAAAGGGAGGGTGTGGGGGAGGGGGACTAACGAGAACAAAGTGTAATAACACAAATGTATGAAAATGCCACCATTAAACCCATTACTTCATATGGTAGCTTAAATATTAATAAAAAGGTCCCATTAACCAGTGATGTTTAAATCATTGATTTGATTCAAGCCAGGGCTCCTATTGCTTTTGAGCAAATGGGTTGTGACTGAAATAAGTTAAATACAACGTGACAGGGGAGTGTTTTGCATTTCTTTCTCCTCAACTCTGCCAGCTAAGGCTTGTCATGTATGTTAAGGATGTAGTGTCAGTTTACAGGAGATCAAGTCTGGTCTGGTAGTTCAGGTTCCCTCAGTTGTGGCCACTAGAGGGAAGTATCACACACCAAGTCTTAGTTTGCAGGAGCCAGCCAGAAGAGGAGTGACAGATTGAATGTCAACACTGGCCTTTATCCTTAGACCCAGGACCATCTGCAGCTAGTAAACAGGCTGCTAGCCTGGGCTCTGACTACTTGCTGGTTGACCCTGACTGTGCCTTGAGGCAGCAGATTAACGTCAAACTGGCCTCAGATTCTAATTGCTTCAGCATCCGAGTCTGTTTAAAAGCAAACTCACAGAAAGCCCGTTGGAGGTCATTGTGTGGGCTGTCGTTTGCTGCTTTCAACCAAGCTCATGTTTCTGGATATATGTGCTCAGTCGCCCGAGGATAATTCTCTTTTTCTTTTCTTGGGTGGTTTATTGGATGTCTTTACAAATTCATCCCTGAATAGTTGGCATGTCACTTCAAAAGAAATTAGTCGAGAGTTCTTGCTCAGTTCATGTGTAGGGCGAGGGTACATGCATCCGACGGCAGGCTATTTTGTAATTTTAAGCTTCGGTCCTCCCAAGAAGCTAAGCCATGTCCTCTTTGAAAACCACGACTCTCCTCCTTGGAGATAAGAAGATTTCTTCTGGATCTGTGGTATGGCTGTGGTTCGTCACATACAGCTAGCAACATTGCCTCAAAATAAAACTTTCGCCCATTTCTAGGAATGAAAAAGGTCTCCCTTCAGGGAAGATAAGTTCTTGAAATCTGATGCTTTACAGATGTCAGGATCTGATAAGAAAAACGACACTAGGCACATGTTGACATAAACCCATAACTGCTCAACTTGACAAAAATATCACCACAGTTCCTCTGCTTCTGAATAACGTTCTGTGACACGTTGTGAGAATGAATAAATTATCCAAGAATGTGTTCACATCAAAAATACAGAAATTGTTAATGAACACATAAATTATCCAAGCATTTTCCTGTGAGATGTCTGATCCTGGAAATGTGGGTATCCATGTTAATTTACGCCCCCTCTTCCTTTCTGTGTGGTACCTGAATGCCCAGGGTGATCCTGGAGAGCCATCAGTTACAGAGGTGTGGGAAGAAAAACAGACAGGTGGTAATGCTCATGGAGGGAGGGAGTCTTCCATAACCCTCCTTCGACTCCAGTGAGCCCAGCTTTCTCTTTGGGTTATTCTCTCTAGCGACAGCCTCAGTTGATACTGGGGCCCACTCTAACAGCAGTTACATTTTTGCAGCCATGACATCAGTCAACATCCTCTAAAAAACAGACAGCACCAACGTATTCCCGAGAAATACATCCCTGTTCCTCTCCCTGAGGAATTGGTTTGCCATTTTGTTATGGGAAACTAATCCCATAAAGGAATTGGATTCTCTTTTTTCTTAGGCTGCCAGGAAGCTCAGAGGCAAATGAGTTATTTGATTTTAATAGAATTTAGCAGTATGTACCTGAGGACCCTAATTGTTTTTTTATTTGCCTTAAACAGATCATCTATCTGGATTTCCACTAGAATTTTTCTCTTTATTTTATTGTTCAAGGCTTTATTAAAGCAGTATTTTATGAAGTGATGCAGTGTAAATACTGTGACCACAGACGTGAGGATGGATGTCCAGAGAGAGAGAGAGCTCCCACCAAGGCTGCTTCCTGGTTTCTCTTTACCAGAGCACAGGGCTGCTGTTACCACCCAGGACATTTTAGACATTTGCTTACTGAGTCATCGCAACCTAGTCTGTGACCCCCGGGCTTCTGGTCCCTTTCTCTGTCAAGATGAAGAGATTCTTACACAGTTCATGGGCTAGAGAGATGGCTCAGCTGTTAAGAGCACTTGCTGCTCTTGCAGAACACCCAGCTTTGATTCCCAGCACCCACATGATGGCTATCAACTGCATGTAACTTCAGTTCCAGGGGATCCAACGCCCTCTTCTGACCTCTGTGGACACTGCACGACACGGGTGCACTCACATACATGCAGGGAATACACTCATACACATGCAATAAAAACAATAAATAAAATATTAAAAAAGACCTTTACACAGCTCATTTTGATGTTTCTAAGAATGAAAAATGCACCTGTCGATAGAGCAGGTTGACTTTAAGTGGAAGGAGTTGCCGTTCTTTGGGACCTCAGAGAACTAAGAAGACAGCTCCCTCATGCCATATTGGGGTTCAGGAGAGGGCTGGAGGACACACGGGACTCGGTGAGGCTGTGCAGACTGCCAGTGAGCTGTGGATGCGGGAATTAGGATCCTTCCTGCCTCCACAGCTGAAGCGAGTGGGCACACCGGCCTCACCAAGGTGTCTTGCTGACGGTCTCACGTGAGGCAGGCAGAGGCCGGCCCAGGCTGCCGCTGCTTTCCTTGCTCTGCCCACCTTGCTTCCTACCGTGAGCCCCTTCTCTTCACTCTGTCATGAGCACCGCGGCCCCAAGTGGGCTGGGTCACCCAGCGGGCCTTTGCAGGGGATGCTGGTGCTTTCATTTCTTCCTCTCTCTTTGCTTCCCAGCTGCCGTGAGGTGAGTGGATTTTCCCCACCACCCACCACCCACCATGACGCTCTGACTCATCTCAGCCCCAAAGCAACAGCGCCAGTAACCATGGACTGATACCTTGGTAATGGTGACCTCGAAACGGTGAGCGAAACAGATCTGTGCTCCCTTTAAGTTGGATTTCTCAGGGATTTTGTCATAGCATCAGGAGTCAGACTGGCACAGCTCCCGCCCTGGGTGGTCTCCCCATCCCTGTCTCTGCCCCTGGTGGCTTTCAGTAGCTCCTCCCTGTCTCTCGGGCCTAGACTGGGGATGGCTTTCTTGGTCCAGCCCTGGTGTCTCCGTCTCCACTGTTGGTTCTTTCCCAGCACCCTGAACACCTGTAAATAGTTCCTTTGTAAGTAAACTTTCTTAAAAGCGTTATTTGAGTTTGCCATCTGTTTGCCATTGGGACCTGCGTTGCTGTGCTTTCTGATGAAAGGAAAGATGCTGTTTGCAAGACACTCTGGAATGTAGTGGCAAGCACATAAACAGAGAAGTCAGTGGGCTTCAGTGAGTGGGGAACGTACATCACAGGACCGCCATCTTCCCACCCAGCATTGTAAGAGGAGACAGACAGGAAGATGACAAGGTTGATGGGCGATGAGATCCAACTGAATCTCTTCGACGGGTCTTAGTTTGTGCTTCTAGGACGACGGGAACGGATCCCTCCTTTCAGGGATGCTCCAATCATTACCTGTGCTTCCGTCTTCAAAGTGAGTTGTTTTGCCTAGAGCTTTAAAACCTGTTTTCATATTCATTAATCAACATTTTAAAATTAGATTTCTATCTTGTGATTTTTCAAAAAGCATGCTTATAAAAATTACATCTATCGAATGAGACCGATATGTTTTGAAACAACTCCTTCCCATTATGCAGTATGGAATATGAGTTTTCACAATCAATTCCTTTGTCAATAAAATGAGGCAATAAAAATGTCATAAGGTGTGTCTGACTGCAAAATTAGTCATTTCTTGAAGTGTAATTCAATAGCTCACATGGTGCATGGCCCCTGTGACCACAAGCAGAACTCAGGCTTGTGGGAGGAGAGGAGATGCTCTCTGGTTGTATTTTAAACTCTAGGGACTTTACCTTTAAAATGTTGGCTTCTGACATCTTTGGAGATGGGTTTGTCCACCTGTAGAAGGCAATGTGGCATCATTAGTTCAAACTGATCATGTTACCACCTGGTGTCCAACTACTATGTATGGTTAGATGCATGTGTTCTGGGCCCACAGAGAGTGCCACATGTGTGGCTGGCAGTCAGTAAATACTTGTAATGCCACTGGAAGACTGGAGACTTCATATGATTTTGCATAAGAACTCAGGTTGGAAATCCGACCCTCCCTCTTACTGCTGTGAAAGTTTGGAAAGGGAACTTAGCATCTTAAACGTTTCAGCTTTCACATCTTTATGATAGAGAAAATAATGATGCCACGGGGTCACCCTGAAGATCATCAGTACACAGGGTGGGAAACCCACTAGGCAGGCCCAGTGGAGTGTGGCTTCGAGTGACAGACCAGGTGATGCTGTCACTGTCACTGAGCAGACGAGTCACACAGCCCCTTCATTTCCTCTCTGTGAAATGGAGGCAACCCAATACTGCTTCCCCGTGACCATGGCGGGGGGTGCCGTGGGGGGGACAGGGGATGACAGTGTGAGACAGTGAACACACCAGAGTGAAGCATCAGCACAACTGCAGGTGTCCTTATCGGGACGCAGTGGACTGTCGATGACAATAGAACAAGAAGATTTGAGGGGAGGACGATGAGGTGCTCATTAGGGTGCTCAGTCTTGGAAAGCCTTTCAGTCTAGTCAGTACTGGGGGCTTAGTACATCTCTTTGCAGGCGCTGGCTGAGCTGGGCAAGGTGGCTGGGGGGGTCTGAATCCCCGCTAGTCTCCACTGAACTCAGTCCTTACACCCGGGGAGAGCAGGGCTGCTGTTCTGCAGCTTGGTCTGGTCTGATGGAGCGGTGGCCATCTTGCATTCTTTCATAGCACCATCTGCCTCCAGTCCCCCGGGGGTTCCCTGAGCACTGGCTGCTGGACGTGCTTCCCTGCTCCTGCTGAGGCCTCGGCTCCAGCGTCTCTGTGTTTGTGCCTCCAGCCATGCTTGCTGCACCCGCCGTTGCCAGCCTGGGTAGGGCAGCAGGTCAGGCTCCGTCTCCGCCACACATGGGCCCTGCGTGCTTGGGGTCTCAAGCTGTTCTGAGAAGGTTTGGAAAGGGAACTTAGCACCCCTTCACGACCTTGGTACCTGCTCTTTCCCCATAGCCAGCTGCTTCGTGTTTGTGTATGGGAGTTTTGGGTGACCTCTGATGGTATTAATACAGGATCATATACCAGGAGTCTTTGCTGTTCTTCCTGAGGCCCCTACCATTTCCTGTATATTTGTTAGTGTATATCTGCAGCAATGCTGGATCCCCAGGGAGCAAAAAGGGTTGACAGTGTGGCCTCTAACGGAGGGTTCAGGTATGTTGCAGTCATGACATGGGCTGTGGGGATTGGGACTGGGTGATTGCTGAGTGTTTATGTGCATGTGTGGTGTATTTGTGTGTGTAGTATGTGGTGTGTGTGTGTGGGGTATAGTGTTTATGGTGTATTTGTGTGTGTAGTATGTGGTGTGTGTGTGGAGGTATAGTGTTTATGGTGTATTTGTGTGTGTAGTATGTGGTGTGTGTGTGTGGGGTATAGTGTTTATGGTGTGTGTTTGTGTGTAGAGTATGTGGTGTATTTCTGTGCTTTGTGTGGTATTTGTGTGGTATAGTATTTATGGTATGTATGCTGTGTGTATGTGATGTGTGTAAGTGGTATGTGTATGTGTGATATAGTGTGTGGTATATGTAGTGTGTATGTGTAGTATAGTGTGTGGTGTATGTATTTATGTGGTATAGTATATGGGGTATGTATGGTATGTGTACTGTGTGTATTTGTGTGTGGAGTATATATGTGGTGTGTTTGTGTATGTGATATGTGTGGTATGTGTACATGTGTGTGTTTGATGTGTGTGTGGTATGTGTATGTGTGATGTAGTGTGTGGTATACATGGTATGGTATGTATGTGTGATATACTGTTTGGTGTATTTATATGGTGTAGTATGTGGGGTGTGTATGGTATGTGTACTGTATTTGTGTGTGGCGTGTATACATGGTGTGTGTTTGTGTATCTGATATATGTGATATGTGTATGTGTGTGTTTGATGTACGTGTGGTACATGTGGTATGTGTGGTGTGTGTATATGTGTGTGTAGTTTCTGAGTGTGCTATGTGTGTATGGTATGTGTGGTTTATGTGTTTGTGTGGTATAATGTATGGGGGTGTGTGTATATGTGTGTGTTTATGGTGTAGTGTGTGGTATGTGCATATTTATGTGTGTGTATGTGGGGTGTGTGTGTATGTGGGGTATGTGTGTGTATATGGGGTGTGTGTATGCGGGGTATGTGTGTGTATGTGGGGTGTGTGTGTATGTGGGGGTGTGTGTGTATGTGGGGTATGTGTGTGTATGTGGGGTTGTGTGTGTATTTCTTTTCTGGCCCTGTCTCTTTGGTATTCTGTATACCTCCTATACCATAACAGACATCTCTTCTTAGATTTGCGAATATGTGTGTGTATGTGGGGTATGTGTGTGTACATGGGGTGTGTGTATGTGGGGTATGTGTGTGTATGTGGGGGTGTGTGTGTATGTGGGTGTGTGTGTGTATGTGGGGTGTGTGTGTGTGTGTGTGCGCACATGCAAGCTTCCAGGGCCTTGGCAATGCTTGGCAGTGTTCCTGTTGTCTGCCCGCTGGATGGCAGTAACACTCTCCTAGTAGAACAGCCAAAAATGTCTCCAGGCCTCACTAGAGGTTGTTGGGGGCAAAATCTCCCTGTTGAGAACCACCAATCACGACGCGGTGTGTGAAGCACATAACCGACTGCTTTGCACACTTCTCCCAGATGGCTTTGGACAAACAGTGGCTGGTTGGTGGCAGCTCAGGGCTCTCTGTTCCCTGTGTTCACATCTGTCCCAGTCTTCCCATGAACAAGACCGCTAGGTTGGGTGGCCGCCTCCTCCCTCGGACTGCGTGCTCCTTTCCTCCTCCCTTAGAGTGCAGCTGTTCACTTGCCTTTCTGCTTCCAGTGGTGAGCACAGTGCTTGGTGCACAGTAAGTGCTTACTTACTAAGTCGAGTACTTGCTTGGGGCTTGAGATAAGAAAGGCCCTGTATAAGGGCTTTTGAAGATCCAGTTTGCAGATAGCTTAATCTCAGAACTAATAAGAATTGGCCCCTGGAAATGAGGTTGTTAATGAGAAAGATAATCCACTTGCAGTAAAACTCGATTTCTCAGCCCCTGATTACAAACGTAAAAGTACTGAACTGAGGCTAAGCCTAGGTTAATTTTAAGAAACTTCCCTCTTGGCCACACTGTTGCTCAGGCCTTGCCTGCCCTTCTCACGTGATTCCTGTGGACTTGAAGTGATGGGATTGTAATACTGCAAAGTGATCCATCAGAAAGAAGACACTGAGACTGTGAAGGATGTGAACTATGGAAACGAAGGCTTGGACTCTGCCACAGCTGGGTTTTGTTGATGTTTGCTTTAAGACAGTCTCATGTAGCTCAGGCTAGCCTCAAACTCATTATATAGTCAAGGATGAACCTCTCCTGCTTTCACTTCCAAGGTGTTGGAGTTAGCGGAGTACATCACCACATCTAGCCTGCTGCAGCTGTTTTTAGGAAGCCAAATGAAAATATTTTTCCTTAAAAGCATTCCTCTAGGGGATGGATAGATGGTTCAACGGGTAAGAGCACTGGGTGCTCTTGTAGAGAACCTGGGTTTGATTCCCAGCACCCACATGGCGGCTAACAACTGTCTGTAACTCCAGTTCCAGGGGATCTGACACCCTCGTCTGACCTCTGTGACATGGGTGCACTTACACACATGGCAATACACTCATACACATAAAAAATTAATAACTAAAATATTAAAAAAATTCCTGTAATAAAAATACACATGTGCAGGTGATCGTCAGGGGCTTAGTGGAAGGAGACCTCGCTCTTCAGCTCAGTCAACGACGTCTATTCTCTCTAATGGACCAGGGTTTGGGTCTGCAGGGTCTGTAGCTGCTCCACTCATTCTTCACTCCCACTTTGTCCTGCTTTCTGCTCCAGTGGTAGACACTCCCAGGAGAGGGACGCTGATCTCTTCATGAGGTTGGAACCTTTCTGGTCTTACTCACCTCTCAAAGCTCCAATGTCTTAATACTGTTAACAGCGGCAATGAAATTTCAAGGTGAATTTTGGAGGAGACAAACATTCAGATCTTAGCAGTTAAGGAAGGAAAGGAGGATGTCCACTAAGATGTGCCATTTTCACAGAATATACCCAGAAGAGACTGACAGAGGCAGGAGCAGTCCTTACACAGGCTCCAAGCTGAACCCTCCTGCCACTCAATAAACTCTCCCCAAAGCTGTGTCTTCAGCGCCTGCCAAGACCAGGCAGGATGACAGACTCCGGTGACAAATCAGCAGACATGCAGTTTCCTGCTCTCACAAAACCCGCAGACTTAGTGAGGTAGAACTCATGATAAGTAGCTACATCAGAAAGACTGTGGCAAATGAATGGGCTTGGGAGCATAGTCACAGAAGGATGGGATTAAGAAAAACCTCCTCAGTAGAGATGGACTGATGGAATGAGCAACATTGAATCCTTAAACCAGCCTTGCAAAATGGACATTATCACCCTCACTTTAACAACTGTAGTTTTATAATCTAGGACAGTTCCCTGTCTGAGCTTTGCTTATCTTGTGTATAAAATCGCATGATCATTGTAATGATACATAGACAGCACAGTGTGTGGTATAGAGCCCTTCCTTCCTTCCTTCCCTCCTTCCTTCCTTCCTTCCTTCCTTCCTTCC
>NW_008345373.1:347372-350737 GCF_000622305.1 Nannospalax galili
CTCCCTTCTTCCCTCTCACCTTCCCTTCCCTTCCTTTCCCTTCCCCTTCTCCTTCCTCACTTTTTTTTCCCCTTTGAGACAAGTTCTCACTATATAGCCCTGGCTGGCCTGGAGCTCTCTATGTCAACCAGGCTGACCTTGAACTCACAGAGATCCTCCTGCCTTTGCCCCTGAGCGCTGGGACTAAAGGCCTGCACCACTGCACTTGGCCCTAAAGAGGGTTTTGTAATCACCAGAGTGGGTTTGTTATAAACGGGCGGCTCTGGTTCCCTTTTTCCTTCCTTACTCTCTCTGTCTCCTTCTCTCTCTCCCGTGTTTCTGTGTCGGGGCACTGAAAGGAGACTCTTGTCAGGCTTTGACACCTTAAACTTGGACAGCCAGCTTCCAGAACTGTGAAAATAAATTCAGCTTATTATAAATCACAAGGTTTACCTATTCTGTTATATTAACACAAGACAGGCTAACATGTTGTCAATATTTGCACAAGTCTGAAAGTCTGATAAACAGAATGGACCTGTGACCCGGAAGCAATAATAAAAATATTAAAAAACTTGCTCAATTCATTAAAAAGCGGGTGCACATGAAGAGAAAACTAACAATGAAATAGCCCATTTATAAAAATCATGATCACAAAAGTAAAATACAGTTTTGGCGAGACTTCCATGATTTAGACTTCTTCGCTGGGGCTTCTGAACATGCACATTGAAATAATTTTACAAGATGTACTTTAAACCTTCGAAATGTTTTCATTGGAGGGTGAGTTAACCAAACTTCCACCGTGGGGGATGGTATAATTATAACTGAAGGTGATGAGTGATTACCACATGGAAATTCTTTGCCCAGGTGGATTAATACAAGGATTCTTTGCATGCTCCTATCTACGTAGGAAATACATGAAATGAGTCAAAATGTCATCATCAATGATCTAAAGACCCAGGGGTTATTAAATCTTAATTTATGTCCTTCGACATTAAGAAAATTAAGCATTAAGTCGGGCGTGGTGGCACACGCCTTTGATCCCAGCACTCGGGAGGCAGAGGCAGGTGGATCTCTGTGACTTCAAGGACAGCCTGGTCTACATAGTGAGTTCCAGGACAGCTTGGGCTACAGGGAGACCCTGTCTCAAACAAGACTAAAAAAAGACAAAAAAGAAAAAAGAAAATTAAGCATTGTACATTTTATTAATAATAAAAAGGTAGCTGGGTGTGGTGGTACATGGAGGCAGAGGCAGGAAGATCTCTGTGAGACTGAGGCCAACCCTGGTCTACACAGCAAGTTCTAGGCCAGCTGGGGCTACAGGGAGGCCTTGTCTCAAAAACCAAAACCCAAAGACTCGATATGCCCGTTTAGTACATTTTCATTTATAAGACATTTCCATAAAGATGTCTGTGTTCTCAGTGGCCATTTAAGTCGGCTGAGAATTTTTCTCCTGGTTTGCAGATGATTACAGAGGCTCAGAAGGTTGTGAGATTTATCACTGCCCAGTTAGCAGCTGGCAATGCTGAACTGAGAACCTTGGCAAAATGATATGTTATCAGAGAGATCTGAGTTCAGATCAGGGTCTGAAGAGTGCAGTGAGATGTGAAATGCATTAGCCCCATGTCTAGCTCACAGCTAGTGTTCAGTACTCAGTCCCTTCCAGACTCCTCCACAGGTCCATGAGCCTGTCAATGACACTCTCCAGTCCCCCCAGCCCCCTTGACCTGTCCACCACCTGCTTTGGGGAAGGAGAGCTGGGGCAGCTCTCTGTGAGCTAGTTAGCATGCTACTCATGAGTGGGCCTCAGGGCTCATCTTTACTTACTTCTTCCCGAAGCTTCATCCCTGCGTTCCAGGTTTGCCTCTCAGCAGGGACAGAAGTCTTGGCATGCAATAGAAGAGGAGCCTCCACCGCATCCTTGAAATAGTGGGTATCTGCGCAAGAAGAAAGTTTTTAAGTACATACCTTGTGAGCTGACTGTGCTGGATAGCTTTAATGTCAACTTGACACACCTGGGTTGAGGGAGCCTCAATTGGGGAATTGCCTCTATTGGACTGGCCTGTGGCCATGTCTGAGAGGCACCTTCTTGATTGTTGTGGGATGTGGGAGGGCCGAGCCCACTGTGGGTGGTGCCACCCCTGGACAGGTGGGCCTGTGTTGCATAAGAAAGCAGGCTGAGCAGGGGCCAAGGGAGCAAGCCAGTAAGCAGCGATCCTCTATGGCCTGTGCTCCAGCTCCTGCCACCAGGCTCCTGCCCTGAGTTCCTACCTTGGGCTCCCTGATGAACTGTGACCCGAGAGACGTAAGATAAATAAACCCTTTCCTCCCCAAGTTGGTATTGGTCAGAGTGTTTTGTCACAGCAATGGAGAAACAAACTACGACACTGACTACATGAATTCAGCACAGTGCAGTTGGTAAAGTCTTCATACACTCACTGAGGCATCACAGCACAGGTACCAGAGTAGAAACTCTTTTTTTGCGGGGGAGGATTCAGGGAGGATAGAAGAAAGGCAGAATCTACTATAGAACAAATTTGCATTCTCAAGAGTAAAAATAGACAATGACCACAGGGGACATTGTGGAGGACACACTCGTAGGGTGTAGTGAGGACATGGTCAGGAGCCCAATGTGGAGGAAACACTGTCACAGCGGCAACCCATTGTACCACGCCTGGCAGATGAGACTGAGGTCCAAAGAGGAGCTCACGAGATCCTACAGTGTGTGGTCTTGGCTGCCCTTCATGTGTCATTCACCTGAGAAACTCTACTAACCCTCTAAGGTTTGCAATGTGCCACCCAGCTATTTATTTATTTATTTATTTATTTATTTATGGATGTAGAAGTTCTCCTACCTCAATCTTCTGAGCATAGGGACTATAGACATGAGCCACCATATTCAACCTGGCCTTCTCTTTAAAACATCTTCCTAGCGCCTACCAACCAGCCCCACCTTCTTATTTCCTATAGCATGTGCTTCAGCTTTGCCACAGTTCTCTTGATCTGTGCATTTTAGCTATGAGACCACAGTCTTCTTTAGGGGCTGCCTGTCCTTGTTTCCTCTGATCAGCTCTCAAGTGGTAACTGGCACAGCAGATGCTTTCTGAGTACTGAACACAAGATCATTCTCCTCCTCCTCCTCATCCATGTCCTCCTCCTCATCCTCCTCCTCATCCTCCTCCTCCCCCTCCTCCTCCCCTCCTCCTTCCTCCTCCACGTCCTCCTTCTCCTCCTCCTCGTTGTCATGCTCCTCCTCCTCATTCTCCTCCTCCTCGTCCTCCTCCTCCTTCTCCTTCTCCTTCTCCTCCTTCTCTTCCCCCTCCTCCTCTTCCTTTTCCTCCTCCTCCTCCTCCTTCTCCTCCTCCTCTTCCTCCTCCTCCTCTTCCTCT
>NW_008345373.1:350897-399597 GCF_000622305.1 Nannospalax galili
AAAAGGTCTTCCTCTTCCTCTTCCTCCTCCTTCTCCTCCTCCTCCTTCCCCTCCTCCCCCTCCTCCTCATCATCTTCCTCTTTTTCTTCCTCCTCCTCATCCATGTCCTCCTCCTCCCCCTCCTCCTCCTCCTCCTCCTCCTCCTTATCATCACAATTTTTGTTGGTTTGAGTCAAGGTCTCACTATGCAGCCCAAGCAGGTGTAGAACTTGGGATCCTCCCATCTCAACCTCTGCAGTGCTGAGATTACAGGCATCTGTCTCCAGGCCTCACGAAACAACTTCCTCTAGGAAACTTCTGTAGATTCATTCCCGTGGGTCAGGCCCTCAGAATCAGGCATGTTTCCTCCTCCCTTTTTACAATGGTTTGGAGAGCCAGGTGATGCTGCCCTGTGTACCCCAGCTAGAAAAATGCCAAGGGGGGTAATGAAGCTAGCCTCCCTCCCTCCTGACTAGTGTGACTTCAATACCAGCTCCTAGTTGTGTCCTAGGCTGACCATCTCCAGAGTGAGTCAACAAAGTTAGTCATCTCTCTCTCTGTGGTCTCCCACTGTGCAGACTCTGGTCTTGCACTTCCTACATGACCTCCCTTCCTCCCTGCCTGCCTACCTCTGCCTTGTTCCAGGCCCAGGCCCAGGCCCAGGCCCAGCACTCAAGGGCAGCAAGCAGGAACAGATCTCGACTCCACACGCCGTTCACACAGTCTTTGGAAGAGCTCTCTAGGGCCAGTTCTGCTATTATGATTCTGGTTTTCAGACAGAAAGGCAATTCTAGAGACTTGCTCAAGTTGAGTAAGCCCCGGAGGCAGGGTTTTAACCTTGTGTTCTTTAATTCATAATCTCTGCCCTTAATCACTGTGACACTGACCCCTGACACGTATCTTCAGACATTAGGCAGACCCCCAATGGTACCTGCATATTCAGATTCCTTTATGGGCCGGGATGGTAAAATCTTCATTGACGGCCATGCCGTTAGCAGCTGGAGCTCAGGGTCTTCATAGTCATCATCACTGTGGCATTTCCCTGCATCGAGGACCTCAGCAAAGTTCCTTCTCTATGTAGGTGGAACATTGGAGTGAGTCAGTGGAGGGGACAGTGTGGACAGAGGTCACAGGTCATAGATCACAGTGCTGCATTAGGGAGCAACATAGATTCTTTTGCTGAAGATATAAGTCTGGGGTTTGGGATCTTACATGGAAGTTTTCTAAAAAATGATTTATATCTTATTTTATGTATATGAGGGCATTGCCTGCATGTATGTAAGTGCACCCGTGTCGTGCAATGCCCTTGGAGGTCAGAAGAAGGCTTCAAAGTCCCCTGGAACTGGAGTTATGGATGGTTTGTTACTGGAGTTTATGTATGGTTGTTAGTCACCATGTGGGTGCTGGGATTTGAACCCAGGTCTTTGGCAAGAATGCCCAGTGCTCTTAACTGCTGAGCCATCTCTTCAGCCCATTGCATGGAAGTTTAATTCTTGTGAACGGCAGAATTCTAAGGATGCCCTCCAAATATCCTCATTTCTGGGCTCACTCAGTCAAACACTTGCTTGTGCTCTGCTGTGAGGGGCAAAGCGAATAGAAGTTGTTAATGAGCTGAGAGGATCCTGGGTCACCTGGTTGGGTTATGAAAGGCAGAAAAGGGGACTGTCAGTGCAATGGTACTGGGTGTGGAAAAGCCCGGAGACTCCACTAACATTACGCTTTAGAGCTAAAAAGAAATTCAGCAAGGGGTCAGAAAATACGTTCCACCCTATGCGAAATTCAGTTTATTTATATGTGATAGCAATAGCGATTTGCTTTTCTATAAGCTAGTAATAATGATTTGAAAATAAGGAGTGAAGAATGACGGCAAAAGGGTCCAAAAGCATAAAACCCTTAAGAGCACGCTCAGCAGAAGTGAGACTTGTACTCTAGAATCTGAAAGGACTTTGTTGAACATCATTTTAAAAGGCCTTAATAATTGCAAAGATGTTCAGTCTTTATAGATTGGGGATTTAATGCTGTTAAAATAGAATTCTTTAAAAATCAACACAGAGATTCAATAGAATTCATACTGAAATCCAAGATGCTTTTTTCAGAAAACTGGCAAAATTTTACAGACATGGACAAGCAGTTGCAAAAATTCCTATGAACGCCGTTCTGTCTCTGTCCTCCCTGCTCCTTTCCTCCTAAAGGAACATGGCAGACTTACGTGATCTGGAAGAGGCTCAAGAATTGTCTGATACCAGCCTGCAGACAAAAACAGACTACAGGTCACTGTCCGCTCAGCAGCAACTCAAAACATCTAAAAGTCTGGGTCCTTGTTTTCCTTTGGAAATCTGGTGTTCATTCAGTTAATTTTTTTTTAATAACCCAAGTGCGCTTTTCCACATTTCCTGTTCTCCCGGTCGCTCTGGCAACACAGAGAATGGGAACAGAATCAATCCTAAGCTCAGTGGTGACTGTGGAGGCAGAAACTCTCTCTTCCTACAGCTGGTTAACATTCTCTCTAGGAGAGAGAGAGAGAGAGAGAGAGAGAGAGAGAGAGAGAGAGAGAGAGAGAATGCTTCTTACACACCTGGTATAGTGGCATACACCTGTAATCTCAGGACCAGGGAGGCTGAGGCAGGAGGGCCACTAGTTTGAGACCAGTCTTGGGTACATAGACCCTGTTTCAAGAGGACAAATTGTGATGTATAAAAACGGGGTGGGAACAGAGATACAGAGTACTTGTCTAGAATGAATGAGGCCCTGGCTTCACTCTGAAGAACAAAAAATAACAGCCAAGCAGCAGCAATACCAGGAACGGGGCTGAGGAGATGGCTCTGTTGGAAGATTTGCCTCGAAAGCTGGAGGACCCCAGTTAGAGCCCCAGAATCTATGTGCCAAAATTCCTACATGGCAACGCCATTTCTAATTCCAGTGTTGGGGAGATAGAGACAGGCAGACCCTGGGGCCTGCTGGCCAGCTAGCCCAGCCTAGTTGGTTCTTTCCAGGCCAGTGAGAGATCCTGTCTAAAACAAAGTAAAACAAAACAATAAAACGAAACAAAACTATAAGGCAGATGGCATTCTGAGGTGTCCTCTGGCCTGTACATGTATGCACACACAATCACAAAAGTGTACCTACACAATCCCCCCCCAAAACAAACCAATGGAAAACAGAAAGACAGAAGAAGACTTCACAGCATCTGCCCCTGCAGTCAGGATCCAGCAGCTGAGGATGAGGCTAACCCACCCCCATCACGGCACAGTACACCCTGTTACCATATTTGCAAAGCTCTGTCTTTGCAGTGGACTTTAAGCATTTTGTGGGCAAGGCTCAGGTCTGTTCAGGAATCTGTCCCTAGCTCCAGGCACAAGTCCCAACTTCCAGAAACTAAGCCACTGTGTTTTGTTGGATCAATATTATTCAGTTGACGTTTCTCAACTCCCAGCTTTCCTGTTTGGACTCATTTATGAAAACTGCCTCGAACACGCAGCCCACTCAATAAACTGTTCTAAAATTTTCTTCCAGATTATGCAAAGACACCCAAGAACTGCTCAAATGAGTGAAGATATTTTTTTTGCTTCCCTGTAGACTTAATGTTCCTAAAATTGTGTGGTAGTTTTTTGCATTAATCTGTGTTAAGGCATTTAAACCAGAAAATAGTTTTTTAAATCACATCCCTTCTATTAGCACATACATGAGAAGTTTCTCTTGGGCTTCAGGACCAGAAACTGTCAACTTCTTAATAACGAGTTCACTTTGATTTAATGTTGAACACTATTTCTGAGAAAAAAGTCTTAAGCTGTTCCCTTTTCTTTCGTCTGCTAGGAACTTCAGGATGAAATTCTGGCTTTCTGGGGCTGGAGAGATGGCTCAGTGGTTAAGAACACTGACTGCTCTTGCAAAGGATCTGGGTTGGGTTCCCAGCACTCGCATGGTAGCTAACAACCATCCATAACTCCAGTCCCAGGGAATCTGACTCCCTCTTCTGACCTCTGAGAGCATTGCAGGACATGGGTGCACTCACACGCAGGCAATACACTTGTACACATAAAATAAAAATAAAGAAAATATTTAGAAAAAGTTTCTGGCCTTCCTCTGGGTGTCAGAGGCTGAAGTGAGTGACTTCTCTTCTGAATCCTAGTCATGCTATCGTCTCAAACATTTATCCTTTTACCTTGAATTCCCTTACCCAAACTGAAGTAGGACACACATACTTGCAAACCATAGGGTCTTTTGTTGTAAATGGCAGTGTGGCTCTGTGGAAACAGTTTTAGGCCTGGGGAACAGGGCAAGTATTAACTATCCTAGCTGACCTTGGAATAACATAGCAGGAGGGGCAGGGTGTCCTAACTGGCCTTGTCCTGGCCCTTTTGCGGGACCAGCAGCTATGACCTCACTGATTCTGACCAGGCACCCCAGCACAGCTTCACCTCCTAAGGCCCCCAGCAAACAAAACACAAGATTTCTAGCCATTCCAGGTTACAATTTGTCTTTTCTCATGAATTGAGCTAAATTAATAATATTACCCACAAATGGCCATCTGGCCAGACAAGGCAAACGGGCAGAGTGCTGCTGAATCTGCCCCAGGTCCAGGGAAGCAGCTTCGATGTCAAATTCAGTGGTCTGTAGAATTCTACTGAAGACACCTGCCCTCCTTGAGTGTAGTCGTTCTATGCCCTGCCCCTGCGGAGAGCTGTGGGTGTCTCACTCCCACCCAGGGCCGGTGTTCCCATCTGAGGCTGTCCTGACTTACTCAAATGTGCGTATCCCCTCCATGTCCGCCTGTGCCACACCTACCCTTAGCTTCCCCGCTCAGTGCCCGTTGTTGTTTGATGATGAGTGTGCCTCCTGGGGTTTCATCTTGGACCAGCAAGGGCCACATCATCTCAGGTGACTTCTTTGCTGTGATCTGCATGGTCTCCCTTGCCTCACTCCAAGTCCCAGGCTATTTGTGCCTCTATCAGTGCAGTTCAACATATATTTTTGAGCACAGTCTCAAAACTGTGCATCTTATCTTGGTCCCGTTTGTCCCGAACAGATGGTTCAGACTCCCCAAGTGGACTTCTGAGTCTGGCAGCTTTCTCTTCCTGACTCCGTCTGGATCAGAGTCCCTCCTGACTCAAAGTGTAGATGAGCTCAGGTGGGCCCTGCACTCCAGGTCTCCCTTTTTGTCTCTTCGTGCTCTAGTTTTAGCAAGAACCCTACCGAGTTCGGAACCCTGCCCTTCCGCCCTCCCTATCTGGTCACCTGCCATACCTAACACTAACTGGGATTCTCATCTCTTACCACCCCTCCAAGTGATGTATCTTCCCCCTGGTGTGCCTTCAGCAGGGATCCTGTTGGGTCACTTTTATGCCCCCCATGTTTCCTCTCAGAAATTCTCCATCTTTGGGTCCACCCTAAACCTGGACAGTGTTTTCCTACTTTAATTGTTTCATTTAGAGTTGGGCCACTTTCTCCTCCACTGTGTAGCCCCATTGACACAGTTCCCTCCACCCCATTGATGCAGTCCCCTCCATTGACACAGTCCCCTCCACCCCATTGATGCAGTCCCCTCCATTGACACAGTCCCCTCCACCCCATTGATGCAGTCCCCTCCATTGACACAGTCCCCTCCACCCCATTGATGCAGTCCCCTCCATTGACACAGTCCCCTCCACCCCATTGATGCAGTCCCCTCCATTGACACAGTCCCCTCCACCCCATTGATGCAGTCCCCTCCATTGACACAGTCCCCTCCACCCCATTGACGCAGTCCCCTCCATTGACACAGTCCCCTCCACCCCCATTGACACAGTCCCCCCCACCCCCCTTTGACACAGTCCCCTCCACCCCCACTGATGCAGTCCCCTCTGCCCCATTGACACAGTCCCCTCCATTGACACAGTCCCCACCACCCGACTGACGCAGTTCCCACCACCCCATTGACACAATCCCCTCCACCCCACTGACGCAGTCCCCTCCACCCCATTGACACAATCCCCTCCATTGACACAGTCCCCTCCACCCCATTGACACAGTCCTCACCACCCCACTGATGCAGTTCCCACCACCCCACTGATGCAGTCCCCTCCACCCCATTGACACAGTCCCCACCACCCCACTGACGCAGTTCCCACCACCCCACTGATGCAGTCCCTTCCACCCCATTGACGCAGTCCCCTCCACACCCCTTTCCTGTACTAGTGGTGGCAGACACAGTTGGCCTTCCACTTCTTTAAGAACATTGTGAAGGGTTTTCCTTACTACTTTCTCCCCTCTGAACTCCGACACCTCAGGCTCTTTTCAATCTCTGTAGCACACTGCCTTTTTCTGCCTCTACAACTTAGTGGATCCTGTTTTTCTGTCTGGAATGTTCTTTCCTCAACTTTGCCTGTGCTTGGGTCCTTCCTGGCCCTCAGATACCACCTAAAATTTCATCACTCTGGCAAACGTTCCGGGCCACTACCTCAGCTATTAAGTCAGCACAGTGCTATCCTGGCTCCTTGTACCACAGAACGTGCTGTGGCAGTGGGCTCCCCATGCCCCATTTTCCTTTCCCGTGGCTGCCCTGGCACTGGTCAAGCCTTATGCATGCGTGGCTGCTGGGATGTGGAGGGTGGGGTGGATGCCATGGAGGCTGGCCTGCTGAGCTCTGCAAACTCCTGTTTTGCTTCAGCAAAACTAGGGGGAGAGACAGGAACAGAGGACCCCAGGTTCCTTGGAGATCATGAAGGCATTGGGTGAAGGTGGGAGATGGTCTCCTTTGATGAATTCACATTGGGTTGTGATGTAAACAAGAATTCAGTCTTCATTTCATCCCACCATCGACATCTGTGGTTTATTCATCATAGATGTGAACCCCACCTAATGAATACATCTTTTCACATTTCTCCATATCATCCAGGAACAAAGCCAGTCAATATATTTTACAGCTACAGACTGTGGTGCCCGCCTCTCCCAAGGCTGTGGTAAGACTTGAGGTTCATGGTCACATCTACAGCCCAGCATCTCACAGAGACCAGTGGCAGACCAGTGGCATATGACCAGTGTACAACTACATGAAGAGCTAGTTGTCAGATACAACGTGTGGTGCATTGGAAATACCCCAGAGCAGGCACCAGTGACTTGGTCTCCTCCACTTCAGGTGAACTTGAACTTGATCCTCCCTCTAACCAGGCCCCGGCTGTCCACTACAGTTACTCATTCTAAACTCTCACTGTCCTGCATCTTCATGGAGCTGACGCATAGGCTGGGTACATTAAAAGTCTAAACTACAGCACCAAAGGCCCATGTATTAAAGCTTTATCTCCACATTGTGATATTGTTGGAGGTGACGGACTCTTTCAGAGGTGGGTATTAGAAAGAAGAAGCGAGGTCATCGGCATGCACTGTTGGAAGAGATATTGGGGCCCAGTCCTTCCCCTTTCTCCTCTGCTTCTATGGGGCAAGAAGCTTTGCTGCACCAAGTCCTCCCCACCATCCTGCTCTCCCTGAGCCAACTGTCCACGCACTAAAACCTCTGAAACGTGAGCCACAATGAACCTTTCCTCCTCTAGAGCTGACTGTCTAGGGTATCTTGTCAGGGAGGTGAAAAGTTAGTACAGTTGGCCTCTTAGGGAAAGCTGCTTTTGAAATAGAGAAGGCGGTTGTTTGGTAGGTTTCCATCTCACCTCCTGCTGAGCTTTGGTTGTGTTGTAAAGATCTGGGGAGAATCATTCTTCACACACAGGCACTGAACAGCTCCATGGAACACCCGAGTTCTGCATGTCCCTCAAAGAAAACATCTTTTTAAAAGAACGTTCAAGCCGAGATGCCCGCTGACCACAGCACCAGCACCCTGAATGCTTAAAAAATAACATAAAAGGGAAGGAATGAGAAAAAGCAAACTCTAGACCCTTGTGAGCCTGAAAACTTGAGTCAGCTCTCCACACATGTTCCAATGGCGCTGGTCATTTGCCCGGAAAGTCTGAGAACCAGTGACCTGGAAGCTTCCACCTCTGTCCCCGACCGCTTTCCGTCTCGCCGGCAAGAACGACGCGGGAGACGGAAAGTCTGAGAACCAGTGACCTGGAAGCTTCCACCTCTCTATGGTAGATGGGTCCTGTAAGTCAGACACAGGGACTCTGGGATTCCGCTCACTCACAAACTCTCCTGTGTGCTGCAAGGCTGCCGCCATCTTTCAAGTCACCCCAGTTGGCTGCCATGGGTTAGGAAGAGACCACATACTGAAAGAGTTCCCAGAAGGCCCCAGGACAAGATTATGCTTATGTAATGTGAGAAGATCAGCAAAATAGGACACCTCAGAGATTTAGAGCTCTCTGTTCCTTCAGGAAGTGAGGCTAGCTAGAAGATTTCCCAGAGAAGCTCCCTGCACAAAACCAGCTTCTGTCTTCATTTCAGTTACAGGAGACTGGGGAAATGGGGTGTTACATGAATGCTTAGGGTTGATTCCCGGGCCGCAGGCTGCTGGCTGGACTCAGTCAAACAGGTGTTGGTGAATGCTGTCTGCCCGTGTCTAAGCACCCTAGCACAGGCAGCTGGGAGTCTCCTGGATCCATTCTGCTACTTGTGGTCAGTCCCTGGCCATGTGGTACTAGTGTGACCGTGAGTGCAAGTTCTGATTGATGGAAATTAGGCAGAGATCCAGCTCCCAGCTGTCAGCAGCCGTTCTTAGGTCACAATTCTTTTTCTTCTCTTCCCCCTATGTGTGCACACACATCTTTACTGTAGGCTGCAGGGTTGAGGGCAATACAAGGGTGGGGGCGCAGGATGAGGGGGTGGATCTGGGCCTCTGAGGACCTGCAGGAGCCAATGAGTCTTGGTCTTGTTGTTTCTGGATTTTCCTTAGGCAAGGGAAAAGATATTTCTAACGGTTAAGCCTCCATGACATTTTGAAGTGTCTTTCAGCCTTAAATGCTTAATCTCCTTGGAGGGGTGAGCTTTGGAGTTTGCCAAATATAGCCAGGTCACACTAATAAAAACTAGTAAGAAGGCAAATGTATTTCATGGTGGCTAACATGAATTGCTAGGTGCAAATCCTGGCCTGCCACTTTCTGACCACATGGCTCCAGGTCAGCTCCATCACTTATAACCTTGGCTAATTAATGTTACCCAGGGAATGGTTCTGCAGTGGCATCCTAAGTAACTGTTGTGAAGTTTCAGCATATCATGTTGTCCAGAGAAAATACATTCACAGTTTCTAGAGAGTGTGTGATTCCGTGGCTCAGTGCCCACAAAGAAGGTGCTGGGCTCTGTGTTTGTCTTTTCAAGTCCAGCTTCACGGCCAGGTCCTTCTCAGCCTGTCTACAGCTGCTCTCAGTCCCAGGACAGGAGCTCCTGCTCTGTGGTGCTCATTTGGAAGTTACACCCGTGGCTTTCCCAGCATACAACTCTGTTGCTATCCACCTGCTGGTTCTTCTCAGAGGTCCTTTGAGCCGGGTCTCCTCCTGTTGTGAAGCTCTGGGATTCACTGGCTTGCAGCAGCTGGTGACCCCTCATTTTATGGATGAAAGTCTGTGTCCAAAGCTGTGTGCTGTACAACCCTGGGTATATCGTGGCAGTTTTGAATTCTACTGTGCTGCCTTTCTGCCAACCTAACTAACTTCTCTTAGGCTCAGTTTATTGTATATTTATGAGTATAATAAAATTGGTCTTATAAGATGTTTGGCACACCTTAGGGAGGAGAGAGGAGAGGGGAGGGAAAGTCACCTCTCTATCCCTTCACTTCTTCATCTGCAAAGCACAGTGCCAGCTCCCCAGCCTAGCTGAGTCCTCCAGACTTTGCGGTTCTATTTCTCTTTAAGAAATATGTGTGTGGAACTGATTGTCGCGTATCACGTAGGGACCCAGTGGTGAATGGGCCGAATGGATGGCTGTGACCATGCCACACCCCTATTCCTTCCTGCTGTCTCCACCGCGGGCAATTTAGCTCAGGTACTGCAGTGTCTATGATGTAGCAGCAGGGGGCAGGAGAGGCTCACAGATTCTGTATGCATTAGTTCACCTAGTCTTAAAAGTATTATTTCTTTTTAAGTGAGGAGAAAAACCAACCCTTAGCACTCCTTTTATTTAGAAAACTAGAAGGAAAAAAATCAAATGTTCCTGGACAAAATGAAATTTCTTGTCTCTTTAATCGAATCAGCCAATATCTCTATTGTGGTTTTTTTTTTTTTTTTTTTTTTTTTTTTTTTTTTTTTTTCTGTATTTTGAGAGTTACTCCCGGGGCTTACGACAGAGGGGCCGACTTTATAGAGTGGTTGTCCCTGACTTCATTCCTTAGTCAGTGGAAGGAGAAAGCTCACAAGTTCATCATGTGGGCCGGAATGTACACTTCTGGGAAGGCAGTCACATTGACTGCTCTGATACATATGGGTGTGTGTCTACCTTTTCCAGGCCTGAGGTAGTTTTTTAAGCATTTAGTTTTTGATAAGATTGTTTTTAGTACATAAAAATGTGTATTTCCATGGGAAAATTGTAAGGCACACATATGCACAAAAGAAAGAAGAAACTAAAAATCATTACAGTATCAACTCACCAGCACAACTGTTATACATATTGACTGTAGCCACATAATCCACCCCCTCCACTCCCTCCACGTGCGCGCGCACACACACACACACACACACACACACACACACAGAGAGAGAGAGAGAGACTCACAGATATACAGATACATACACAGAGATAGAGACACACACACACAGACACACACGCATACACAGATATACACAGACTGTGCTGTATAGCTTTAGTGTCAACTTGATCCACTGGGTAGAGGGAGCCTCATTAGAGAATTGCCTCCATCGAGCTGACCTGTGGCCATGTCTGTGGGGCATTTTCTTGCTTAAGTGATGTGGGAGGGCCCAGCCCACTGTGGGTGGTGTCAGCCGTGGGAAGGTGGCTCTCTATTATGTAAGAAAGCAGACTGAGCACGGGACAGGGGAACAAGCCAGTAAGCAGCACTCCTCCATGGTCTGTGCATCAGCTCCTGCCTCCAGGTTTCTGCCCTGAGTTCCTACCTTGGGCTCCCTCAGTGATGAACCCAGGAGATGTAAGCTAAAATAAACCCTTTCCACCCCAAGATGATATTGGTCAGAGTGTTTTGTCACAGCAGTTGAAAGCAAACTAGAACACAGACACCCAGACACATACACAGAGATACATTAAGAGGGACACACATGGAGATACAAAGATGTACACAGACATATGCTCGAATACATGCAGAGACACAGATATATACCGAGAGACACGCACAGATACATTAAGAGAAGTCACACAGAGATACAAACAGACACTCAGATACACACTGTATTACCGCATTTCCTCACGAGGTGCACATGGTTTTCCTGCCTGTGGTTTCACAAATAGCGGACTGTCAACAATCCCATGTAACTGTACAATCCCAGTGTCAGTTTAAATGGCTGCATGATATTCTCTCACACAGATGCCCACCATGCTTTCAATGAATCCTTTGGTCACAAATGCAAACACCATGAAGCCCTGAGGAAAGCTCTCGCTCCTCTTGTGCATGCCCTTGGCCATATCCGGTATGTTAGGATGCTTTACATATCTGCTGCGGCTCACCATATGCACAGGCTGGGGCATCGTGACTTGGTACTTTGTTTTGGCAGAGTGTACATGCACGTGCCTGGGCATTTCTAGCTCAGTTTATACACACACACACACACACGTGCAGGACACAGGGCACTTGATTTGCTTTCTTTTCCTTTCTTGTGTTTCTAGGATGTTGTTAATGAAACAGAACACCCACCTGTCAGTTCTTTGCTTTTACCCCAAAAGGAAGAGGTAGGACAGCTGTTTCCCTCACAAGGTTTCCAAGCTACCAACCAGCTAATACGCTGCAACAGTGCCCCTTAGAACTTTCCAGTTTCCTCTAGGATTCCAGTGGATGATGGGAGAGAGTGAGTGGGGGGAAGTAGACGGTGTATTTGAGACCAAAGGCTCCTGTGCCTTTTGGAGCTATCTGCCTTGGGAGGGCTCACCCTTTGCCCGACCTGGAAGGGAACTTGAACAGGGTGCTGGGAAGGTGAGCACTGGGCATTGAATGCTATCCAGGCTCCCACTTTGGGACTCTGCTTTGGCTTCTGTGCTGTTCTGTTCTGGCCCATGCTGAGTGCAAGGCTCATGCTGCAACCTGCTCTGTGGATGAGCTTTACCAAGCATCTGGTGGGTGAAGAATCCCCGTGCATTGCTTTTCACATGTCCTCTAGCCCAGGACTCAAATTTTCTAGCTCCTTCTGGGCCCAGCTTTGCAGGGAAGTTCCATAGGACTTTCCCTGAAATCATAACCCTCTGAGACAAACAGCACATGCTTTTCTTTATCCTGTAATGAGATCCTATTAAATGCCCAATGCCAGGAAATTCTCTCTGAAAGGGATACAGTAGAAATATTGGCTGAATCCACTCAGTCATGTCGGGACGTCGGAACCACCCATTTACCCACAGTTTTTGGGGAAGCCTACGGGATAGAGTTTAGTTGACTGAATGTTAATGAGAAGTTGCATCTCTGTCACTTAGGTCCACGCCTATTTCACAGATGAAAAATCTCTGGCTCAGAATGACAGATGGTCTGTCCAAGGCTGCACAGCTAATGAACAGAGAACCAGGTTCATCTGACCTGTGGCTCCCAGATTCCTGGGCCTGACAGACCAGCTCTGCCCTGGGGGCAGCTGGAGGGAAGAATGCATTGAGTAGCTAATGTCACCTGGTGTGTGTCTCAGCAGAAACACAGCTAATGCCATGGTAAAGCCTGGTGTTTCCATCAACAGAAACAAAGCCATCCAGGGTGAGTGCAACTCTCCTTCCCTGAAGTCTAGGCTCTTATGACTTGTCTGCAGTTCAGAACTTTGCTGGAGGAGATGCTGCGAGGCTTCTCGAGCCTGGCTGCAAGAAGCCCAGAGCTTCTGTCTTGGTCTTTGAGTTGCTGCTCTTGGGTCTTTGCTTTGCTCTCTTAAAACCCCATCGCTCTGTGACAAGCCTAGCCCAAGTCAATTGTAGAGGCCCAAGCATCCACTTGCTTGAAGGACTCCCCAGCTGACTAAGTCTTCCCCACAGTGCCTCAGGCATAGTGTGCAGGAAGAGATGGCCGCTGCCCGTTCACTGTACCACAAAGAAAGAAAAATCAGCAAAGAAAAAAGCAAAGCCCACTAGGCCAGGTGAGAGGACACAGGGCCATGACTTACCTTTGGTGCTACTGATGTGTGGCCACAACCTAAGGCAGAAAAGAGAAACAGTGTGAGAGCTTGCCTGGAGTTCACTGCCCTCCTCCATAGGAGAGGCCACTCCCGAGGCCAGGTCACCAAGAAAATCCTGTGAAAAACTCTATGTATGTTCATGTGCACATGGATGGGTATCCATGTGTATACAGGTACAGCTCACATGTGTGAGCTTATGTGTGAGCTTGTGTGTGGTGGTTATAGAACAACCTCGGCTTGGTCCTCAGGGACCACCCATCTTGATTTTTTTGACAGGGTCTCTCATTGGTCTCAATCCAGCTCACCATGTAGGTTAGGCGGGCTGGCCAGTGAGGCCTGGGGGCCTGCCCATTTCAACCTCCCCAGTGCTGGCATTACAAACATACACTACTGTGTCTGGCTTTTATTTATTTATTTTTTAAAGAGGAAAATGACATTTATTATTTAATGGACATATAACAGTTTTGCATACATAATGAGATGTGATGTTTTAATCTATGTACATACTGTGCAATGATCAAATCAGTGTGCTTAATGTGGGATTACTGTGGGTGCTGAGGATGGAACTCAGGGCTACATGCTTGCCAGACAAGTTCTTGACCGACTGAACAATCACTCCAACCCCATCCTGTGTAATTTCTTCATGTTTACATTGCTGTAGACTTGAAATAACATTCTGTTAGAGTGCAGAGAATAGAGGAAGATGTGTAGAAGAGAAATCAACACTGTCTCGCATGTGTATGTATAAGGGTGCATGTATACATTTACAATGAAATTGTTATTGTGCGTGTGTATCTGTGTATGGGGTGTGTGTGTGTGCGTATGTGTAGCTGTACATGTAGGTGTTTAAATAATGTCTTAGCATAATGTGATAATGCATAGGGTACCAACACATTATATGGCGACTCTTCCCGTGTTATTTGTGGTATGATATTTTTTTGGGGGGGGGCATTAGTTTCCTTGCTAATTTTGACTGCTGTAACATTGTGACATCCATCCACTCACACGTGTACTGTTATCTCTGAATATATTGTGGACAGACGTTAATCTAGTCCAAGGAGGGTGTGGAGTGTGGACCCCACCCGGGACTTTTCTCAGATGCTTTCTGGATGGTTTGTAGAGAGTCGCATTAATGTCTATGCTTATCCACTGAACGCCGAGTGAGTGCCCGTGTGTCTCACCACCAAAGTCCATATTCTGGGCCTCTGCCTACTGAAACTTGGTCCCTTGTTTTACCCATCTCACTCTTGTTGGCCGCCAAGTTTGAAGGATCTCTTCTGCTTCTCCTCTGCCCACCTTTGTTCGTTTTCCCACAAGTTCTTTGCCTAGTCACTGTCGTCACCCTTGGACAGTGTCCCTTGGGTGGAGCTTTTCCCTAGATTTTGGGCTCTGATCTGCAAAGCCCCTGGGCAGTGGAAAGCTCCACAGGCTGTTGCTTCCGTGAGCTGACTTGTTAGAAGCTTTAATAATCCCTGGCTCTTGCCGCACACCTTTCCTCCGAGGCTCTGAGAGTACGTCACTGCTGCACTTAATTGAGCATCGCAACACACACTGCATGTAAATATTTGTAAGGCTGTTTGGTGCCTGGGACACTGGGCACACAATAGTTAAGCAATGAGGCATTAGTAACCAGGAGACCACAGCCCAGGAGTCCAAATTCCAGCCTGTTCTGGTGCCTTCATTTCCTCAGCTCCATCTTCCAAATGCACTGTGGAGAACCGTCCTCATCCCAGACAGGAAACAGGGTGTAGGGTGGCCCAAATGGCCCAACCCAGATAGTCACTAAGGCAAGAGGGGTCTGGTCACCAGCCTGTCTGCGCCTTCAGCCTGGCTGTCCTTCTGCCCACTTGGGAGTCTCACTCGGGAGGCACCTGCACTTGCAGGCTCAGAGCCCTTGTGGTTAGCGGTTGGCACCCATTCAAGTTGCCAGCAGATTAAGAGTAAATCACCTGGCGAGGTGCAATGCTGGGCCTTTTGAGCCGTCTGTTGTCACCCACCTCCCCCAGACATCCCGGCCTCTTCTTAGACCTCAAAGTCTCCCCAGACTTGTAACTCATGATGTGAAATACAATTGATGAGCTCCTGTGATGGTGTCCGGTGGGAAGCCTTCCCAGGGATGGTAGGCAGGGATTCCAAAGTGGGCAGATTTCAGGTAAACACAAGGCAAAGCCTTCTGTACATCCTTCGAAGGGCTTTGGCTTTACACAGGCCTTCTTTTGATCTTGACTTCACTAGGGTTTTTGAATTGAAAGAATGCTGACGATCACGGAGTCTACTTTATTAGTCTTTTAGAAAACTAGTGAGGCCTAGTGCTGCTGGAATGTTCTGCTGCTTTTCAGGCTTCTCAGGCTGCATTTTTAAGCACCTGTCTGGGCACTGACCTGGGCTCCACTCTAATTGCCAGACATTTATTTTTCGGTAGAGTTGGACGTATTTACAATGATCTTCACAGTTCTTTTTGTCCTCAAATTCAATATTTTAATTTTTTAACTTAAAAAAACTTTATTGAGAATTTCATACATGTGTATAAGGTGTTTTGATCAAACCCACACCCACTCCCTCCCCTCCAACACCTCCCATATCGCCCTATCACTTTTTTCTGACAACTTCGTGTATTCTCTTTCTTTCTTTTCTTTCTTTCTTTCTTTCTTTCTTTCTTTCTTTCTTTCTTTCTTTCTTTCTTTCTTTCTTTCTTTCTTTCTTTCTTTCTTTCTTTCTTTCTTTCTTTCTTTCTTTCTTTCTTTCTTTCTTTCTTTCTTTCTTTCTTTCTTTCTTTCTTTCTTTCTTTCTTTCTTTCTTTCTTTCTTTCTTTCTTTCTTTCTTTCTTTCTTTCTTTCTTTCTTTCTTTCTTTCTTTCTTTCTTTCTTTCTTTCTTTCTTTCTTTCTTTCTTTCTTTCTTTCTTTCTTTCTTTCTTTCTTTCTTTCTTTCTTTCTTTCTTTCTTTCTTTCTTTCTTTCTTTCTCTTTCTTTTGTTCTTTCTTCCTTTCTTTTCTTTCTTTGTTTCTTTCTTCCTTTCTTTCTGTATCTCTTTTTATGGGGCTTTTTGCTACTCTAACATTCCCCCCTCTGAAGAGGTAACCCTAAAATCTTTTAAGGATTAGATAAGAGCTCCCACATACTTTTGACATTTTTTGCCTTTGGAACAGCATTTTGACTTTTAGCCAAGAAACTGGCTGCTTTTCTTTGGGGCCTTTTTTACTCTAACTGCCTAGCCAATTCCTACCTCCTATTCTTATCACACCATCCTCTGAAGAGGTTACCAGAGTGGTCTGCATCCTGATTCCCTATCATCAATATTTTAATTAAAAATATTTTATTATTATTTTATGTGTATGAGTGCTATTCCTGCATGTAGGTAAGGGCACTCATGTCGCGCAATGCCCGCGGAGGACAGAAGAGGCTGTTGGATCCCCTGGAACTGGAGTTATGGACAGTTGTTAGCTGCTGTGTAGGTGCTGGGATTTGAACCTGGGTCTTCTGCAAGAACAGTCAGTGTTCTTAACTGCTGAGCCATCTCTCCAGCCCCAATATTTTAATTTTTAAAAAACATTTTATTTATTATTTTTATTTTATATGTATGAGTGTATTGCCTGCATGTATGTGAGTGCACTGTGTCATGCAGTGCTGCGGAGGTCAGAAGAGGGCATTGGATTCCCCTGGAACTGGAGTTAAGGACGGTTCATAGCCACCATGTGGGTGCTGGGAATCAAACCCTGGTACTTTGCGACAGTAGTCAGTGCTCTTAACCGCTGAGCCATCTCTTCAGCTCCCCAACGGATACAGGTTTAACACACAGATTCTAGCTGTTGGGCATTTTCTATTTTCCACTTTGCAGGTATAACTGAAACTTAGAAGAAATGAACGCAGCAAGCTATCACCAGAGCCAGGCTTTGAGTCTAAATCCTTCAGGGTGCAGAGTTCTGTGTGTCTGGGAGCTTGCTCTCAACTGGCAAGGCTGTCTGAAAGTGGCTTATCTGGTCCACTCTCAATGGGACCTCGAAATGATGGTTGTGTATTCCCATGTCATATCCTTTGGGAATGTGCCCCAGGGGCCCTGTGTGCGTCAACGCAAGCCAAATGAATTAGCAGAGGAAGCATCAGCAAAACAGGGACTGGGGTTGTTATTCCAGCTGAGCCCGCTGCTATGAGCCAGAGAGCTGGAGACACTGCAGTGGTGTGGGGGAGGCTGGCACTGTTACCTCAGGTGGAAGGAGAGGGAGGCTGGACACCGTGGGTTTGTCTGACTGGAGTGTGGACATCGTTGTGACACCAGCAGCTGCTGAACTCCCTGGAAAGGCTCTTGTGTTAATGTTCTTTGCAATGTGACAGCCCAGGGTGATGGATGAAAGATGCTGCTGGTAGACTTCACGGGGATTTGATGTGCTCTGTCTGTGCTCCGTGAGGCCTGCGTGTTAGCAAGCTGCCTCTTGCCTGGGAATCACAAGATACTCCCTGGCTTCTTTTTTTGTCAATAGCATCAGTAACAGTCATGTGTGAATGGGCCACAGCTGGACGGAGCCATAGCGTGGCAGCTGCCCTCACACCCCCTGCCCTCCACACATCTGGTCCTGGAGGAAGCTGTCCTTCTTCCCTCTGTATTTCTGGTGCCTGTGACGGGTGCCATCCCTGTGGCAGGCAACTTCATGGGCTATGACGTGATCAAGGCTGGCATTCCCACATCTGTGGTTTTTCAGTGTGTAAGGCTCATTACAGATAGATTTTTAATTCCTAATTATTTTTAATTTTTAATTCTTTTAAATAATTTAAAACATTTAATGACTTTTAATTTTTAAAGGATACTAAAGCAAACTCTCCCCTCCCCCCACCTCTCCTGCTGTCTGGCAGAACTGGATGTGAGGATGCAGGAAGCTCATTTCTGTGTCCTTCCTACCCATGGGAACTGGTGTGCACGGTGTGTTATCCTGGTCCCACAGAGATGGGACTCAGCCTTGTCCCCAGAGCTGAGCTCCTTGACCCCCCTGGAATTTGGCAGCAAACCCTAGGGATGTGATCCAGGAGATCTGACATTATCAACCTTCTCCATCTCCCAAACTTCCAACAGGGACTGGTGGTGTTCCACATCCCATCTAAGCTCTGCTCTTGAACTTAAAACATTACTCTTGAAAGAAATCTCATAGTTTTTGACAATTGCTACATGCAGGAGTTACTAAACTCATTTTAAATGTAGAGCAAAGTGAAAACGAATCTAAGATTTCTAAATTCAGTCCTTTACCCTCCATTTGAATGTCTGACAGCATCAGGAACTGAGCAGTTACAAAAGTGATTTTACACAAGCCCTTGTCCTGGGGAGCAGTATCCTTGTCTTGCAGGTAGACTGGGGGCTGGAAACTGCTGTGTGTCTCACCCAGTCTGATGGCAGTTTCTCCTTTCTCTCACTTAGAGGAAGTTCCTCCTAGAAAATTGGAACTGCTTGGTCACTGAACACAGAACACCCAGAGCATAGAGAACCTGTAGGGCTCAGTCATTCAGTCAGCAAGTGGGCAGGACTCAAGGTTCAGGAGAGAGCTTTGCATGGCACGCAGATAACAGATGCTCAAAGCTGTGTCTCAGGCAACACAGGAATGCACAGGACTGGTTGGAGAGGGATGAACTGAGACTTCTAACTGTCAGGGGAAAGGGTATCATAAATGGATGTGTGTTTTCCTTGCTTCCTGTCAAAGAAAGTTCCCAGAACTCCTGCACCTTGGACTGAACTTCCTGCAAGGCTCAGTAACTGACTGTGGAGAGTCCAGAATGTTGCAGATCCAGAGCCTATTCACAGATTATGCGGGACATCTTTAACCCCGTATGTAGCCACACCTTGCCTACCTCTGTTTATGAATTAACATTCTTGTGACTAGTAAAATGTATTAACTTAGCAGACCACCAGGTCTCATCAGTCAAAAGCTAAGAATGTCATCAGATGGCATCTGAGACCTATAGGAGAAACCCTCCTGCTTTGCTACGACCCGCCTACCGAATGTATCCACCAAAAATTTGAGAAGTGTCTTGATTTATGACTTTTCTTTGTTGTTACTATAAAAATGTAACTGTTACCACCAGAAGATGGAATTTGGGGTAACCTGAGTCTGTGTTCCTGGGCCATGGTCACTCATATTTGGCTCCAGAATAAACTATCTCTTATTCCCTTTGAGATGAAGGTTAGGCTTTTGTGTCAACATTCCAAAATGGACACAAAACTCCCCTTCATCACTCAGACATTCCCTCGGCATTTATCCGATTGAATTCATACTAGAACAGAACACAACTTGAATTTGCAGACCTCTAACAAGTAGCGCCAAAAGGGAGATTTGAGCCTCATGCAGTCTGGAGCTTGGCCCATATGCACAAGCACTGCAGTGAGTGAGTGGGAGACTGAGCGGTTGCACGGAAGCACGGATCAGGAGCATCCCATGAGGACATCTGTGTAGACACTTTGCAGGCCACCTCCTATCCCGACAAGGCCAATAGAGTGACCACACATGGTAGAATCCTTCTCTACATAGCTACAGATATCGCCCCAATTCCGGAAGGGGGTTTACATCTTCTGTCTCCAATCTTGTGTTACTTAGAAGCTGATGAAATTTAGCCCCTGATGAGTTTCCAGAATCTTCCTTTTTATTTTAATCCACACAAGAAGATGGCACGTATCTGTGGATGTTTGGATACATGTGCATACTGTACACTGTTCAAGAACCCTTTTCTTATCTGGTTCATTTTATGAGAGTTTTGGGGATGTGCAGATAATTCCAGGGGCCTGGGGGCAAGGCGTGGGGTTTGGTGGCACTCATAGCTGGCATAGATGGATGAGGTCACACTATACCTCACTGAGCCTGACCCGCACAGGGCCCAGCTGGACTCTTTCCTCAAGCAAGCTTTCACACAACTTCTCGCTCAAATAATATCTCAAGAAAGCTAGAAAGCTACACAATTATTAATGTATTATATCGACAAATGTTTGAGTGCAGGCAGCCTGTCTTTGAGAGCTATAGTCCTCTTCGGGTAGACAATTTACTCCGACAAATGTTAAAAGCTGAAGCAGAGCTTGACATCTCAATGGGGGCTACAGTAGGCGAGTTGGACAGCAGAATGGCTCACCACGCCCAGTTTAGCTGGGACAGTCCTCCACTGGGCTGTCAACACTTTCAACACTTGAGTTCAAAATCCTCCACACTTCCCTTTGACCCTCCTGCTTCTGAGTCCCCATCCCCAAGTTAAAGTTCCCTTTGCCATCTATGAAAATATCCAGTTGACAGCTGGTGCTATAAAGGGCTCTGGGTGCAGTGCAGTTTCCAACACCCTGAGCTATAAGTACCATAAAGCTCTCCTGAGTGTTGCCTTGATCCCTCTACTTTTTCTGGCCCCTTCAGCAAATACTTAATTGGCATCTACTACCCAGGAGGAAAGTTGTAGACCAGAGGAAAGTTGGCGGACACCCCACTGGATTCTTGCATTCTTTATGAGAACATGTTGAATGTTCAGTGATGCTCTTGCTGATGAGATCACTTGGACAGTCACCCTGTCTTTTTAACAGCAGAATGGAGGCCAGAGCAAGAAGTGAGTCTTGGGATGTCTTGGTGTTATGAAGAAATACCAAGCAGCTGCGTACGGGTGGGGAAAACTAGAGAGGTTGGAAGAGCAGACAGGTAACAAAGCTAGCCAGATCCCGGTCTTGCCTGGTTGCAGGCTTCCAGCAGGGGGTGTCCTAGTGCACAGAAAAGGAGAAGGTTCCTTTCTTCCTAGGGTGAGAACTGCCCCTCCAGGGCAATGAGACATCACAGCTATCTGAACCTTATCCCCTAGAGTGAACTTGCTGCAGTGTGGGGTAGGAAGAAGAGATTTGCTCATAGAAAATGAAGATAGGGATTAAAACTCTGGCTCAGCTACTTGTTAAAGTGTGGGTGTGTGAGTCCTTCTGCCCCGCAGAGCCTGTGTCCCTGAGTCCCCACAGGGCCTGTCTGTGTTTCTGCCAAGCACATGGCTTGCTGCCTTGCAATGTAAATATCGTTCTTTTTGTGTGTGTACCCCACCCTCTGACTCCATCATAGACTGAACGTCTTGATCCTCAGACTCAACCAGAGCATCGTCACCTTTGCTTTTCCCAGGGCTCAACACAGGGACCCTAAGGCTAATATAAAGGGTCAAAAATCTCTGCAGTGAGGGAGCCCCTGACACCTCTTTCCTTCCTCTCTCTCCATCCTCTAAGATCAACTTCCCTTCATCCATTTGCCGTCCCTCAGCCAGCAGCGAAGGGCAGGAGTCAAAACTGGAAACCTTTTACTCCAGCCCCAAAGCTTGTACTTTCTGGAGTGAAGCCCCTTGTTGGGGTTCTCAGAGTTGAGTGGGCATCTCAATCAGGGGAGGGCTGAATTAAACACAGGTTTCAGGACTTCAGTACTTACATTTCTGACAATAACTCAGAGTCTGGGAACCTAAACCTGCATTTCTACCTCCAAGGGATGCTAAGATCGCTGGTCCCAGGCCCAGCCTCCAGGAGTCACTGCCAGGAGATGTGGCACGCTAACCCAGGAGCGCAATGCAGATGTCTCTTCTTGACTGAAGGACCTTTGATAGGAGCAGATTGGCGATGCTTTGGAATAGAAAAACAAACCCACACGTATACAGATGTTGCCTGGTATCTGCAGGGCATTGGTCCCAGCTCCCTAACCCCTTTGAATTCCAAATCCAAGAGCACTCACACCTCTTAAAACAAATGCTTTCATATTTGTGTGTAATCAATGCACTTCCTCCTGTAGACTTTAAATCACATCTAAAATACTTATAATACCTACTATGCTCTAAACACGATGCAAACAGTTGATAGACTATGTGTCTTAGGGAATGAAGACACAAACAACTGAGCACGCTCAGTGCAGACTAAACTTATTTGAATGTTTTTGATCTATGGTTTGTTGAGTCCATAGAGGTGGAATCCACAAATACAGACGGCCAGGTGTGTACTCATATGTAAGCAGGTGCTGATCATCAGAGTCCAGGAATGACAGTGGATTTGAAGTTTAACTCTGAATTCAAAGTCAGCTGTCATGACTGTTGTGGTTTGAATGAGAAATGTCCCCCACAGGCTCATGTATTTGAACACTTGGTTGCTGGTTGGCAGAGCAGTTTGGAAAGATTATGGAACCTTCAGGAGGTGGAGCCTTGTTGGAGGAAGTTTGTCACTGGGAGTGGGTTTTCAGGGTTGATAGCCTGGACCCACTTCCTGTTCTTTCTCTACTTCCTGTGTGTGGGTGAAATGTGATCTTTCTGCTTCTTGTCTGCCAGGCCTTGTGTTTCTCCTACCATGCCTTCCCCACCAAGATGGATTCTACTCCCCTGGAACACCAAGCCAAAGTGAAGCCTGTCTCCTCGAAGTTGTTTTTGGTTATGGAATTTTGTTACAACAAAAATAAAGTAATTAATGCAAACACTTGCTAGCACCGTGATAGTGATTCCAGTGGGTCACCACTTTAGCCTATTTTTTTTTTTTAATTGCATATAAACGGGGATAAAGACACACACTTCCAAGCATGAATGTGGAGGCTGAATGCCTTTTGTGGTGCCTGGTGCATGTTAGCGCTCAGTTACTGTGGAGTGTGGTCTCAGTTGGTATGCTTCTGTCTCCGGGTACGTGAGAAACCACACAAAGTGGAAGTGGCTGTTGTCAGTGGAGCTGGCAAGCACCTGGAGAGGCTGCAGGGCAAGTTCATCTTGCTACTGCAGACAGATCCTGGGTAATGGACGTGGGAACTGTCTGTGGGACCTCGTAGGTTGATCGTTCATGGGTGCCCCAGCACTAAGCTTAGCAACTGACTTTGTACCTTCCCAGGAAGTCAGTGCACACTGCTACTTAGGAGGAGGCTGGAGAGCTAAGACCTAGGCTGAATGGTAAATGAGGGCAGCAAGCACAAAGTCTCGGAGCTGCTTTGTTAAGTGACAATGGCAGTTCTGCCATTTCCACGCCACAAGCAGCTGTTTTCCCTGAGAAGGGACCATGAAGATGGTTGGTGAGGTTCAATTAGAGCACGGGTTAAGCTCTAAGGATGTAACAGTGAGCTCTCACTGACTTACTTATTGAGAACCTATTCTGCACCGTGCACACTACAGAGACCATTGAATCACTCCCCAAATACTGTACTGTGCTGGGTTCAAAGGGATTCAGCAGCAAAGAAGAATCTACTTTTTCCAGAAAACATTTCTACAGCTCACAGCTGGGCACAGCTGCTGGAGGCCACACAAATAGTTAGCAAGTTGGCTGAGTTCTCAGCCCAGGTCCAGCAGACCCACTGTACACAGTGATGCTGCCCGTCCATCGCTCCCCCTACCCGATTATTCAACCTGACAATTGTCATTTCTATTGAAATGAACACATTGGTTTCATAGATACTAAAGTAAGAGAGTGGACCGAAATATGTCATTTTCAGACACTTTAATTTGATTTATATATCTCAAAAACTAATTTATATTCATATAATGCTTTCATTATAAAATATGCAGTGGTAGAGAGATTTGTGTGAATATGGGATTTTTTTTTTAAATTGGGTTTATAAATGGTCTGGAACAGGTTGCAGAAACATCATCTGTTGCTCTTTTTAATATATCTTGAGCATGCTATGACACATCTTGAAATAATTTGCTTTGGAAAAAAGCACTGCTCCCTCTCCCTCTGTCTTTCCCCCCAAATGTAACTGTAAATATTACTTTGATGTATGTAATTGCTTCAACCTCTCTCTCGGAAGGAAGGCTTCTAACCCTTCCATTTCCCAACTCTTGCTTTTGTCAAGAAATAAGAAAAACAGACTTAAAATGCATTATTCAAATGTATTTAATGTAAACATTAAAGAAATCTGAGAACAGCTACAAATTTTCCTTTCCTTAAAATGTTTGTGAAAAATACGGCTCCCATTCTGTCTCGAGGGCATCTTAGGATGCCAGGGCTGTGGATGGAGTGCTACACAGTAGGACTTGGGGGGTGTAACGCTAACATTGACTTCAACTAAATAGGGATGCCAGGACTTGATAGTAATGGAGACCTTTGGGTAATGTTGAGAAGAGAGGCCACCCCAGGAGGGCTTGGTGAGGAGTCCTGCCTAGGCTTTGGAGGACTCTAAGTTCTGAGCATCAGGAAGCTGCCCAGGTTTCAGTGACTGGGTCTATGAGCCATCATCCCAGTTACTCACTAGCAGAGGGACAGATGCTTTCCCCCGGTGTCTCTTGGGCTGTCTAGAGATCTGGGTGCACAGTGGAAGCAGCCCTGACCAGCAAAGCTGTGGAGGCCAGGGAACATCAGCCTAGGTCTGTATCACACACTAGCTGGCTTTCTAGCCTACCTCCAGTCCCTTCTTTACCTTGGTGTTTACTATCAGTGATGTAATCCAGTGACAGTAACGTGTGTGTGTGTGTGTGTGTGTGTGCGTGTGTGTGTGTGTGTGCGTGTGTGTGCGTGTGTGTGTGTGTGTGAGAGAGACTCTTCCTCTCTCTGTGTGAGTCTGTGTATGACGATCAGTTTATTTACCATAGAATTAAAATATTTACACCTCCATTAATAAATAAACAAGTGAAGACTCTGACCTATTTTTTGGTAGAGAGAAGTTCTGGAATTTCCAGTCTCTGGATCCTTCTTCCATTGTCCTTTTTTGGCCCCTGGAATGAGAGAAAATAGATTACAGCTGGGAGATAGCAAGAAGCTAGGCGGAAAAATTAATTAAGTGCATTCATTCATAGAAACAGCCACCCAATTGGATTCAAGTAATTAATGCCTTACACATATTTCTGAAACTCTCTTTGCATTTCCTTTGGGGTTAAAACATGTTTAAAAAATTAATTTACTTAAAAATCATGCTTTCAGTGCATTATTTAGAAGGACAGTGTGGTGGGATGGAGGAAGTACCTGGGTCAAGGTGGGGATGAAGCTGTCACCGACTGTGACCTTAGTGACATCTTTAAGTGCCACAAGTCTCTGCCTCATCTGCAGAGCAAAGTCTGCAACTGAACAATCCAAAAGGATAGTCACCAGAGCCAGGCAAAAGTCTAGCTGCTTCTCTGTGTTAGCTGAATTCGACTAAAGTCTAGCAAACATCATCCCACGTAGGAAGGCAGACTATTTAGCAAGCACTGCTCTGATCCAAGTAATATTTAGGCACTTTGCTAAGGCACTTTCCACGAAGAGATTGAATTATTTTAAATTGAGTTAATTTGTTAAAATTCATTAAATGCATTTACTATCATAAGTCATCTTTGTTATGCATCCCTAGCTCATTTAATGAGCCCAGTTTAACACACTTTTTTCTTCTGCAGGCATTGCATGAGCTTTCTTGACATGTCTGGTGAGATTTTCCTACACAATGGCACCTCGACTACTCACTGGGTAGCTGATCTAACCTCCCGTCCCTCATGCCTTCTCCATGCCAGCTAATCCTGCCCCTCTATTCCTGGAAGTTCTCTACTTCCTGCTGTGACCTTTCAAGATGATCAGCTCTAGTCTTTTTTTTTAAAAAAATATTTTATCATTTTTATCTTATGTGTATGACTATTGCCTGCATGCCTGTAAGTGCACACACATACAATGCCCGAGGAAGTCAGAAGAGGGTGTTGGATCCCCTGGAACTGGAGTTACAGGTGGTTGTTAGCTGACATGTGGTGCTGGGAACTGAACCTGGGTCCCCTGCAAGAGTAGCCAGTGCTTTTAACCACTGAGCCATCTCTAGCCCCAGTTTTGGTCTTTTTAATTTAAGGAGAAAGGTGGACTGAAATTTGCTAAAATTTTTATTTATTTATTTTTATTTTATGTATATGAGTGCTTTGCCTACATGCATGTAAGTATACCCAGGTTGTGCAATGCTTGAAGAGGCCAGTAGAGGGCATTTGGTCCCCTGGGACTAGAGTTACAGGTGTTTGTGAGCTGCCTTGTGAGTGTAAGGAACCAAACCTGGATCCTCTGTAAGAACAGCCAGGGTGCTTAACCACTGAGTCACCTTTTCAGCCCCTGAGATTTGCTTTTAATTTCATTATGTCATTTTTAGAGTAATGTTCAGTAGCAAGTGGCCAGATTTTCCTCTTAGCTCGGTGGGAAAGTGAGGACGACGTGGCCTGGGAGTGGAGATTTGCTTCCAGGGGAGCAGAGCAGGCTGTTTGGTGGCAGAAGAGCTGTGACATGCCAAGTTGCCAGGCTCCTGCCCAGGTGTCTGAATGCTACAGAGGAGGCATTCAGTGTGACTTCCACTGCTGGGGCAGGCCCAGCTAGAATAGGCTGAGAGATTCAGGAGGGATGAGGCTGGGAGAGGGAGAGTGGAGTGTGGGAGGAGGGGGTCTTACTGCAGTGAGTTATTCAAGGCAGATATTAACAAGTTCAGAAAAAAAACCTGGCCGTCTGCATAGATGAAGTCTGTTTTAAAATGTGTACACATAGCAAGTGTCATTAGCAGTCTGCCTCCCGGCCAGGTCTCTCTCTGATTTAAGCCATTCCGTAGAGTTCAGATTTCAGACACACACACACACACACACACACACACACACACACACAGTTTCACATTATTATTTTTCACCATCTTAGAGTTCAAACTCCAGCTGTACAAGTCTTCAAAGGAGAATTAGGTCTTAAAAAATAATTCACGCTGTTTCTCATCAGTTTGCAAACTTCCTTTGAGTGAATGGAATGGAAAGTCAGAACTTGACTTATGCATCCACAGAGAAGCAGTCTCACACAGGAGGGATGGTGGTCAACCCTGAGCCTGTCAATGTACACATGCCGTGGGTATCCACCATAAAGGTGAGAAATAACCAGAACAGACTGGAGATGTCTGGAATTTCTTAACTAGGCCTCCCCCCTTGTTCCCTGCCCCATAGAGATACCTGTCCAGCAAACATCTACACTTTCTTCTCCCCTCTCCCGGGTCACTTCCTGAAAGCTTCCCTTTATTACTATGATAGTATTGATTATCACCTTGATAGAATTTATAATCACCTAGAAGATGTGCTGGTGAGGGATTATCCAGATTAGAAATATCAAGTTTAGATGAGCTTCTGACAAGGCCTGTGATGGATTATCAAGATTGGGTTAATTGAGATCAGAAGAGCCTCTCCTTGTGGTGGCTCCATTCCAGTCTGGGATCGCAGACTCAATAAAAAGGAAAAGGGGAGCTGAGCACCTGTATTTGCTTCTCTCTGCTTCCTGGCTTTGGATGCAATGTGAGCCACTGCCTCAGTCTCCTACTGCCATGACTTCCCCACCAGGATGGACTGGCTGCACCTTGAATCCCACCAGGATGGACTGACGGCACCTTGAACCCACCAGGATGGGCTGACAGAATCTTGAACCCCACCAGGATGGACTGACGGCACCTTGAATCCCACCAGGATGGACTGACGGCACCTTGAACCCACAAGGATGGATTGACGGCACTTTGAACCCCACCAGGATGGACTGACAGCACCTTGAACTGTGAGCCAGAATAAGCCCTTTCTATCTTAAGCAGCTTTTATCAGGTTAACTAACACAAATGACTTCAACAAAGTATAGACTGGGTCCATATTTACATGGATCCCTAACTGGCCTTTCTCTCTCTCTCTCTCTCTCTCTCTCTCTCTCTCTCTCTCTCTCTCTCTCTCTCTTTCTCTCTCTCCCCCCTCTTTGCTTTTCTTTGGAATGTTGCAGGTCCAGAGCCAAATTACAATTAATCTTGGGCTATCTTTATCCCTTTTAATAGTCATTTCTTGCCCACCTCTGAGTCTGACTTAACATCCTACAACTACCAGGTAAAAGATTTTGGAATGTATCAACTTAGCTTCTAGCAACCCAAAGGTTAAGTGTGTCCTCAGATAGCATCTGAGGCCTTTAGCAGAGATTCCCCACTTTGTTTGAACTGCCTACCTGACATTTCCACCAGAGTAATTGAAAAATGCCTTAATTGATGACTTTCTTTGAAGTTTCTTTTTGCTGTGAAAGATTCACTAAACTGTTACCACATTGGAACATGGAATCTGGGGTGACCTGACTCTGTGTTCTCTGGCCAAGGTCACTCATATTTTTCCCCAGAATAAACTTTCTCTTATTCCTTTTGAGGTGAGAGTTGTGTCATGTTAATATGATAGAACAATCAGTTAGGTAAAAAGTGTGGCTTAGTCAGTTACAGAGGTGTAAATCCATGTCCTGTAACTATTACCTCATCTGTTTGACCACACTTGCTTCGTTTTGTACCCCAAACTTCATGACCTTGTTATTTTGTACAACAGGGTATAGAACACAAACGACATTTTAACTTGAGACCAAGAAACATCAAGAAAGTAAAGACCTGCCTGCTACCAATGTGAACTTTTCCTAGAGTAAAATTGAGCCGTTGAGTTATTTTTGTCTTCGTTTAGCCTTCCCTCCACGTTCAGGCTGTGCCCTGACTGGTCTTCCCATGGCCATCTGGCTTTCTCCAAATGCAGAAATCATATCGTTGTTAGTCAGTTAATTGCTCAATATTTTCACAGGTGAACTGAACACTGTATTCCGTGGTATTCTTTACAGCAGGAACCGTGGCCTTGTTAGCTAATGCTGTGCCCACTCTTGTTACATCATTGCCCTTGACTTTGCGTTTCCTTCCATTTCCCCACTGAGAGGCTTCACGTGTTCCAGCAGACTTCTGTACAGCTTCAGCAGAGCACGACACATGTGTCTGTGTCATGAGATATCATTGGCAGTTTTTATCACTCCTCTTCTAGTTGAAAGACCCTTACCCCTCATTATGACTTCAGAAATATTGATGCTGTTGTGTCCTATCATCATCTGCTAACTGTGAAGCCTAGAAATGCTTTGGTAGAAATAACACCATGTTTATTTCCATGCTTACGAGCATCACTGTTGAACCCCAGTCTCTGATACAAAAGCTTCAGCAATGGCCCAGGTCGTCAGGCCCGGGTAGGAGAGGTATTTTCCCATGGACTGCTGTGCCAGCTTCCTGGGATCAGACTTTGAGTTCCCCTAGCCAATATAACATCATAATCACTTACACAGTCCTTGCAGAACCACAGCTCCACCTGGAACCTGTGCTTTGATTTTATCCTACCGTCACCACCACATTTCCCCGTCCACTGGTGAAATATCCGTGATGTGGAGGGAAAGCCATTGTAGAGAAACCAGAAAGGGAACGGGATCCCCAACACCTCACCCAGAAAGCATTTCCCACGTGGGAAAGCTGTGGCTCCGTTCCACCCAAACAGTAGACTAGCAGAGCAGCAGAACGCACAGCCAAACGCAGCAGCTGTTACCCACATCACCCAGCTGCCACCACTGTCCTGGCAGGAATTGTGTGGTGAAAATGACATGCAAAGTGGCTCTCCTCACCAACCTCATTACATCCTGGGGGACCACACACACATAGTGGCTCACCCTGACCACCCAGGACTGAACACCCACCAGTCTGGACTGCCTGCATGACATGCCCAGGACTTGAACACACAATGGCTCACCATTAAGAGAATGAGGACTCTCTAAAGTGAAGACCCCACAGTCCATCTCCATATGCTGGTGGATCTTTGGCTCACTGTTTACAGCGTGCTAAGTAAATGTGTCCATCACATATGAGGGTCTTTCTATTCCCTTAGGAAGTCCGTGAGGGTTTCTCCCTTCTTTTTAAATATTTATTTTATGTGTATGAGTGTATTGCCTGCATGTTTGTAAATGCACCCGTGTTGTACAATGCCCTTGGAGGTCAGAAGAGGGCATGGGACCCCCTGAACCTGGAGGTAAAGACAGTTGTTAGCTGCCATGTGGGTGCTGAGAATCAAACTCAGGTCCTCTGCAAGAGCAGCAGGGCTTTTAACCACTCTCTCTAGCCCGTTTTCCCCGTCTCCAGGCAACTCATTACATCTTCTATTGTTGAGATCGGTGAAGGCTTAGATATACCCAGACATCAATTCCCTAAGAAGTGTTGATCATGTCTTCTCAGGAAAACTTCCTGAACCTACTCAAGGACAGTTTCAAACCAGCTTTTTAAGAAAAGACATGCAGAGAAGCCAGCTCATTGCATCAATGACCTTCTGATGTCATAAACTCAAACTTCTCCACTCAGAGCAGGATAATGCCACTGAAAAGAAGCATATGACTTGTGAGGTGGTATGGGGACCATCTGAGCCTATGCAGAAGATTCCTGAAAGCCCCTTCCACCACCCGATCAGCAGGCAATGTCTTCTTTTCCCTTTATTACGATGCCTTGGTAATAAACCATGGGGAGGCAGATTGGAGTGTCTTGTCAACTTCTGGCCTTCTTTGATCATTGATTGTGTGATAGAGCTTTTTCTTTTGGCAAAATCCTAGTGCCCAGCATTGGGCCTTCACTGGACATCACCGCTGTTAAGGCTCCCTGACATGATGGCTTCCCTCACTAAAACATGCAAACCAAAAAGAAGGAAATTGCAATCCCATGTGATGTCATGGGAGAGATGTCCTGTCAAGGTCGTATTGTTTCTAATCCCAGAGTCTATATTTTTGTTTCTGTCCATAGTTCCTGTGTTCCTTGTAATGTCTTAAGTGACTATAGCACTGTATATTTTTTTATATTTTATATTTTTTATATTTGGTTTTTGGCTTCTGCTTCCCAAAGGCAGCTGAATATGTGAGACTTGTGTCTTGAGCTGTTCATAACAAGCCCCTGGGTTTATGTCCATGAAGTAGTTCTAGAGAGTTCCCGTTTACATAACCACAGAATTCAGAATGGAGTTGGTTGCCAGGGGAAACAACCAGGTGACTAGAGGGTTGGAAATCATCACCCTGCTCCCCAACCTGGGAAGAAAAGGGACTTAAGAGTTCAATTGATTACAAATGGACATGATTTAGTCAGTTATGATTAAATAATGAAGCTTCCATAAACGGCCAATGACATAGTTCAGAGAGTATCCAGGTTTGTGAATGAGGGTACTCCCACATGCCTAATGGGGGGCACATGGCCACTCCACAGTGTGGGTGCTGCCATGCCTTAGACTTGACTAGATCCCACCCTGCATACCCTTTTATCTGACTCTCCATAGTGACCTTGAAAATACCCTTTGTAGTAAGTGGGAACATGTATGTAAGATGTTTCTCTAAATTTTATGAGATGTTTTAGCAGATTATTTGAACCCAGGAGTCATTGGAACCTCAATTTATAGTTGCCCACTCAGAGCATAAGTCACAAACTGGAGTTTGGTACTAGCAGCTAAAGTCTTTTGGGACTAAGTCCTCAACCTGCAGGGTCTGATGTTTCCCCCACGTAGGCAGATCAAGATCAAATCAGAGGACACAGCTGGAGTTGGCTGGAGAATTGCAGGACTGATTACATGCTGTGTGAGGAAACAGTCCTGCACACTTGGGGTCACATAGACTGTGCCATACACTGTGTGTGAAGTAGAGAGAACAGTTATCTGCCTCGCTCGCACTTGAAGGAGGGGATTAAACAGGAAGGGTGACAAGTTCTAGGGTGTGGAGACACGGGGTATTTCAGTCCATCTGCTGCAGTGATTACAAGGCAGAGCCACGGGAGTAGAAATGACACAACGCCAGAGTCTGATAACCCTACGGGGCAAATCATAGGACTTTTCTGCAACCCATTTCATAACCATCTACACTGCCTGTTACTAAGTTCAATTCTCACAAGTTTTTCAGCAGGTTCCAACAACCTGGCTTTCTAATTCTTGGCTCTTACACATGAGCCACCCATATGATTATTGTGGTAGCAGGATCCCGCGCTTCCAGATCCCTTAAAATAGTTACCACAGCAGTTGCTAGAAGCTTTTCCAAGTGTTTGATGCTCATTTTGTTTGTGTTCTATTGGGTCCATAAGATGTAAAAGCAGTATGTGTGGACGTCCTTCGACTTACAAATCCCTGCACACAGCTTTGTCTAAACACAGACAATGTTTAGTTCTCTCCTGAAGCATCTAAGCCAATCCTAAATTTTGAGATATCATTCACCAGGACCTAGATACCTGACTCTATCCATGTGATTGCATTGCTTAACTCAAAAAAAAAAAAAAAAAAAATGAAGGGACATACAACCTACTTGCCTAAGTTTTTCTCGTATGTTTGTTTGAGTTCAAGTATATTTATATAATGTAGTCTCTCAAGTTCATGAAGCCTCACCATCAACATTCTTTGATCTCCTATTTAAAAAATATTTATTGTTTTTATTTTAAGTGTATGAGTGTATTGCCTGCATGCATGTAAGTGCAGCCATGTCATGTAATGCTCACAGAGGTCAGAAGAGGGCATTGGATCCCCTGGAACTGGAGTTAGAACTGCCATCTGGGTGTTGGGATTCAAACCTGGGTCTTCTGCAAGAGCAGCCAGTGCTCTTAACTGCTGAGCCATCGTTCTAGTCCCTGATCCTCTATTTTTATATTAGCTGACTGGTCCCTGAAAGTTTAGCTGATGGCCTTCACTGAGGAACTTGAGAGGATCTAATGATAATGGACTGACTACTACAGGAGACTGAATTTTACCCCTCACCTGTTTACCATCTTCCTAGTTCCACGACGTGGTGGTTAATTTTCCATGTCAATTTAGTTAGGCAATGGTGTCTTGATGGTGCTGTAAAGGTATTTATTTAATGTTATTAGCATTTGCAATCCATCAGTGGACTCTGAGTCTAGCAGATGACCCTGCATAATGTGCTCAGTCCTTTGGATCTGGAGCAGCCCATGTGCTGAAGGCTTAGCCACCAGCCTGCTATACACCAGCCTGCAATACCATTGGGAGGTGGTGCAACTTTTAGAATGTGGGTCTTAGTGAGAGGAAGTGAGATCATTGGGGGTTGTCCTTGAAGGTGATATTAGGAACCCACATCCCAGCTGTGGGTAGAGATGTTTCTCTCTACATCCCAGCTCCCAAGAGATGAACAGATTGCCTCTGTCAGGGGCTCCTGCCATGATGAACTGTGCTGTCATAGGCCCAAAGCAATAGGGCCAGGTGAGTGGTGACGAACCCTTTTGAAACCATCATCCCAAATAACCAACTCTTCCCTTTAAGTTGATTTCAGTTATTATGTCACAGTGATGGAAAGCTGACTGACAGGCTGAAGAAGGAATTCTTCCTCAAGATTGTGACACGAAAAGCTGCCAGGGTTACCTGCCTGCCGCCCTGAGGAATTTGGATTCAGGACCACAACATCAGCTGTTACACAGATCTCCACATGCCAGCCAGACTGGCTTGCAGATTTCAGAATTGCCAGTCTCCACAGTCATGTGATCCAGTTCCTTACAGCCTTTGTCTCTGTCTCTACCTTTCTCTCATTTGCACATGCCATCCTCCTCCTCCTCCTCCTCCCCCTCCTCCTCCCCCTCTTCCTCCTCCTTCTTTGTCTTCACCATCATTATCACCATCATCTTCATTATCACCATAATCTTCTTCTTCATCACCATCATCATTATCATCTTTACCATCTTCATCATCTGCATCCTCTTTCCATCTTAAGGATTCAGTCATTGAACTGTCTTCAGGCAGAGAGAGGAGGAAGGAAGCCTATCATTGAGCAGTAAGCACCTATTGTATTATAGACATTGCCTTAGGTGAGCTGAGTGAATCCCCACAAGCTCTTGGGTTAAATATTCTTTTCCCCATTTTGTAGATGTGGAAACCAAGACTCAGGACTCTAGTCACTGAGGTCCTGTATATAGTTGGACATCTCTCCATTTAAAATCTGTGGATCCCCTGTATGAAGCCCAAAGACAATAGATACTCTACTCTAGGACACTCGAGGCATCCGAGGAGTAGAGGGAGGGTGCATCCACAGATTTTCTGCACAGATAGGCCACATGAGAGCCGGATAAAGCTTTCTGCTGGTTTCTGCTGAGACTGTGGCAGGTGGATTGGACCCATCAACAGGTTGCCATCGTTCCACTAGGTGGCGCTTTCTTTCCTGTCCACATTAGACCAGAGGTTGAGCTGCCAATGAAAATACAGTGGACACTATTATCTACACTACAGTCCGATCCTCTAATCTGGTTTTAGCAACAAGGCCCTTCCCTCGATATCTCGCAGGAAGTTGCTTTTGCTGGGAGGCAGATACCGATAAGGCTTGACTTCAAACACTTTCAGAGACTGCAGTGCAATAAGGCACGTTATCTCACTATGCCTGTGTATGCCAGGAAAGCCAGGAAATCACAACTCACCGACTGTGGGAGCAGACTCTGCTCTGCCTGGCAACACATCTAGAGCAAAGCACGAGGGAGATAGCTCCAGTGTAAGCAGACTCCCATTTTGAGGCAAATTTGGGTTTCAGGACATCACTCAGAGGACGTTCCACACGTTCCCCAGTGTCTCCCATTTAGCAATTACATCCATAGACCTGGATCATGAGTCCAGGGACAACCAGTTGTAGGAGAGTGAGAGATTGGCTGTATGACGCAGATCTGAGCTCTAATGATTTTACTGATCCGCGTCATTTCAACTAACTGGTGGAGCATTCTGGGCCCTGTTACCTATAAAACCACAGGAGGGACCAAATGCCGTGTCCATGGTGGATGGCTATCAAACCTGTGGTGACCACACTCTTGCCCCTGCCTAAGACAGAGAGGAGTAAGAGTCCTGACTCATAATTAGCAGAATGTGGTAGGAAAGTCCCCACAGACATGTGCTGAGAGTTGTGCACATGAAGCCTGCTGAGAACTCAGCAGCATCAGTTAGCTCAGGTGACCAGAGCTTACCAAAGCCTTCTGGATCTTTCCTTCAGACTCCTGAAAGGGCCTCTTCACTGATCCCCTTGGCACCAATCCCTCTGTACTCAGAGTCTCTACAGTTCCCTTTTTCCTTAACCATTTTACATCTTCTTTTGTTTTACAATCTGCACGCCAAGCGCATGGAACTTCTTGTAGGTCTGAAGTCCTCTTCATGATCTTCTCTGCCTGGGAGTCTGTTTCCCTCTTCCTGCCTCTGTCCTATCTCGAATGGACTCTCCTCGGTCATCTCCCAGTACATCTCCCAGTACAGATGACAGCTTTCTGAATAATCTTTCCTTAAAGTGCATGGGTGTTAGCACCTTACCTGTGAGCTGGGATGGTGCTTGCTCCCTGTAGTGAATGACTACTATGGTTCCCAAGTCTTCACCCCAAGCCTGGACCAGACCCTCGTCTTCCTACATCCTCATTGCTACTGAAAATCACTGAGGATCAAGGAGAACAGCGTCTTTGCAGACTGAAATCTTTTGCTCAGCAGAGCTGAAATAAGCAGCAAACCTGGTGCCCTCATCCAGTTAAATACTTTCTGACTAGTGACTATAAGCTGAGCATTGAATTAGTCCTGATCTGAGCCAGTTAAGGGTGTTCTAGCAAATTACCAGCCTAGAGCCTTAAATAACAGGAATTCATTGTGATGACGTGAAAATGCATTCAATACCGTCTTTTCACCGAGAGAAGAGGCCAGGCTGCTTCAACGCTTTCTGCATTCACTTGCTGAGGGTGAAAAATGAAATGGGTCTGAACAAGAAAGCTTTGCACTAAATGTGGTCAGGCAGGAGCGCTCTCCAGACCACCCTCAGCCCTTTCCTCCAAGTACCTGCTCTTCCAATTTCACTGACTCAGAGACATTCCAGTGTTTTTTTTTTTTTTTCTGTTGAAATGGGTCAGGCCTCAATTCTCAGTGTTTTCCACCTGCAAAAGTCATCCTTTGTATAAGCATATTCCTTCTGAATGCTGGGTTTCCCAACATCTGGGCAACTCCATCCCCACACACAGAACAGCATCGGAGGAAATGCAATACAGGAATCCTCTCCTAATTCCTGTTTACTAAGGCAAAATAAAAAAGTAGATCTAGAATACTGTAGACTAGACCAGCTCTGCTTCTGGGCTAGGAGTAGACAGAACGTAGTGTCTGAGCTTAACTCTTCCCACCTAGAGTTCAGACCCGAAGGCTCGCAGAACCTGGGGCTGGGGACAGGGAGGTACGTGCACCAGCTTTCACCTGTTGATCTCACAAAGGAACAACGGAAGGATCTGTTCCACTAAGCCAAGTGCTGAAGGACAAAGGACTGCGAATGCCAGCCGTAGTCCCCTTCGTTTGGCCTTGAGTTCTGTACATCTCTAATTAAGTCTCCTTTAAACGAATGTCCCTCATTATAACCTTCACGAGGAAAGAAAAACTGAAAAAAAGAAATTTCGGAAAACAAGCAAGTAATACTGAATTCTTTATGTCTGGGTTCAAGAAATCCCATCAAACATTTTCTCTTTTCTTTCCTTTCTCTCTTGTTTAAATTTTCATTCAGCAAAAAGGAAAGAAATGAACCAAGGCAAAAAGAAGCCTTGTGGTCCATCGTCACGAGTGCTGTCTCCTTTCTCTCCTCCATCTTGGCTCTCAGGGGACAGAGCTTCTACTAGACCATCGATGTATGAACAAGCAAATATAATAACAGCAGCAAACCACCCTTTTCATAGGTCTATAGATATGCTCCGAGTGGAGTTTAATTTATATATGGCCATGCTCCAGAAGTCCCATATGCACAGTAGAAAACTTGGCAAAAAACCCAATCTATGCATTAAAAAAAAAAAAAAAAACCTTAAAAATCCATTTAAAATACTCTCGGTTTGTGCTGGTGAGTATATTCCAGTAAAATTCCAAGTAAAAGTGGCATAACTGACCTTCTGTGTGGGGCTGCAGCTGGGGGAAGAGGCTTCATGCTGATAGTATGGAAGGGAACTTCCAGAGAGGACACCCTGGAGAACAGCTTTCCTTCTGTTCTCAAACATAACACATTCTAACTTCAGAAGGTCCAAAGAAAAGAGGAGGAGACCAGTGCTGGGGAAGGAATGAATTCCAGGAGCTTCTGTCCAGCTCTCTTTACATCTCTCCTTGGAGGCCTTTGGTGCCCTCTGTGGGACCCTCTCCCCTCACACCACACCCCTTCTCACCTGGTCCCGTTCATCCACCACGAGGTAGCCAGGGTCCTCACTCTAAAATCTGACACTTTTACTACCTCTACCTGAACACGGACCACAGGCCTTGCAGGTCTGGGTCCTGGCACCCTGTCCTATGACTTCTCCCTCAGCTTGAACCTTATTCTTTCATGGCAGCCACTGTCAACTACTGGCCTGTCCTGGGTGCACCAAGCTTGTCTCCTCTCCTTCCGTAAGCAGAGAAAGCAATATGATCACTCTGCATCTTCCCACAGTTTCTACAAGGTCCGTGGTTGAACATCTAATGCAAACTTTCTTCTTCCAGACCCAACTCATTTTAGTCTCTCAGCAACTGAGTGTTCAGAGAGCTCTAGTAACCTGCCCTTATCTCTCAGTGAAAAGATGACATTTAGTGAGTGTCATGTTCTGAGCAATTAGAATGGGACCTCATTCTCAGACAGAGTCTAACACAAGGGGGGTGAAATGACAGAGCAGAACTTTAATACAGTTCCATCCAGCATCATAGTCCTGAGGAGGAAGTGTGGGTTTGAAGTAAGTCTGTATAATAAAAGGTAAGGTATACACTGACTCTTGAAAGGTATTGTTTACGGTGTCTTATTAAGTATGTGTCAACCACTTTTCTCAATTATATTTATTTAAGCACAATGGCTTAAGCTCATTCCTACTTTACAGGCAGAGGAGAAGCAGCTCGGAGGGGCAAAGTGTATTGGTTATGGCTGCAAAGCTGTAAGTCCAGCTGCAAGATTCAGATGCAGATCTGCTTGTCTCAGACTACTGCGCTCGAATGTATCCTGCTAGGATTTGTGGAGGTGAAAAATGTCCAGGATCCCAGGGCTACCCCAGAGCTTGTGTACCTTTTTTGAACTAGTTTCTTTCCCATGCTGGTGTGGATGAGCTTTGCAGCAGATCAGTCCTATCACATTGTTTGGTAACGCTGGTTTTCAAAGCATTTATCAAAAGATAATCAAACCGGAAAGGCAGAGTTGAAGCTAATCATGATAACAGCTCTTCTCATCTGTGCCTCTCTGGCGCATTTTAATAGCATCGTTTGGCAATGGGAGGGGCCAGCATTTGCGATATTTTGAGAACATTGTGAGCATTAAATGAAATAATGCACACAGAATGCTTAGAATAGTTTGCAGTAGATAAGCTTCAATAAATAGGCAGTATCCAAATTAATTCAATAACCTTTCCTCTTTCGTTTGCATTATAGGTGAGGGGTTGTTCTTACCGCCTAGGACATGGCAGTGTGCAGAAAAAAGATGAAACAAAGCAGAAGGGACCTTTGCCCACAGACAGAGGAGGCAAGGGAACACTGACCAGGGATATGAGGACAGCTTAGTGGATGATGAGGCACTCTGCAGGAACCACAGAGCACGTGGGAAGGTGACAGCACCAGGCACCCGGATTGAGTTGTAGGCAGGTGGGAATGTTCCGTGGTGTGGCCACGGTGGGCCTCACTGAGAACAGGAGGGTATAGAAAAGGCACTGTGGTCTCAGCCGTGGATATTCAGGCTTAGCAGACAAAACCCCAAGGCTGGAGTGTGGCTCAGTAGGGGAGTCCATCAAGGGGGTCCACGAAGCTGAAATGAAGTGAGACATTGAGAAGAGAGTGCAAAAGCTTGTAGAGGAATCGGAGCAGGTGCTGTGAGACCCGTAGTCCTTGAGAGGCTTCAGAGCGAGATTGCAAATGAATGAGTGGTCCGCACAGGTCAGGTAGAAGTATACAATGATATTAACCATGTACCCACAGGATCCCTCTGACTGCTGTTTGAAGAGCAGATGGTTGCTGTGGTGTGAGCCAGCACCCCAATGTTCCTGTGTTGGAATGTTAATCCTCAAACTTGCATAATAATGGCATTTAGAGGCAGAGCTTTTGGGATGCAACTAGTATTAGCTGAGGTCACAGTGGGACTATATAATGGCATTAGGGGCTTTTAAGGACAGAAAGAGAAGCTGAGCTAGCACATTTGTTCTGTCCTGCCACATGATGCCCTCTGAGGTAGTAAGAAGGCCCTCAATAGGTAGTGAATGCAAAGGCCACAAATGACCAAAGCATAGAGAATAAGCCTGCAGAGTGTGGGTCCTTGGACAGGACTCCTATATTAAACTTCACCCACTCAGGGCTCAGGGACCATTGTGGAAGAGGGGGCAGAAAGACTGTAAGAGCCAAGGAGGGGGTATATGACCACACGGAAACAGAGTCCTACAGGCTCCTGGGACACTGCTCATATGAACCTACAGCAATGGTGTCAGCATGCACAGGACCGATGCAAAGTGAGACAGAAACCCAGCACAGAACTGTGGAAATGGGCAGCAGGCCCCAGCCTCGGCCGAAGAACTATTGGCAGCTGATTACTTCTGGTTGAGGAAGAGCTGAGCTTCCTGAAGAGAAGAACTCTAGATAGGCTGATCGACCCTAGTGGATGATGAATTTGCATTGAGGGACATCAACTTGACTCAATAGACCTTAACACATATGACAGAATGCATGACATCCAATGGTGGGGGAGGCTATAGGAGGGTATGGATGAAGGGGGCATAAAGATGCCTAAAATGGTTTGCATGAGATGCACAAAAACTCAGTAAAAAGTATGCCAAAAGAAGGCCCCGAGTGGATACGGCATCACGCTCTTGGACTTGCAATCCTCCAGTGTGTGAGCTCAGTAAACTTTCTTTTGTAAACAAAAAACCAGTGAAAACAGGGGACAGAGCAGAAGTGCTGAGAATCCTGCAGGCCACCCAAGAAGATGATGCCTGCTGGGACTAGGGCTTGGCGTGTTGATTCCTGGCAGCCACCACAGTGGCTGGGACTCTCCACACTCCCCTGGCTTTTCTTTTCCAAATCTTCCCTCAGAATCAATCCCTTCCCGACTGCGGTTCCTTTTAAAAGCTCTCCGGCATTTCCTGTGTTCCTCAGCTCTGTCTTGGTAGCTTTTCTACTGCTTGGCTTTGTGTTTGACCTCTGCTGAGGGTGTCCCATCTCATCTGTAATGGACTCTGAGTAGGAGTCCAGAGGAATCAGAGAGCCAGCGGTAGTCACGTGCCACCCTCCATGGTAACCATCACACCAGGTGGAGATTGGCAGAGCAGCCTTTGACTCACAGTGGTATGGCCTCTCCAAGCTTAATTTCTCTAGCTGTTAAATAAGAATGCAGATGATTTGAGCCTTGAGATTTTTCCAGTGCAGACTTCAAAGTAAAGTCTGGCAGTGTTCAGGGAGTATCCTGAGTCTTTGCAGATAACCAGTCAACAAAGAGACACAATATCAGACCTGCATGGGAAGGAAAGTGAGCAGGAGCTCCCTCCCCACCTCCCATCACATTTGGGTACGGGAAGCTGCCTCATAGCGCAGCAGAGATGAGTTCTGCATTAAACTTTCAGGAGTTTTTCACGACAGTTGTTAAGCACAGCCATAACAAAAAGTAGACTGCGTGAAATTATGATTGAGTAAATTATATTGAAAACGATGAACACACCAAGCATACCCTTGCTGATTGACTACACTTTGGTGTTGTGATGGTCCAGATGCTATTTACATCTGTCATCTCTCCATGGTGCAACCATGCTGCTGTGCATCTCTTCCCACCTTAGCATCTAGCAACCTCACATTGATAGCCTGACATTGCCCAGAGTGGGAAACGTGCATCACAGAAATTGGCATACAACCAGGGTTTGGTTTTCATAAGACTGCTACCAAGAAAATAATAGAGGAAGGGGTCCTAATTAAAAAATATGTGTCATGTCTAGAGTTAGTATCACAAAAGTTGAAAAGATAGTCTTTCAGTATTCAAAACCATTATCGGATTCAGCAACATCTGCCTGTTCCCCACAAAACAAGTTCTGACGCCTGTCTGTTGTCTCATCATTGTTTTACTTATTAACGTAAAGGAAAGAAAGTATCCTTTTCCTTTTATATCAGCAAGGAATATTGATGCCAGACCGATCTATGCTCATTTGTCAATTGCAAGCACAGATTTGCTAAGGATGTGAGTTCAGCATTGATCAGTGTAGCCACTCTGTGAGAATCAATTAGCTATATGGAATTGACAGTAAAGAGCCCTGTATATTGTGTTACTTTTATTAAGTGGTGTTCTGCAGACCTTTTATATGAGTAAAATGTAAGTGAAATTATATAAATACAAATGCATTTCTATCTCCCTCTGCCTGAGTTTTTGGTTAAACATTTGCCAACACTACTGGCTAGCCCACTTTGAACTGCACCATGGGGAAAGAGCCCAACTTGGTGCCAGTTATTGCTGGTATGTAGCATGTTTCAGGTTAGACCCTGGGCTTATTGCTCTGAGCCACATATTTTACAACTCTATGGTAGGACCAGTAGTCATGTCTTAGTGGATGTGCTGTGGGGCTAGCCACAGTACAGTGAAAGTTAATTATATTCTGTTTCCAAATATAGGAACACGGGGCTGGAGAAATGGCCCAGCATTCAAGAGCACTGGTTGCTCTTGCAGAAGACCCAGGTTCAAATCCCAGCACCAACATGGCAGCTAACAACTATCTGAAACTCCAGTTCCAGGGGCACCAACAGCCTCTTCTGTCCTCTGTGGGCATTGCACGACACGGGTGCACTTACCTACACACAGGCAATACATGCATACACATAAAATAAAAATAATAAATAAAATATTTAAAAAATATAGGAACACAAGAGGAACAAAATCTTATGGAGCTTCCTCCTGTTACCCCCAAAGTACATGTGGATCAGGGACCCTCTGAGCCCTTTGCTGATGGTTTCAATATTTGTTTTGTTTCACAAGTTCAGTGTATCTATTGTTTATACCTGGAGGATCTGTAAACCCAAAGAAGATCCAATTTTAGTTATATTTGCTCTGTTAGAATCTTGGTCAATAAGATGCGAATGAAATAAAAGATCTAAAACATCTTTAATAAACTAAGAGGTCATATGTAGTTGTAAGTATAGGTTTATTATCAACGGGACTAGCTGGTCATTTGAACCTCTTGTCTCTGCCATTTTCTGTGCTAGACACTTAGTAGGTATCCAAGCTATGTGGTAAATTAAATTGTAATTAGGTAATAGTTAACCTTTGCACAGAGCATTGAAAGTAAAGCATTTAGTTTGTGATTCATGAGCCAGGACAACCTCTGAAAGCTACAGCATTTCCTGTAACCCCACAATTGCTTTGTTTTCTCCGTACCACACAGCCTGAAAAGAAGGAAAAAGGCCTCTTTCTCTTCTGGCAGGTGCACTTCGCGGCTCAAACCCTTCACTTCATTTCCAGGATGAGTGCAATCAAGCGAGAAGGAACAGCTCTTGTTTGTGTTTTCCGTCCCAGGCTGGAGGGAGAGATGTGAGGAGGATATGCTTCTCCTGTCAGAGCGGCTAGCACTTCAACAAGGACATGAGCTCCTACGGAATCATCAAGATCTAGACGGTTTCTTAAAAAAGTGAAACATAAATTGACTGTATGACTCCCAGATCCCACACTTGGGCCACCCAAGAGAAATGCAAATGTCTAGATAAAGACAAGGGCATCAGTGTTATCAGTTGGTGTTTGAGAATATCAGGGACATACTCATGCAACGGAATGCTATTTAGCAATAAAAATAATGAACTCTTACACATGCTATGACATCAACAAACTTCAAATTCTTGTACCAAGTGAAAGAAAGCAATGAGGGGCAGAGGTCACATAGTGTACAACCCCATTTCTATGAAAGGTCCAGGAAAGGCAAATCTATAGACAGAAAGATGTTGCCTGGGAAGGTGTGCAGAGAGTCTGGGGGACTGGAACTGGCACGAAATGGGCATGAGGGGTCTTATGGGGGAGACGGAGATGTTCTAAAACTGATTTGCAGTGACGGTTACACAATCTGGTAAATTTACTAAAAGATCATTGAATTGTTCAGTTTGGACCTGGTAGATTGTAGAGCATCTGAAATAGTCCAAGTCAGTTTATCTTTCAAAGAAAGCTCAGCCTTTAAGCTTTGAGCAGTCTCTGAATGTCTCAGGTTCTCTTTCCCCACAGAAAGTCCCTGATGTTCACGTTCTGGACACTGCCTGCTAACTCTACTGAAACCTGATAAGGTCCAGGCCTTCCGTAGCTGTACTTAGCTAAGGTGGTGAACCCGCAGGACAAAGCACTGTAATTCATGCTAACTATACCTAGCTCTCTCTGGTGCAATCTGAGTCTTTTCACACCAAATTAAAGTTAAGCATAGCAACCACCTGTTAGGAAAATAAACTCATTCTGGTTTCAGGAGCTTTGTGTTTTCAAATCAGTCAGACTCCTTGAACCTCTGCCAGGAAACCAGCAGCGGACATCAGTGGGAGACAGATGGGATCTGTGGGCCTGGGTTTGGTAATAATGATCTGGTCAATACCTTGTTGGAAATAAAATTAAATGTTATGAGCTACTGTCCCTATCAGAGCACCTTGGCTGCTCTCTGTGCGACAACGACCTCACTAATCGGTTATTAGCATTAGTTTTATCTCTGCAGAAAGCACTGGCAAATGTGGTGGGAGGAGGCAGAAGCTGGCAGGTAGGGAAAGGGGAAAGAAAGGAAAGGAAACGGGGACCTGCAGCAGAGCTAGGGGGTTAGAATAGATCTCTACTAGTCTCACAACACAAAACAAAGGTGGTTTGCATGGTGGACTGTGCAATGTACAGTCTTAAACATCCCTCCCTCTTGTAGGGCTGGCTTTCTTAGCCTTGTTCAGATGAGGTAACTGAGGTAAAGGGAAGTGGAATGGCCTGCTGTGGACACATGGCCACATGTTACAGCTGCAGACCAGTCTTATTCCTGTGTGGCTCGAAGCCCAGGATTCTTTGCGCAGTATCGGGACAGAAAGAGGGGGCTTTGACAACAGCTCAGCTTGGTCTCGTCAGGAATGTGAATGAACTGTCACCTGGGCACTCCCTCCTGCCCTGGCCTTCATGCCCAGTGAGAGAGCCACTGAACAAAAAAGAGAGATGAGGACCAAGCCAGCATCTCCTCTTTCCACCCCATCCTTTTCCCCCTCAGACCCTTGAGACTGAGATAATGGGAAACCCAGGGACCAGGCATGAGAAGTTGGACCCCACGCCACTCAATCAGGCGGTATCCACAGCTGCCTTCGGCCCAGTGCTACACCATTCTCCCTGGAGGCTGTCCTCCACCTGAGACAATTGCTTTACTCTTTTCTGCTGGGATTAGCACCTTGAGTATTGGTGTGGATGTCAGGTCGGAACTCTATCATGAAATCACCGACTTCAGCCACTGACAACTAGCAAAGCACTGGGTTTGGTGATTTTGTCTTGCTGTGCACATGGACCCTTCCAAACTCTCTCCTGACCCTGACTTTTTCCCAATAAAGGCACTATTCAGTCTCCCCATGGCATGTAATACCTCATAGGAGTAAAGCTTCACAGGCGCAGGCTGAGGGTTCTTCCATGGAATTGGGTTGAAGACTCTCTCACACCACCTCAGTGAGTCAATTCTTCATCTCTTTTGTTCACTGTGCACTGTTTGTGCTTTTCCCTAGCCCCGTCTCTCAAGATGCTCTGCACTTCTTTCATAATACTCGATGCATCGTACTGTGACTGCCGGCTTCCTTGCCTGTCTACCCTCAAACAAAACCAAGACCAAACGCCGCCTGAAGCACCCCACAGAGAGGCCAGAAGAGGAGCAGAGGAGCTCAAGGACCTGGTTAGGCTTCTAATTTCTTAGCTCTAAGCACAAGGACCAAGAGACAGTGGGTATTGCTAAATGTGTATGGGAGTAGATGATTGAGACTATAACCCAATCTGAGAAATCTAAATGTCAGTAAGGCCTTTCAGTCCCAGGGCCCAGTGGGGTTGCCTTCAAACTGAGAGCATAATTGTTAAGTCAGTGCTGGAAATAGGGCACATGTCTGTCTCTTTACAGATTCAGTTCAGACCCATGGATGTGAAGCCCTTGACTTTATTCCATCCATGAATTCTCCAAATCTGTCATTAATGTCATCATTCTGAGTCTCTGGGAACAAATTAAGAAGAAGACATGACATAAAGGAAAAGACAATGTCCATATGAGAAGACTAACTCACTTTCCCCCAGGTATCTGGGGCCCATGGCTTCCCGGTGAACTTAATGTATGTATGTATGTATGTATGTATGTATGTATGTATGTATGCATGTATTTATTTTTCTTTTATGCCTATGAGTCTTTTGCTTACATGTACAGCAGTATACCACATGTGTGCAATGTCCATGGAGGCCAGATGAGAGCACTGGGTTCCCTATAATGTGTTACAGATGGTTGTTAGCCATGATGTGGGTGCTGGGGATTGAACCCTGGTCCACTGCAAGAGCAGCCAGTACCGTTAATAGCCGAGCCATGGCCGCAGCCCCTCGGTAACTTTCTTTGTGTGCAGTGATAAATTTTCCCATTGAAGCCCATTGTCCTGTGATTAGATGCTGGGTCTCCACAGGTGAGAGATGAACAATTCTAAGAGCAATTGAACGCTCTACAAATTTTCACAGTGGATCAGCACTGAGTCACGCAGTCTGGATATTTCTGTGATTGCATTGGTGAGAGATGAATGCGGGTAAATGGTTCTCAAATCACTGTTTTATTGGTGCAAAACAGGACTTGGTGTGTGCAGTCCAGGGGGTGAGGACAAGGAGCTCAGGAACAGCCAGCTGCTCAGGCCTGGGAAGAGAAAAACTCTTCTGGGAAGTTCAAGTCCTTCACATGCAGGCACTGAAGAGTTAAAGGACTAGAAAGTTCCTGAATGTCTTTGAGCTCTCCATTCTTTTATTGGGTGAATGCAAAATAGTCAGAGTATATAAATAGTCTCATACAGCTGGGGATGTTGCATTCTATGATCACACAGCTTAGGAAGGGCTCATTTGGGAATAAGCTTGGGTTACCTGATTTCAAGCCCAGTTTTCTCCAGATGAGTATCTTGTCTTCTCTGTTCTCTCTCTCTAAAGATATGAAGAAACCACCATTCTTATTTGACATTTTTGATTCACAAGGAGACATAGCTTGATATATTAGCTCACAGAAAACTGTAATGTAGGCTCAGTGGGAAAACAGGGTGCTGGTATGTCCTGAGATGAAATGAAACGGGGCAGAGATGGTTCTCCACACCGTGGGAAGGTTACTTCCACCACGCTGGCTGGCAGCTCACTACTTCTTCACTGACAGCGAGCTTGGCTTAGCCAGCCAGGTATCTTCTGGCCTCCGAGGGCGCACTTACATACATGCAGGCAAAACACTCATACACATAAAATGAAATAAAAAAGTTCTTAAAAAGAGGTGGAGATGAGTGAAGAGAAGAAAATACGCTGTATGTTACAAGTGGCAGAGGTACACTTAATCTGAAATGTCAAGACATTCAGGACATGAACTCCTGGGAAATGAGAAGCCTTTTATATTTTGCAGTCCTTTCTGTTTTCTCTGTATCTCATGTTAAGATTAGTTTGCGTGTGTGTGTGTGTGTGTGTGGTGTATGAATGTGTGTGTGTGCCTGTGTAGGTACACATGCCAATGTGTGTATATATGAAGGCCATGGGTGTGTGTGTGGATGTGTGTGTATCTGCATGTGTGTGTGTGTGTGTGTGTGTGTGTGTGTGTGTGGTGTATGAATGTGTGTGTGCCCATGTGTGTGTATATGGAGGCCATAGGTCAAAATCTGTCTGGTGTCTTCCTCTGCCACTCTCTACCTTAGTTCTTGAGACTTGGTACTCACTGACCTGGTACTCACGGACTGTCCTAGACTATTTTGCAAGTAAGCTTGGGGAATCACCTGACTCTATCCCGGCTTGCCGGGCTTACGGACATGTGCTTCCTTCCATGCCTGTCTTCTCATGGGTACTGGGGATCCAAATTTGGATCTGGGTGCTTGCACAGGAGGCATTTTACTGCCCAAGAGCCATCTCCCCAGTCCCCTGGTTTGAATTACCTAGACAATCCAGAGCAGGAGAATAGGAAGGACATTATCAGACACAAGCACAGGAGATAACTAAAGCCACACTGGCTTAAATTTTGAGATGTGTTGGTAGTTTTGTTTTGTCTGCTGGATAATAAACACGGGCATTTCTGAATCTCATGCACGTCTACAGAGAAAAATATATTCTCTTATTTAGTTGGGAAACAACCCATTTTTATTCTTCTGCAGAATCTTGATTGCTAAGGAGTGTTTGGATGAACAAGCACAGCCAAACGCCAACTCCATCTTCATTCCCCGTGTTGTGTGATCGTGAGGAAATTAACCCACAGAGGGGAAGTGACAAGACCACCATCTCCAGACTTACTGGGGGAACTGACGTTCGGCTCCAGTTTCTGATCACAAGCCCAAGAGTTCCAGATGCCCATCTAGGTAGTTTACAAGAAAACTGAACTGCAGTCCATTTATGGGCCAATAGATTGATACTGAGACTATGAACAGGTCTTTCCTCCCCAAAGCCCAGGCCCTTCAAGAACATAACAGCCTATACTCTGGGAGGTTACTGGCATGGAGATATGCCTATGAAATGGAAGAAGACTAACCAGGACTGTTATGAGATGAATCAGTTAGACCCCGAGACTGTAGAGTCGTCAGGAAACCCTGACATCAAGGTGAGCAGAGCTGTCCTCCACTCTGCCAAGGGTAGCCTGAAATGTGAAGGGAGAGAGGCAGCAAGCATGCCAGGCTTCCCTCACGGTGAGGGTGTTCCAGTAATGTGTGTTTGCTCTGCGACATTGATTTGCTCACTCCTCAGCTTATCCACTCCCCGCTTCCAAAGGACAGCTCTCCTCTCACCCTGCAGATCAGTGTGTGTGCATGTGCATGCATGTGCGTGCGTGTGTGTGTGCATGTTCACATATGCTTGTGTGAGAGACAAATCCAGACAGAGGCACAGAGAAACTAAGAGACAGAGGGAGGGGCTGATCCGAGCTTCTCACTTTGTTGATTTGTGTCTCCTTACAATCAATCTCCCTCTCTATATGAGGCTAAATGTGGTAAAGGCAGAGGGCTGTACTGGGGAGAATGGGTCTTTTGCATGAGATAAGAGAAAAACACCTTGACCCTCTCTGCACCAGGCACATCCGTGCCAGCTTTCCCCTTGTGGAAAGTATGGAAGTATTTGGGTGTGGGAAGGACGGCATGCACCTTATGGCTGTAGACAGTGCACCCGGACTTGTCCATCCACACTGACTGCTCAGTGGTGGTGCTGGCTTCAAGCCCGATCTTCTGTCCCCAGACTTCATTCCCGTTCTGCCCCACAGTGCTCGACCTCATTCCTGCAGCCCCGAGGGGACTTTGACTTAGAGAGCCTTGGGTCTACCTGTGTCAAATGGAGATTTCTCACTGGCTTCAAGCCCGATCTTCTGTCCCCAGACTTCATTCCCATTCTGCCCCACGGTGCTCGACCTCATTCCTGCAGCCCCGAGGGGACTTTGACTTAGAGAGCCTTGGGTCTACCTGTGTCAAATGGAGATTTCTCAGAGGGCGAGGTCTGATCACAGAGTTCTGGGTAGAAGGGTCCCGACTACTTCCCGTTCACTCTGTCCCGTTCTTTTTACAGTGTTGTCCTGCATCAGCTCATTTTTGTTTCTACCGATTTTCTTTGACATGTTCGCACAGTCTTTTCTTTCTGAGACAACAGGATAAAGCCAGCCCCATCTTTCCTCTTTCATTTCTTTAAAAAAATTGTTTAATAAGTTCATACATATATATAATTTTACTGT
>NW_008345373.1:399735-422992 GCF_000622305.1 Nannospalax galili
TTTATATAATTTTACTGTGCAGTAGTGTGTGGATACTAATTTCAAATGAAAATGGGAGAAAGCACGTACAAGGAAAATGGGAAAATAAACATCATCATAAACGTTGACTGGTTCAGAGTATATTTACACATAAATAATTTTTCTTTGGTAAATGATGTGCATCAAGAGCTCTGTGTTCATGAAATCATACTCTGTGGTACATACACTTTATGGTATGGCTGTTACAGTGCTCAAGAATTTTCCACATTTATAACTGCAGTTACAAGCTTCGATGCCATTGCATACTGGGGTTTTACTCTTGGTTCTGCCACTGACTACTCATGTATTCATCGATCATGCAACTTATCCCCTCCCAGCCTCAGTTTCCCTAACTACTTGACTGACAAGGCTCAGATGCCACCTTTCTTCCATAGAGCTAGACTAGAGCCCATTTCCCATGATGCACACTTACCCCTCTGGAAAGGTCATGCTGCCCACCGTGGGTCAGCAGAGCTCATGGGGTATCAGGGTAGCTATTCCTCTTTCTCCAAAACTTTAGGTTTTTTTTCAGGAAGGTTGGTACCCACAGAGAATGAGTCTGTCTTACTAGTGAAAGCTATGAATTCTGCAAAGACTTGCCCTGGGACAGGCAGAGCAGGATGGCCAGCACTGTGCCACCTCAACCCTGGCTTCACCAGACTCTGACAGGGGTCCACGCTCTGAGCCTTCAGAGTCTGGGAAAATGAGTCTTTTACTTGTGCCCTGACCTTTATGTTATCCATTCTGGCTTCTGAAAGAAACAATACTTTTCAAAAGTCATTGACCACACAAACTTTTGAGCAGTCATGCCATTAAGAAGGTCAACATCAGTTTCTGTTTCATGATGTGGAATATTGTTTTGGGCTTTGTGGTGGTCTGGTTGAGAAATGTCTCCCATAGTCTCACATACCTGAAAACTTGGTCCCTGGTTGGTGGTGCTGTCTGGGCATGTTATGGAACCTTTAGGAGGTAGAGCCTTGCTGGAGGGAGTATGTCATTGGGGGCAGGCTCTGAGGTTTTATAGCCTGGCCCCATTTCCTGGTCTTTTCCTCTGCTTCCTGTGTGTGGATATAAATGTGATCAGCTGGCTTCCTGCACCAACCTTTCTAAGTCTACAAATTCTCTGCCATGATGGACTCTGGCACTATCAGCCAAAATAACCCCCTCTTTCTCCGCTAACTTGCTTTATGGCATGGTATCTTAACACAGCAAAAGAAAAACAACTCATACAGACCTGATGCCTGGATTTAGATATTACTACTGGGGCCAGGAAGGGAGTTGCAGCAGAGTCTATGGGGCCAGCAGACCTGCCTCCTCCCATTGTAGGGTGATGACTAACATTTTCTAATTTTATCCTTCTGGGGCTAGGGCTGCTTTGACCTACAGAAGGCACCTGGCCTGGTGTGCAACTCATACCCCAGGGGCTTCCGGAAGAACTGGCTGGCTAAGCCTCTCATTTCTGGGCTGTACAACTTTTGATATAGCTTGTGTTCATACAGCATGACCTCAAGGACTCTCCATGACTCCTGTTCCTCTGCCTGTCCTCCATTTTCCCCTTTGGAGTTCTCCTGAAAGCATTCCCTTTAAAAGTCACTTGCACAAGGATTTAACTGACGCGGGCACCAGAACTGGCCCATGAGATGCAGCTAAGTACACTGCTGTCTCTCACTTGGATTCCAGCTTCTCAGCTGGCAAACCCACGTCATCTTCACCAGTCGCTTTTCTCCTTACTCTGACTAAACACCTGACGAAGCATTGAAAAAAAAGAGAATTCCTCTGGTCTTGTGGTTTGAGGGCACAGCGTGGAGAGAGGGCGTGGTGGCAGGAGGGTCTCCCCACCAGAGTGGCACAGGAATAAGGCTGCTTGCTCACATCTCCACAGATCTGGAACAGAGATGGACTAGGGAGTGGGGATGGGCTCCACCCTCAAGGCCTGACTTTCCAGTGCTCCACTTTGCCCAGCTAGACCTCACTCCTGAAGGCTCTACAACCTCCCTGAAGAGCTCCATCAGCTGGAGACAGCTGTCCAAACACATGGCCTGGGAAGTGCGCTTCGCATCCAAACCATCATGCCTTTCTTTCCCCCTCCAATTCCTTTCTAGAAGGAGCCTGTGGGAACTGTCACACTGCATTTCTTTATGCTGATCCCAGACATGAGAATGCTTAATGCTCTCTTCCTACATGGTCTAGTCTTTGACGGTTTTAAAGGTTCAGCCCAGTGTCTCTCTCTTCCTCTTGCCACAGTGCCCTTCACCTCCTCAGAAAGACTACTGTTGCCTTTAGATTCAATGTTTTTATCCAGGTGGTTTTATAGATGAGACCTCTGCTTGATATTATTTTTTGTTTTGCTTAGTTTTTCAATTATCCTTCAGATTTCAATCCAAGGTTATACACTAACTCAGATGGAATCAATGCCTCTCTCATAAGACTTCCCTGAACTTAGTATAGTTTCAAATATTTATTCATGAAATTATCTTATTTTCTTTGAATGAATGCAAAGTTCGTAAAAGGCAGGGTCATTTTCTCTGTTTGCCAGGACATGGTGACCCCTAGAATGATACGGGGAACACTGAGATCAGTGCAGATAGTGGCGGGGTGGGGGAGGCAATGTGGGGAAGGTCCAAGTGCTTCAGAGGCAGATGGAAATGGGCTCAAGTGTTTCCTCCCATGAGCTGGGTGGATGGCCTTTGTCTTCACTGGGAACTGCCATGTTGGCCTCTTTCACAGGCTTTGTGAGGGGCCTTGCTCAATGAAGATTGCTTATTTCTAGAGCTGCTATGGCCAGGGGGAGGCGAGAGGGAGGCTTACTTTCCTTCCCAAGATGTTCTGAGGGTCAAGGGAACAGAGCACTCACTTAAGATGCAGTCTGAAGCCTATACATCTCAGGAGGCAGACATCAGCACAGACCCAATGGGGAAGGCAGAGAGGGACCAACACCTACCAGGCTGGGAGGAAGTCCTCAGCACAAGGCTCAGCATTCTCTCGGGGGTTTAGCGCCCCGCCCCCACCAGAAGGGACCAGCTTGGCTAGTATCTCACAAGCTCATTTAAGCATCAAGGCATCAGCTTCTGGTTTGGGGCAATGGGCAACATGGTGAGGACAGAGCCCAGGCACCACAGTGGCTGCTCCAGGGGAAAGACTTCACCCAGACACAGGGTCAATGTCTCTTCTGAAACTCAAACATCAGTGTGTCCATGTAATAAAAACAGTGGCATCGAGCACAAAACCCAGGCCAACTCAATCAGACAAGGGCCAGAGTAAGCAAGGGAAATGGGCATGAGGCTGGCCCTAGCCAGGGAGCTGCTGGAGACTGGTTACTACTGGATGAGGGAGAGTAGACCTTCCTTCCTTACGATCTCTAGAGAGGCTGACCAGACTCCAGGGGATGAACTTGCACCAAAGGACATCTGAGTACACATGCTTGACTGGAAAGGACTTAACATGTGTGGCAGAATGGGGGGCCATTGATAGGGCAGGGGAGTCTAAATTTGATTAAGACTCCCCTGTTGTATGAAATGTACAAAAGCCCAATAAAAATCTTTTACAAACCAACCCTCCTCCTTAGCTGCCATCCCAGGCTTCTGATGCCAGCAGCCAGTCCCAATTCTTCCACGGCCGGAAAAGTGCACTTGGAAAGCAAGATAGGCGAAGGCTGAGTAAGGGGTAGAGCCCCAGCCTGCACTCACACCAGGAAACTGGGTTCTTTGGAAATTCTACAGCCTCAAGGACACGGACTAAGCATTGTCTAGATTCACTTGGCTCTGCCTTTCACTTTGGTCCTCAGCCTGCTGATTTCCTCCTAACAACTTTGCCTTTGTGTTGTGCTCGCTGGTCCATAAGTTGCTGTGAGACACATGGGGGTCCCCACTGGGACTCTGATCATTCTGTGAGGTAAGTGAGAGGATGTTCTCACCCTCATCACACAGAGAACCTTGAAGCCCAGCAGTCTCAGGGGACCGGCCTGACTCTCACAGCTGGTGTCTGGCAGAGCTGGGATCCAACTGCATCTGTTTAACCAGAAGCGAGAAATCACAGAGAGAAGTAGAATGAGCGACTTTCCAGCCCACACTACCTTCTGCCACACACCTACAATAGTGCTAGATGCCAGGCTGCTTCAGGAAGTCATAGTTCCCTGACTAGCTTAGTGTGTGTGTTCCTCTTTGCTGTCTCCTAGTCTCCTCCTGCTCCTCCTGATGCTGGGCAGTCTTTGGGTCAACACGATGAGGTCAGCCTCTGAAGAACTCTGCAGCTATAAGCAGAGGCTGAATGACTCCTGCCCAGAGTATATTGATTGAAAAGCATTTCCAGCTGCCCAAGGTCCAAAGCCTAGCCTATAAAGGCCAAACACCCCAGCTGCCTTCTGTAGGAAGTCATTTAATTGTACTCTGCCCTGGGCTGGTCAGCCGTGGGTAAGCAGAAGGCTGGAAATCAGAGACAAGTGGGAACGGAGATACTGTTTCTGTCCCAGATGCTCAGGAGTGAAAGGAGAAGAAGTGGATGGTGAGGAGATATCACAATCAGAGAGTTTACGAAGGTCATTTTTCCACTTGAAAATAAGATGAGGCTACTTGGTTGACAGAGAAATACACAGCTAGGTAGATAGCTGGATGAATCTGGATAGTTATGTGGGAGAGTAAAACAACAACAAAAAGTTTCAACACTGCGTAATAATCTTAGTGATGTCTGTTGCTTGCCTGATATTAATTACTGATTCAGCCCCATCACTAAGAAGCGAAGACCAGAAAGAGGGAGGGAAATAGGTAAAGGAAAAGGGGGTGGTTTAACTGCAGTTTTCTGTTTCCTGTCATTCTCAAAGCAACTCTGTGACACAGGACTTACAGTTTTTATTGAATCTCAAATAGACAACACTTTTCCAATAGTCTTTAGATGTCATGTAGCTGGTGGACAGTGGAGTAAGGGCTCAAATTACCATCTTTGAATTTGTAGCTTCTTGTTATGAATAAAATGAATATATAATATATATTATATATATATCCTGATTCACCAGTTGAGTTACAATATTAAAAACAGTGGTTGAAGGCGTGGGCAGATTTATAGAGAGTGGTCACCCAATATCTCTAATTGGATGTCTAAAAAGCATCTAAAATTAATATATCCAAATTTTAATGCATATTTTCAAGGCCCCCCCCAGCATTCCTCGGTTTTTCTCTCACCTATTTGTGTAGCATGGAAGCCAATTCTTCATAAATTTGGAGATTTTTCCCTCCTGTCTTAGTCTGTTTTGTGTTGCTGTAAGAGAGTATATGAGGCTGGGAAATTTATAAAGAAAAGAGAGGTTCATTTGGCCCATGGTTGTGATGTCTGGAAAACATACACAGTATTACACTGCATCTGAGGAAGGCTCCTGGCTGTCACAGCATGATGGATGGTGCCCTCACATGCTCAGAAACAGATATGGAGATGTCTCAAATAGACAGGGAAGGGGAGCCAAGGTTCATTGTTAACTAGTCCACTGCTGTGAGACCTAACCCACTCCGAGAGGCCAACATTAGTCCTTTCCGAAGGAATGAAACCTATCATAATCTCCTTTCACTAGGCCCTCATCTTAAGGACCCTTTATCTTCCAGTATCAGAACATTGGGAATCAAATCATCAGTACATGAGTCTTTGGAGGACAAGCTAAATCTGAACAACTGCATCTCCCAACTAACTTCTGCTCTGTCTAGTTTTCTCCATCTGACTGTTCACCATTATCATCTTTCTACATCTAGAAAGGGTAGAATTCCCATCAATACTTAAGATAATCAGTGAGGCCAAAGTTAGAACTCTGAGTTTACAGGGGACAGCTAGACCCAGCGTGGGCCAAAGACACCCGTACAAGGAAGTGGGGTCCAGATGGATGGATTTACCCTGAGCCTTGCCCTCAAGCATCATGTGCCACTCAACTACTACTTGTTTCTTTTTAAAGAAAGTATTATACATGAATGTGTTGTCTGCATGTTTATAAGTGCACCCGTGTTGTGCAATGCTCATGAGGTCAGAAGAGGGCTTTGGATTCCCTGGAACTGGAGTTATGGATGGTTGTTAGCCACCATGTGGGTGCTGGGAATTGAACTCAGGCCCTGTGAAAGAACAGCTGGTGCTCTTAACCACTGAGCCATCTCCCCAGCCTAATTCCTCCTGATGCTGGGCAGTCTTTGGGTCAACACGATGAGGTCAGCCTCTGAAGAACTCTGCAGCTATAAGCAGAGGCTGAATGACTCCTGCCCAGAGTATATTGATTGAAAAGCATTTCCAGCTGCCCAAGGTCCAAAGCCTAGCCTATAAAGGCCAAACACCCCAGCTGCCTTCTGTAGGAAGTCATTTAATTGTACTCTGCCCTGGGCTGGTCAGCCGTGGGTAAGCAGAAGGCTGGAAATCAGAGACAAGTGGGAACGGAGATACTGTTTCTGTCCCAGATGCTCAGGAGTGAAAGGAGAAGAAGTGGATGGTGAGGAGATATCACAATCAGAGAGTTTACGAAGGTCATTTTTCCACTTGAAAATAAGATGAGGCTACTTGGTTGACAGAGAAATACACAGCTAGGTAGATAGCTGGATGAATCTGGATAGTTATGTGGGAGAGTAAAACAACAACAAAAAGTTTCAACACTGCGTAATAATCTTAGTGATGTCTGTTGCTTGCCTGATATTAATTACTGATTCAGCCCCATCACTAAGAAGCGAAGACCAGAAAGAGGGAGGGAAATAGGTAAAGGAAAAGGGGGTGGTTTAACTGCAGTTTTCTGTTTCCTGTCATTCTCAAAGCAACTCTGTGACACAGGACTTACAGTTTTTATTGAATCTCAAATAGACAACACTTTTCCAATAGTCTTTAGATGTCATGTAGCTGGTGGACAGTGGAGTAAGGGCTCAAATTACCATCTTTGAATTTGTAGTTTCTTGTTATGAATAAAATGAATATATAATATATATTATATATATATCCTGATTCACCAGTTGAGTTACAATATTAAAAACAGTGATTGAAGGCGTGGGCAGATTTATAGAGAGTGGTCACCCAATATCTCTAATTGGATGTCTAAAAAGCATCTAAAATTAATATATCCAAATTTTAATGCATATTTTCAAGGCCCCCCCCAGCATTCCTCGGTTTTTCTCTCACCTATTTGTGTAGCATGGAAGCCAATTCTTCATAAATTTGGAGATTTTTCCCTCCTGTCTTAGTCTGTTTTGTGTTGCTGTAAGAGAGTATATGAGGCTGGGAAATTTATAAAGAAAAGAGAGGTTCATTTGGCCCATGGTTGTGATGTCTGGAAAACATACACAGTATTACACTGCATCTGAGGAAGGCTCCTGGCTGTCACAGCATGATGGATGGTGCCCTCACATGCTCAGAAACAGATATGGAGATGTCTCAAATAGACAGGGAAGGGGAGCCAAGGTTCATTGTTAACTAGTCCACTGCTGTGAGACCTAACCCACTCCGAGAGGCCAACATTAGTCCTTTCCGAAGGAATGAAACCTATCATAATCTCCTTTCACTAGGCCCTCATCTTAAGGACCCTTTATCTTCCAGTATCAGAACATTGGGAATCAAATCATCAGTACATGAGTCTTTGGAGGACAAGCTAAATCTGAACAACTGCATCTCCCAACTAACTTCTGCTCTGTCTAGTTTTCTCCATCTGACTGTTCACCATTATCATCTTTCTACATCTAGAAAGGGTAGAATTCCCATCAATACTTAAGATAATCAGTGAGGCCAAAGTTAGAACTCTGAGTTTACAGGGGACAGTTAGACCCAGCATGGGCCAAAGACACCCGTACAAGGAAGTGGGGTCCAGATGGATGGATTTACCCTGAGCCTTGCCCTCAAGCATCATGTGCCACTCAACTACTACTTGTTTCTTTTTAAAGAAAGTATTATACATGAATGTGTTGTCTGCATGTTTATAAGTGCACCCGTGTTGTGCAATGCTCATGAGGTCAGAAGAGGGCTTTGGATTCCCTGGAACTGGAGTTATGGATGGTTGTTAGCCACCATGTGGGTGCTGGGAATTGAACTCAGGCCCTGTGAAAGAACAGCTGGTGCTCTTAACCACTGAGCCATCTCCCCAGCCTAATACTCGTTTCTTAAGGGTGCCAGAGCTCAGAGAAGGACAGGGATCATGAAGGTTGGGAAGAAAGGGGACACAGAAGGAATGCTAAGCCAAGACAGTGAGTGAATTTAGATCCCCCGAAAGTGTTCCTTGGCAACCTTCAGATATAAAAAGAAGCAACTGTGGTCACTTTGGGAGATGTCCATGTGTTAGCCCTGGATCGGTAGGCAGCCCAGGAGACCCCACTGCTTCCTGGACAGGCTGCTGCGTGCACTCAGCTCTTTGTCATGTGCGGAATGAAACTGAAGTTAATTAGTTCTGTTTACTAGTCTACCTGTCAGTTTCTGGGCATCTCAAGCTTCATGCTTTCTTCCTCTCTACACTTCATCTCACGAGAGAGAAACTAACCGTGCAGCCGGGTGTCCACACTGGGCTCTGGCGGCTCTCTGAAAGGCTGTGCATTTTCAGGGCTAATTACTCTAAGCATCGCCACTTGCCCTGTTGCCTCTCAGAGGTGATCGCATTTCTAGGTCTCCCAATCAAGCGTTGCTTTTTGGAAATGCTTGTCACTGCTCAGCCTTCTGGAGCATTTGTGCTTTCTTTTTGTGCAGACCACCTGGAGAACAACTTGACTTTTCCCTTCAGGTTCATTCAGATTAGTGAAAGTCGTTGGAGATGAAGACGGATTCCAGCCTGTCCTTGCTGAAAGGAACTTTGGTAAAATGTGCAGTTGGACTGCGTGTTCTGGTCTTCAGGGGAGACACTGAGGCTCGGAGAGAAGAAGAGCTTGTACCTTCATGTGGCTCCTCTGCCGGAGAGCAGGAGGGAGTGTATGCTAGTCAGTTTTTATTTATATTTTTTTACTTTTTATTTATTTATTTAATTTTTATTTTAATGTGTATGAATGTATTGCCTGCATGTACGTAAGTGCACCCATGTCATCCAGTGCCAAGAGAGGACAGAAAAGGGCATCGAATCCCCTGGAACTGGAGTTCCAGACAGTTGTTAGCTGCCACGTGGGTGCTGGAATTTGAACCTGGGTCTTCTGTAAGGACAGCCAGTGCTCTCAACTCCTGAGCCATCTCTCCAGCCCTGCTAGTCAGTTTTAACCATCAACTTGATACATCCTAGAATGATCTGGGAAAAGAGCCTCTGAAATAGTCTAGATCAGGTTGGCTTGTGGGTATGTCTGTGGGGGATTGTCTTGATTTGAAGTGGGAGGACCCACCCGGAACGTGGGCAAACCATTTCATGGAGTGGGCCCTGGACTGTGTAAGAGTGAAGAAGGCTAGCTGGGCAGAAGCAGGCAAGCAAGGACGCCTTGTTCTCTCTGCTCTGGACCGTGGCTGTGATGGGACCAGCTGCTTGAGCTCCTGCCTTGACATCCCGAAACGCTAGGCCAACACTGGGACGGCTGAATGAACCATATCCTCCCTGTGCTGCTGCTGTTGGTCAAGGTATTTGTCATAGCAATAGAAATGAACCTAGAACAGAGTGCTCCTGATTCTGAGCCGGATGCTCTTCCCGTTATAAAGGCCCATTGGTTAGTTTCACCCTTTTAAACAGGTGGATTCCTCTGAGGCTTCTAATTTTGTTCTAGACTGGTGCATTGGTGGTGTGCTGCTCTAATTATTTAGCTAGTTAATTCAGTTATTAATTTCATAGAGTTGTAGCAAGAAGTCTTCTTCCTGGGTTCTTGGTATACCGTGGTGGACACGTGAGTCACTTTGACCACACGTTGTGATCATCAACTGTATCACTTTCAGCCCCATGATGCACCTTTTCTGAAAACAGTGATCCCGCATGGCCAATGTCTTCTCCATTTCCTAAAGCAGTGACTGAGTACTTCTGTCCAGCCCTTCAACTGGCCTTTTGCTGGGAATTTAGGGGACTTTGGCAAAGATGGCAAGTGTCTCTCCTTTGGGATGGTGAGTTTTCCAGGTGATGTTATCCTAGACACTGTTTTCCATTTGCCTCATGTGGAAAGAGAGTGTAAATAAGATCAACACCAAGAACCAGTGAGGAGAGAAGTGAGAGATAACCCATGAATGTCAACAAGCTTTTGCATATAGTGCTGTCTGAATCTAGGGAATCCAGCCAATAGATCACTGTTTGTGGATTAAGCCAATTTGATCGGATTGCTATTCCATTTTAATGATTAAGAAACTGAAAGTCTTTGATGTTAAATGCTTTATTTAAAATCACATGGCAGAGAAGGTGTTTTGGGGTTTAAAGTAGTATCTGTCCCCAAAGTCATTTTCCTTCTGCATAGCAATGGGTACCTAGAGATGTTGTTAGAGAGAAGGAAAGAGCACGTCAGCCACTGTCCATGCAAGGCCTCAAAGTGGGAAGGACAGGTGTGCAAACTCCTGATTTCCACAGTGACAGAGACGCTATAGTCATGGAGCGTGGTATGTGATTCATGGGAACACCGAGGTGGGAGGGGGTATTCTGCTCCAGAAAGCATTGCCATCCCAGACTGAACTGTGCTCTCTAAAAAGGCAGATCAGAGCCCAGTATCTGGAATCTGTAAAAGCAAGCTTATTTGGAAATAAGGACTTTCCAGATATAATGAAAGTATCAGTACATTCATACTGGAGTAGGGATGGCCTTTAATCCAATCTAACTGGTGTCTTTATAAAAAGAGAAGGGACATTGAGCCAGACACACAGGGAGAGGAAAACATCATGTAAGAATAGACACAGAGTGAATGATGCAGAGCCTGTAGTGAGGCAGTGGCAGACAGCCCTGACTTTGGACTTCTGACTTACAGAACTATGAGATAATACATTTTTATTGTTTTAAGCCGCCAGTTTGTGGTTATTTGTTATGGCAACACTAGGACATAAGCAGATGATACATAAATGTCAACTCCCAGACTTTGGGACGATGTGGCCGAGGAGCAGGGAGAGGAAAGGGAACGGCAGAGAGGACGAAGGTGTGCCAAGCACAGAGGCAGCTCCCCGCTGTGCACTTGGAGAACGTCTAGAGCTTGGGTGTGCCTACCATGGAAATGCTGGGACAGGACTGGATTTTGAGGGATGGACATCAGCAGCAGCAACAGGCACTGCACGGCCTTGCTCAGCCTCTCTGTCCCCCTTGAAGCTTTAGTTAGGTCCCCTCTGACTTGAGACGAGCAACAGTCACAAGGTGGCTCTGCCCACAGAGGAGTGCCATGTGGACAAGAGTCTCTCAGGGCTCACTGGGGGCAGATCATAGCTGCTGCTCAGGACTCAAAAGGAATAACACGTGAACATCTTTGCATAATCCCCTGGATTCTTTTTCTAATCTGCAAGGGAATGCTCTAATGAACTGTTCTGATGCACATTTTTAGAAGAGACATTCATTCCTGTTTGAAGATCCATGTGTTTTCCAGCATCTTCCATCGTCTCTGTAGTTGGGCCATACAAAGAATTCCACCCAATGGATGTGAAGGAAAGGGAGTGGACCTTAGTCCTCTGACTTTCTTTTCTGGTCTTAGGGACTGGCTCCAGTGAGTACAGTTACATGATGCAAGACTGGACCCCTGCGGCGTTGTGTGGAAGGGATCTGCCCCAGAGAAGTGTAGGATGGAGCATATGCTTTGTGCAAACAAAATAATAAACCTGTGAGTGGTAAGCAGTTGATTTTTATGAAGCCTCTTTGTGATCATAATAAATGAACTAGATATTTGGGGGCAATATGTCAGCCTTACACATATGTCCTATCTCCAAAATACTTCAAACTCTTGGGACATGTCAGTCACTCCTCTTCTACTGACTGTACCCTTATGCAATCCCCTAAATGTATGGGACATTCATTGAATTACCGAGAGAACCAAAGCTGCTGTGAGCTCAGGATGATCTAACTTACGTTCTCCATGTACCCCGAGCTCTCACCTAAATCAGCTGCAGGCCCAAGCTAAGCTACTGGTCTCCTGAGCTGAGGCCTCCCTGTGCTTTGTTCCATGCTTCTCAGCTTGTTACTTAGCTGGGTTTTCTCCCACTGCTTGCCTGTGAGGACACTGATTGCAGGGGAATGTTTCCTTACCATAGTAACAGCTGCTGTGCCCTGATGAGGATCTGTAACCACCTGGGGAGAAAGAACTTTTACTATTAAATGTGTTTATAGGTACGGTGACCAGGTCATAATTTGTATAAATCCAGATGCTTTTGATAAATAAAAAGGGGGACACTATTAAGAAGCTTGTTTTGTAACAGATGGAGACTGTTACTGAGTTCTGCAACTGGTCAAAATGCAGAGAATGGGTGACCACAGGGTGCTCACGCCCAACTGAAACATCTACAATACAATCCCCATACCTGTGGAAGGCGGAGTAGAAAAAGTCCAAGGACCAGGGCAGGACAGCTGCTGCTAAATCGTGTCTTCTAGCCATGACAGGGAAACTGCACCCATGAAATCACAACAATGTGGTGGCCTAAACCAGACCTGCATAAGGACAGTAATTAGTGTGCCCACATAGATGGGAGAAATGTCCCAATTTCTACATGAAGAGCTAAGGGCAATCAATGGTAACTCAGGGAAGGAGAAGCAGTTTTCTCCAGGATGAGCTCCCTGATAGACTATCAAATCCCGGGTGGTCATCCCTAAGGACATGTACATATGAGCATCACTAAATAGACTTTGTTGACTGTGTAGAGAAAGGAATGCATATAGATGTGGTAATAATAGTTTGAGCTCATGAAATTGAGAGGGAGTGGGAGGTGGATGTGGAAAGAGTTGGAGGTGGGAAGGAAGGGTAGAAATGTGCAAATACTCGAGTGTGAATTCTAAAAAATTAAAAATTGAAAGAATCAACATTGGGGTAGCAGTGTGAGCTTGAACTCTTGTGGGAAAATTGGGACACACAGTTGCTCTAGTCAGAAGCAGTGCCGATGAAAAGCAGATGAGCTGAAGAGATGGTGATGTGGGATTTGTGGAGGCTGGAGGAGCCTGGGTCTAGTGCTTGTGAGGAGGACTCTGGGTCTAGTGCTAGTGAGGAGGACTCTGGGTCTAGTGCTTGTGAGGAGGACTCTGGGTCTAGTGTTTCTGAGGAGGACTCTGGATCCAGTGTTCGTGAGGAGGACTCTGGAATCCAGTGTTTGTGAGGAGGGCTCTGGATCCAGGGTTTGTGAGGAGGACTCTGGATCCAGGGTTTGTGAGGAGGACTCTGGATCCAGGGTTTGTGAGGAGGACTCTGGATCCAGGGTTTGTGAGGACGACTCTGGAATCCAGTGTTTGTGAGGAGGACTCTGGATCCAGGGTTTGTATACTGGCTTTCCTATGATAGTTTTGTCAACTCTGAACAGACTCTTTTCTTCCTGAGGCCCCAGCTGCTCCTCTCTGAAGCAGAACAAGGATCATTCCTCATGACGATAAAGTGAAGGAGGCACACTCATCATAAAAGCTACAATACCTGCATTGATTGCTGTTGCAGTTACTGCTGACCTTGGGGTTTTTACAGCTGTCATTCCTTTGTGAGGTGAAGCCGAGGTTCTCCATGTATACTTCTTATTTAAATTATCTGGGCAGTTTGTCAAATAAACGCTGCATTAGTTTGCTTGGGCTGCTAAGGCAGAGACTCTTTTAACAATGGGAGTTGATCATCTCACAATTTTGAAAGCCAGATTCAAGGTGGGCTGAAAGCCGACCTCCCCGTCTTTACATGACCTCTCATCTGCACAGCTGTGGCCATTGCTTCTTTTCATATGAACATCTGGGTTAAGGACATCCCCCCCACCCCCAAATACCCTCAATTTCTAAATTACTGATTTCTGGAAAGTATCCATCTCTACCGGTCTCTAAACACAGCAGATTCTTGGTGCTGTGGGTCTGGGCTTCAACATTGTGAGTTTAGGAGACAATTCAACCTGTAACAGATGCCTTCCCCATCCCTGAAAATGTGGGCACACTTTTATATATATAAATTTATGTTGTTTGTTTTGAGACAGAGTTTCGTGTAGCCCAGGCTGGCCTCAAACTCCATATGTAGCTGAGGATGATCTTGAACTTGTGCTTCCTCTATCTGCACCTCCTAAGTGCTGGGATTATAGGTGTACACTACCATGCCCAATTTATGTAGTGCTGGGGATCAAATCTATGGCTTCGTGCATGCCAGGCAAGCAGTCTACCAGCTGAGCTATATCCCTGGCCCAATGCTGGTAGCTTTGAAGTCCCTATCCCATTGTATTGAGAATATAATTTATCTTCTCATTTTCTCTCATACATATGTTCACACAAGCTCACGTTACACATGCACTCGCGAACATCTAGTGTTAGAATTCGTCCTGTGTTGCTCACTGCTGTGCAACCTTGAGGCCGATGCAGAGGCAGTGTTCACTCCCACTACCCCTGCAAGACAGTATCTGACTGCCAGCCTTCAGTTCATTCCTCCAGACCCAAGACAACACTGCGCTGCGTCTACTGTTTCTACGCTTCACACACCTGCCTTTTCTCACGCGCCGTTTTTTTCCTCCCCGCCCAAGAATTGTCCTTGCAGTGAGGATTACGAAGAGCAATGTGGAGTCTACTTACAGGCAGATGAAAACCAGCTGCCAGGAACCAGCAGGGGCTTGCATCTGGGAGCCTGCATCCAAGTGCGGAAATAGACGTTTGGTCCAGCTAGAAGGGAAGCCCAGGCAGTGGATGGGGTTCTAGGCTGCTGCCCCTGGAAGCTGCCCACCCTCACTTCAGAGTGTGACAGGGCTAATTTTCATGTGAAAAAGTCACTGGGCATTAAATACAAAGGTTCACTTTTTGCCTTGGGTATCTTGAAGCTACACATGGCTCCTAATTTCATGATGGCTCAGCTTACAACTTTTTGGGTTTATGATGGGATGAAGGAGATTCGTCTCCAGTAGAACCATCCTCGATTCTTGGATTTGGATTTTTGTCCTGGTTAGTCGTAGGAGCATAATCCCCTCTTTGGTCGCTGAGTAGTGCCAGTGAGTGGGGCAGCTCTTGATTAGCCACTAGGTCTTGAGGGTAGGCAACTGGAGCTCTAGCAGTTATGTGGGACTGTGGTCCAAGGGCCATGTGTACCCCAGGACAGCTAGGAAAGCAGCTGATACAAAATTGCAAACTTACTTAAAATATTATGAGACGTTTTGTGATTATTTTGCAACAATTGCAGTGTTGTGCAGCATGAACTTTGTAGATGACAATGTTATGTCACAATGTTGAAAGGCTGCTGGGTGTGCTGCACCAGGAAGCTGTGATCCTCAGTAGGTTAGTGGATTCGGTGCATTTTCCACTTAGAACAGCTTCACTTATGGCAGTTTTATATGTCTGTGACCAATTGGAAGGGAAGAGAATTTGTATAAGATGGAATAGTGCTTTCCAGGGCTGTTTCAGGCCCCCAAGAAGGGGGGAAAATCCCCCCTGAGCGATAGCTGGGTACATGCAGCAGCTGCTGGTGGCCTGCACTGGGACACAGATACAGTTGCATAACCAAAGTCATGATGCTGAGGTACCCTTCCCTCAGCAGCGTCACTGCGCTTGGGAAAGACACTAAACATGGTCACAAGTCTGTCTGCATAGGACCTTGTGATGGGCAGTCAGATCTTGGGATAGAAGAGTTGTTTCCCTAACTACCCAAGGACAGCTTTCAGCTGACGTATCGCTACATCTCAATGAGTAAGTGAACGAACAGAAACTGCACCCTTGAAGTATTTGGCATTCTCAAACACACCACTGTAGACACGAACATACAAGGAACACATTTTGTAAGCTGATTTTGGAAAAAAGCCCAAGGAATAAAGAAAAGTAAACGAGAAATTCTGGCATATAAACAGTACATTCCCATTTTCAAATTCCAGTGACATATGCATTCTGACTGACTTTAGGTTCAGTCCCTGCTGTCACTTGCCTGAGAGATAGCGCAGTATTTTTCTGCCATATGCAGAGATGGTCAAGGCATTGTGCTTGCCCTCAGGGAGATTCTGGTTGTGGTACAGAGGCCGTAAGAACTAACGTGGAGTGAGGCTAGGCACGTGCAGAGAGGAGGGTCCAGGAGCTGCAAAGAAGGGGTGGTGGTTTTTTGTTTGTTTATTTTTTGCTAGACCGTCTTTTAATTTGTATCGGAAGGGTGGACAACTTGTGGAGGGGTGTGATCACAGATAAATAGAGCCATGAGAACAGCAGCAGGAGGAAAGAATGAGGAACTGGAAGACAGCAGTAGGCATTAGGAAGTAAGGAACCAGGTTGTGTGATTATGCTCCTGTGATATTGATCTTCCTTCCACCAGGACCTGGGTGCACTTGCATAAGGCACAGGATCTCAGGCCTGACTCCCATGTCTACAAAGAAGGGGAAAAGCCACTGTCTCACACGACCATACTCTCATTCCATACCTGGGTAGGTCAGAAAGTCTCTGAACGTCTTTGACCCTCAGTCGGCTCAGCTCTAAAGTGAGAATAATTATGTTGGTCCCTGAGAAAAATGCATGAAACAGTAGACAGGGCAGGGCCTTTAAAACGTTCAGTGCTGTATGTTGCCATTTTCAATGATTATTTTAGTTAGGTGGTGAAATCTTATTAATGGGTAACAGATAAATATCTAGCACAAAACAAGCTACATACATACAATACATACACATACACAGACACAGACAGATACACAGACATGACTGCTTATATTTAAAAGGTCTAGCTTTAGAAGGCGAACTTTCTGGATTTCAGCTTTTATGTGACCCTTGCTTTTGGTTTCTTCAGGGACTGTTTCTAACTCCTGTCACATGGAGAGGAGCGGATCTTCTTGAAGGATGCAAACGCCTCTCCACGTGTTCTTCCTGGGATGGTCTCAGGTGGAGGGGTTCCTGTGCCTTCAGTCATGAGTGCCTACCCTCCTGTTTCCCTTATTTTTCAATCAATTATACTAGTAATATACCAATCAACAAAATGTCCTCATGTCTTGGGCCCTGTGCCATACATGGGATACGTAGAGACTAAGACAGTATAACCCCGTGTGAATTTGTGCCTACAGCTAAGATCAAGAACAGCTGCTTACAACCGCCCAATGGTGACGTGTTTTTTCCTCCACTGTTGCTAATCTCTTATAATTGCCTGATTTCCAGACAATTAGCATAGACGGGACAAGACAGAGCACACGAGGAAGAGGGTACGCTGTCATGCACAGGTGAGGACAGGCACCAGGCACAGGTGGACAGGGAAGGGCTCCTTCCGTATCCCCATACCCTCATCATTCCTTCTCTTTCTTATATGCTCCCAACCAGCAGTCACAATCAGTTTGTAGCATTCGAAAGTAACAATTCAAGTGTAAATTCTGTGTCCCTAAGGAGTATTCAGATGTCCTAGAAAGGAATTTTACCATGACATCTCAGTCATCATCCACAGGAAATACCTTCTGTTTAATGACTTTTTCCCACTCTCACGTGGTTTACAGCCATGATTCCCTAGATCCTGTCCATGGAGAATCCACTTCTTTGTTGTGAGCCTCAGTGAGATGGCTACACACAACAAGCTGGCAGCTTGGTTTAGAAGAAGGGGCTGGAGCAGGTCCATGGATTCTGAATAGGGAAATGAATTGGGTAATACAAGAACATGAGGGCAAGAGCAATGGCCACCAGGGTGTGAGGAGGCACAGCAACATTGATGGCACAGTGCGTAGAAAGCAGTCTCATGGAATGGTGCGTCTGTTACAGGAAAGCAGTTGTTTCTGGGGTAGGACATGATGTTTTGCATCCTGTATTATTACTGAATCTCCAGGCAGGAGCTTGGCTTGTGGCCATCTCTATGGTGATGGGATGGGAACTGAAAAACTGCTTTGAGCCTCAGACAATGATTGCTACGTCTGTTCATGTGTCATCATAACAACTCATTTCTGTTTTCTGTATACCTGGCCTTCTATAGTCCACAGATGAACTGAGTTAAACTTCACACCTGAGTGATGTGGGGCTTTTGTTCATTTCTGTTTCACAGAGGAACTGAAACAGTATGAGGCTTGATCATTTGTAAGAGCGCTCTCTGCTACCGGGGTCAAGCCCAGGGTTGAAAGCAGGCCATCTCTACTCCACAGCCTGAAGGTAGTTGAGAGTCAGGCTGATCAAGGTAAAGCAGGCAGTGTTCTCTCTTTGGGAACAAAATTTAAAGGGATGCTCTTAGTTTCTTTCCTTGTCACTGTGATAAGACACTCAACAAAAGCAACTTAAGCAAGGAAAGGTTTATTTAAACTCAGTTTAGGGTGCAGTCTGTCATAGTGGGGAAGTCAAGGCCACAGGATCATGAAGCAGCTGGTCACATCACACTCACACTCAGGAAGCACAGAGTGGTGAACACAGGCTGCTGCTCAGCTCCCTTTCTCCACCTACATAGTCCAGGACTCCAGCCAGAGAATGGCACCACCCACAGTGGGTGGGTCTTCCTGCTTCAATTAATGTAATCAAGATAATGCCCTGTAGGCAGGACAGAGGCCCATTTTCCAAGGGACTCTAGATTTTGTCAAGTTGACAATTACCATTAACCATCACAGGCTCACAAACACCTGACACCCCCACGTCAGCAGCTAAGATGAATATAAAAAACAGTAAAGTCCTCCAAAACATAAATTAAAAATAGGGTCAATATGTCTCATTTTCTTTTTTCTAACTGGCTTCAATATGGCTTTCCAAGACAAGGGGGTCAATCAAGTATTCCTCTTTATCCTCACTCTGTTCTCCTCCTCTTCCTTCTCCTTCCTCTCCTCCTCCTCCTCCCCTTCCTCCTCCTCTTTCTCCTCCTCCTCCCCCTCCTCCCCCCACCTCATTCTCCTCTTCCTCTCTCTCCTCCTCTTCCCCCTCCTTCCCCCTCCTCCTCCTTCCTCTCCTCCTCCTCTTCCTCCCTCTCCTCCTCCTTGTCCTCCTCCCCCTCCTTCTCTTCCTCCTCCTTTTCCTTCTCCTTCCTCTCCTCCTCCTCCTCCTCCTCCTTCTCCTCCTCCTCCTTCCTCCCCCTCTTCTCCTCTTCCCTCCTCCTCTTCTTCAATCTTTCATTACTGGGGATGGAATCCTGGGCTTCACACATGTTAAATATGAACTATACAACTGAGCTACACACCAGCCCCATCATGCCACTCCTTAGCTCTTATCCTGAACCAAAGCTGCCTATGAGGAGACACTTATGCCGAGTAGTCACATAGTTCTTAGCTAGGGCCTTAACCTCTCACAAAGCACTCAAGGCAGTCACTGCCCATCTTAGCCGTATCTGAAGGGTCAGAAGACTCGTCACTCCTCTGAGAGCTGAACAGAATCCAACAAAGAGCCATAAAAGGGAGTGGGTTAAATGTAGAAAACACTTTTTACAAAATATCCTCCTCATCTCTGCTCTCAGTTTCTGCTCCAGCCTAAGTGGGCATACTTCTCCACATGCCAGGAGCATAGCTTTCTGTCCTGCCACAGCATGTGTTGCCACTAGCAGCTAGTGACACAGACTTAAGACAAGTGAGGGGGTGATTGACAGGCTATGGCATCTCATGTCACTGTCCCCAGTGTACAGTCACTGCACAGCCCGTAATAGAGTTCACTTAGTATCTGAAAAACCAGTGAATGTGCTTCCAGGGAACTTTTAACCCTATTGTTCTGAGAGTCTATCTCTCTTGAAACAGCAATTTCTTTCCTCTCTCAGAACCTTATAAATTTTCATAGTTAAGTAGAAATGACACCAGTGCTTAACTCAGAGAGACTTGAGTTTACATACTTAACTGCCTAATCTTCCTTTGGAGATAATACATTTAATCCTCAATCAATCCTTAGGATGATCCTGTGACTGGGTACAGAGTGAGCATTTAAAAATGTCACATGCACATGCATATATGCTTTCTAGTTATTTATATAGCTATTCAGTTTGGCATTTTAAAATTGAATTGTATCCCAACCAATTTGAATGCTTCTTTTAAACAAAACACAACCCTAAGAGAATTAAGAGTCTGAACCCTGCAAGGTTAAAGTTTATTTTTAAATCCCAAGAGTGTTGCTGTTTGAAAGGACAGTTTGTGGCGCTTATGTGTTGGCTCAGGAAACAGGCCCAAGACATGAAGTGTAAAGTGAAACGACCAAGTGAAGGGTTTCCAAGACATGTTATCAGCTCTGAGCAGATGTGCCCAAGCACGTCTCTATGCAGCACATGACTTCCTAGGCACACTGCAGCTGAGACAACACAGGGCTCCCTCCTGTGAGCCATGCTGCTGTGATGGCTGTCTCCTGCTCTTCCCTCCTTTCCTATTGTCTACAAACTTTAAATTAAACCAGTTATGACCACAGGAGCACAAGTATCCAACCCAAACTTCTCTGCTAGTTATTACCCTCTAGGACTGACTTTAAGTAGACATCAATGGAGTCAACCTAAAATTATTTTCAAGGTCTTGGTTTTGGCAACATATAAAAACCTGTGGGCTCTTGCTGAGGCTGCTCTGAGGAAATATGTCCTCCAGGTAGCCTCCCCTTGGGGAGATCATTTCTATTTTCTTCTTGCTGCTCTCACTGAACCTGGAATTTATTTCTATGCCGATGTTCCTGTAGTGTCACTGGGTGGGCACCTCTCATAGACTGTGAACTCCTCAAGGGCAGGGACTCTGTTTCTTCATCAGCAACTCCTAGGTAGATCTAGACTGGGCCTGATGCACAGGGGACACAGTTCATCCTAGGTTAGCCCTGACGTCAACACCGTCAGTAGAGCCTGCCTTTCCCCACATCAATTCTCTCTGTGGCTCTGGACGAAAAGTGGGCAGAGCTGGAATCGCAGAATTGCAGGCTTGGTGGGAGAGTCCAAGTATCTTCCATTATTTTTCCTATCTGTTTACATTTCATGAGACATCTGAGCTGGTGGATTATGAATTGGAAGTCTTTTAGGGCCGAGAAACAGCTAGACATCTGGCCCTTTTGGATCTTGGCTTTTGTTGACACTAGCTGTTTATTTTCTTTTGTTTCTGATCATTAGTCACAGTGAAGAAAAAAAGACCATTGAAGACACAAGTTTTTGGGGTAGCATGGTACTTATTTATGGACATACAGTTACAATTTTTCTGGTAGGAAAAGATTATATTAAATCCACCTAAGGTACAGGTATATACTGTTTACTAGCAGTTCAGGGAGGGAAGAACTCCTCACTGAGTCTCTTCTAATGTCTTAGTTGAGGCTAAGTTGCTACATCTGGCAATTCCAAGAGGGCAGCGTTATGATCACTCTATAGAGGGGAATATAACTAAAAGATTGCTTTAGCCAGCCCATGTGAGACAGTAATCAAGGTGATGGATATCTAGGAATGTGAACACAGACATGTTAGCTGCCCCAAGGCCCAGAAGTGTGCCTTCTGTGAGTCTCAAAAGGCTGGCACGGATTAGCCTCTGAACCAAAATCCACCTTTCCAGATTTAAAGTTCCTCATCATCCCATCACACTTAATTGCCCCAGATTCACTCACTCCACTCCGACCACTCTTGGGACACCAGCAGATGCAGGGGACTCACTGTCTGCCTAGGTTGGAACTAGGAAAGAAACAAAACCATGCTGTTCATTTCACCTGGATTCTGTTTTTCTAGGGAAGGCTCTCAGAGTCTACCAATGTTTCTCAGCTATACTCAACTGTGCAAAATGTCACGTCATGGGAAGTCAGCTTCTTCTGGCCCCTGTGAACTGATTACGATCTTTTCCATGCATTATCTGAAGTGACATCAGTGGACATTAGTCTTGTGAGACATATATTTTTATTTTTGGTTTCTAGATGAAGAACATGGTCAGTTTGTCTGAGTCTCAAATACCATTAGATGTCGGAGATACTTTTGTCATACGACTCTAAGTTAAAAACCCCAACTACAAGGCACAGGATGCTGGGAATTTCCCACATCTTACAGACATATCACATGACTCTTCTTTAGCAGATGATGGGGGATGATTGGAGCTGTGGATCAGTTAACTACAACACTTAATCTCTTTTCACATAATCTGCTTTCATAGTGACCATAATCTGCCTTCAAGAGCAAACTTATGAAATATGGTAAAACTGGAGTCATTTATCATCTATCATCTATCTATCCTCTATCTACCATCTATCTATCTATCTATCTATCTATCTATCTATCTATCTATCATCTATCATCTATCTATCTATCTATCTATCTATCTATCATCTATCATCTATCTATCTACTATCTAATCTATCAATCATTGCTCATCTATCTATCATCTACCTATCTTTTATCATCATCATCATCATCATCATCATCATCATCATCATCTTGCCATCTACAGATGAGAGGGTTTCAAGACTCATAGAATAAAATTTTTCTTGCAGTGTTCAGAGCTTGTGAGTGGCCCAATCTTAGCTGAGGATCTATGGACGGCTGATCACTGCTGGGTGAGGGAGAGTTGGTCTTCTTTAAGGGAGTGACACTAGATAGGTTGATCAGTCTCCAGTGGATGAACTCGCACAGAGGGACATCTGGGGACACAAACTTAACTCACTAGGCATTGACATATATGACAGAATGCACGAAATCTGGTGGCTGGGCCATGGGGACCGCGGATACGCAGATAGAAGAGAGGGTCAGACATGATCAAGAAGTATGAAAGGTATGGTGCGCGCGGTCCTGCGGGGATCGGTCCCCTGGTCTTAGCCGCGCGCCCTGGAAGAAGGCGGGTCTGGCCCCGTGGGCTTCTCCGTGTCTCTGTGGGTCTCTGCTGCTGGAGCGTTGTCCAGCCATGTCTCCGCCCTGATTTCACCCATGTACTTTCCTCAGTATGCGAGTTCCACCAGCCGCTAGAACACGCGGGAAAGTACGAGGCGGATGAAGCTGGGATCCGCGAGTCGGTGACGGAGGAATGCTGCCTCCGGAGAGGCTGGATCGCTGGTAGTAAGATGCAGGACTCTGCTTAGTCCGTGTTACAGCTTTTATTAAGTGTTCAGTTCCTAGTGATCCAGCTCTCTGTGATCCAGCTCTCTATTATCGAGAGAAGACTGGGATATTTATACCATGGGGGTAGTGGTAAAAACTTTGGCTGACAGATACTTTGTGAGACATTCTATTTGCATATGGAAGTGGGTTTCTGCCATGCTGCCAGACTGCTACCTGAAAAATCACACAGGAAAGCATGGTATTCCTAGAGCCAGAGGCCATGTTTATGTTAGGGCATTTGTGGCGGGCACTTCAAAAGGAGAGTCAGGAAAAATGCCAGGAAGGCACCCTGCTATGAAAGGAGTCTCAGCACATAACTC
>NW_008345373.1:423053-485257 GCF_000622305.1 Nannospalax galili
ACAGAGGCCCCCAACAGAAAGGCACAAAAATCCAACAAAGATAGTACAAAAAGAAAAAAAGTAACTTATTTTGAGAAAAAAAACCTGTCATGCTGGGGTTATGTAGCCAATGAAACGCACTTTAAGATTTGCTTAAACCCTTATTTTGGTATAAAAGTACTTTTAAAAAATAGACCTAACTAAAGATAAATTCTAGGTTGTGATTTTGACGTTGAAAGGAAATAACATTAAATGGTTGGTTTGACAGATTAAAAAATGGAATAACTAAAATTATGTTCCTATGTAGGAAAATATGTTAAACCTTGACTGTTTAAAACAATAATAATATAGAACCTTAAGTAATTAACATACAGTTAAATATATGGCGGTAATAAGATAGAAAATGTGTGATTAGAATTAAAGAATTAAATGTCTGGGTATTATTTTGTTCTAGTTTGATTTTCTGTTGCTATGATAAAGCACTGACCAAAGCCAACTTGGGGAGGAAAGGGTTTATTTCATCTTACCAGTCCCAGGTCACAATCATCCCTGAGGCAAGTCAGAACAGGAACTCAGGCAGGAACCACAGAGGGACTCTGCTTGCTGGCTTGCTCTCTGGCTCGTGCTCAGCTGGCTTCCTTATGGACCTCAGGCCCACCCGCCTAGGGATGGTACAGTGGGCCCTGCACACTGATCATCACGACACTTCTCCACAGACATGGCCGTGGGCAATTTCATCTGAGCCATCACTCCATTGAGACTCCCTCTTCCCAGGTGACTTTTGGTTGTGTGAAAGTTGCCAATAAAAACTAACCTGGAATATTTTCTCTAAAATACGGAAATATCTTGTTTAAATAGATATTGGCATTTTAATTATGTATTCCAATGTCTGAGGAGATCACAGAAAGGAGAAAGGAGTACCAGAAAAGTAGACAGAGGAAAGGGCACGTATGTGCGTGTTCATCCATGTGTACGGCGAAGAATTGCAAGAGGGAAGTCAGGACACAAAAACAAGGAATGCGGCAGGGACACGGACATGTCAAGGGCAAGGGCAGTGTTTTAAACCGGAGAACGTGCACACATACTTGAACCATCTTAATATTCTTTATATCACATGCATATTTTATAAATATTCTTTTGTAGCTAATCAATATTTAAAACAACTGAAAAATAGATCAAGAACACAAGACCTTGCCAAAGATGGAAGAGAAATGCTTTATGCTCCTTTGTCATAAATTTTTGCATCTTTGTGTGTAACATTCTGAAAATGCACACAAGTCCAGATATAGAATTTTCAGTATTCAAGAATTTTTGTTCAAGCAAACAGTGACAGCAGGCACAAATGCCTGTAATCGCGGCCCGTCATGAAGGCAGCGTGGTAGGCCAGCAAGAGGCGGCCCTCCAACATGGCCTTTCAAAAGCCACCATCCAAGTTCAGGCCTTTATTCTTCTCATTTTACTCCATATTTTCTTTTTCCCATCAATAGAGAGATACAGGAAATTAAGTTCTGCTCTCCATCAGAAATAATCAAGAAATTATCTCCCCAATGACTTAGAATCAGTTTTAATTAATAAAAGTAAAAAAGTCAGCCAATTGAGCGTTCCTTTTTATGTTTAATCCTGATAGGACATTCCCAGTTGCTGTCACTACTTAAGAAAATCCGTTCCTACGCTTTCTCCCAATTGCTGCTTGGTAACAGATGTCCCTCCTTTGTAAGGATGACCTGTCCAGAACCAATATACTCTTCTCCAACATTTGTTTCTGTTGTAGCAATGCCATCTCCTCCAGGTGTGACATGATCGTCAGCCATCAAGAAGCACAGTACGCTGGCCACTATCAACACAACAGAATAAACAAAGCAGTGCAGTGATGTTTATGCTGATGGAGGGGACAGAGCGCCACTAGACTCTCCCCTGACATTCCGCCCATCACTTACTCTTGGTCCTCAGCTACATATGAGCTTATGGGGTAGCAGAATGTTGACTGGGGAATGGAAATCAAGAGATGAAGCCCGTGAGTCCTTGACCATGGTGGGGCAGGACTTAGGAGCAGTGCAATTGACTTGTCACCTATACTCATTGGTTCCCCAAGATAGACTTGAATAGAATAATCTTTTTGCCTGTTGGTACCCTATTGCTATGAAGATAGATGTGAGCAGTGTGGGTGGTAGATGGATCTCTCCCTCATGATCAACAGTGTGGAAAACCAGGAACTGGAAATGTAGGGTTCTGATTACCAATCCACAGAAGGCTCTCTGGCCTGGTTGGAGACATGTCTTTCTGAACTGCCTGGATGGTCATAAGACAATTTTCAGTTGGAGGCTTTCTGGTAAAGAAAAAAAGGCATCACCCCTGTTCTTTCCCATAAGAGTTAACCCAAATGGGTCTGCCAATCACCCAGACAGGAAGCCACCCTGCAGGAAAAGCTGCCTGTTCTAGAAATTTTAGAAACAGTATAAAAAAAATGTAGGTCAGCACAACGGTCTCTTCGGCTGCGGTCTACTCTTATTGCTTGTAAGTGTGCACTTCTCCACCGTGATCTCTTCGGCCACTGTTCTCACTTGGGAGTTCCCTCTGCTCTACAGTGGTCTCTCGGCCATTACTCATCGCACTCCTTGAAAGAGCTTCCCTTCGCTCAGTAGTAAGCCCTATCCGTCTTCCAAACTGTACTCTGCCTCCTGTCAGAATTCTTTCAGAAGTGATCAAAAGGACCAGGGAACTGAGGGGAGCCAGAGTGACTTCCTGGTGACAGTCTGGAGTGAGCACATTTCTTTAAGTCTCCCTGAAAAGTTTTGCAACAGGAAGTCTAACCGCACATTCCTCTGTGCTCCTGTAGCTCTCTGCACAGTTGGACCGGAACCCCTTCTCCAGACATTGCTTGCCCACTAGTAATGGTTCATTTATTGTTTTTTCTCATTTAGAACAAATGCTCTTCTATCAAGCTGTATGAGCTCTAGGTCTTAATATCCACAGCAAAGGTCTTGTGTGAGGGTAATAACTGTAGAGATGGAAATACACTTACTGTTCCAGGCACTGAATGCTGTCTAACGTAGCCCTCCTAAGTGCCAGCTCAAAACCATAATCTGTTTCTACGTCTTTTCGTTACCTGCTCGGTGGTTCCCCTTGGGTTTTTTGACTGGTCTAGTCAGATAACTATCTCAAGTCTGGACCAGGATGCATGTCAAAGATGACTTGTTGACATGGTGCCTAAGGACCCCAGCCTCACTGTCTCTCCAAGAGGCATCTCACCACAGCTTTTCCAGGTGGCTTGAGCATCTCATGGCATGGTGGTCATGGCACAAATGTTAGTACCGGCTCCTAAAAGCAGAAAATAGGGTCACATGGCTCTTTAAAGGCAATTCCTGACCTGGTGCAAGGCATCCATCATGTCCTGTTGGTGAAATTCTCACAGTTTCATACAAGTTGCAAGGGGTGGAGAAGTAGATTCCTTTCTGATTGGGGTGTGTGCAGATAACATGGTGCAAGAACAGGCGGGCTGAGACACACTGTTGTGGTCTTTGGAAAGTACTACTGACTTCTATGGACTGTACCCTATCTGCTGGCCACTGTGCTAAACATATTACACAGATGAAGTCACTTTGTTTCTGACAACTCTTTGAGTCACATGACTAACTTCATTTAAAGGACACTAAGTCCAAATAAGTGTCTGAAATGTCACATCTAGTAAGTGGTAGAGCTCAGACCCCCATAAAGCTGCTCTAGAGCCTGAACGCTTTTAAAAAAAATTTTATTTATTATTTTTATTTTATGTATATGTGTGTATTGCCTGCATGTATGTAAGTGCACCCATGTCACGCAATGCCCAGGGAGGACAGAAGAAGCTGCTGGATTCCCTGAAACTGGAGTTATGGACAATTGTCAGCTGCCATGTGGGTTCAGGGATTTGAACCTGGGTCTTCTGCAAGAACAGCCAGTGCTCTTAACTGCTGAGCCATCTCTCCAGTCCCTAGAGTCTGGATTCTTTATCAAAGAAGTATTTAGCTGGTTTACCACGGGAACTAAGTAAAGGTTTGACTTTAATATCTCTTTTCATGGGTTAACTCAGCACAATTCTTTATAAGCTTATAAAATCTCAGAATAAAATATCCTCCCTTAGCTGAGCATAGTTGTGTATGCCTTGAATCCCAACACTCAGGAGGCAGGGGCTGGTGGATCTCTGTGAGACAGAGGCCAGCCTGGTCTACATAGCAAGTTCTATGTATTTCTATGTAGCTGGTGCTACAGGAAGACCCTCTCTCAAAAAACAAACAAAAAACCTAAACAACAACAACAACAACAACAACAACTATTCCCCCTACATACCAATAGAGAAGAGTGAAAGTCAAGAATGCAGACTCACCTAGGGGGAGCTAGGGGGCGCTCAGTCTCAGAGACGTGCTATTTAGCCCATGATCCTGCTCCTTTGCTCTTATATGAGAGCTGATCTCTTTTCACTAGAAAACCTAAACAGTTAGACCTCAGACCTCCAGGACATCCCCATGAACACTGGCTTCTTGTCTCATCCATCCAAAATGCGTGGCAATCCTTTTATCACTTTGATACCATTTGAATGTGACTGTTTCCATGGAGTCAACTTTCCTCTGTCTAATCTGTAGGGGAAGCTGGGTACAGGTAAGGTAAAGATATGCAAGTGACTGGCAGTGTGGCCTTCATGGAGAACCTCATTATAAGTCCAAATTTTTACTATATGTCTGTAACCGAATACGATGTGCTTATTATAAACTGTCAGTGTGATCTAGTTCACCACACACTGGCCTAGATCCTAAGAGTCAAAAGGGTGTTTGTTTTTCTTTTTCTTTCCAAGTAATGAAACACAGCATCTTAATATTTTGACCTGGTTATATTAATTTTGTCAAATTTGTTCATGAGTTGTATTACTTTTAGACAAAGGAAGCATATTAAATATGGTGTTTTAGTTTTTTTCCTGTTGCTATGATAAAATATCTTGGCAAAGCAGTTTAAGGAACAAAGAGTTTTATTCTAGCTCTTGGTTTAAAGGTACAGTCCATCATGGTGGAGAAGGTAAAGCAGGAGGAGCTTGAAGCAGGTGGTTAGATCATGTTCACGGTCAGGAAGTAGAGAATGATGAATAATTGTGCTCAGCTCAAATTCTCCTATTTATAAAGTCTAGGATCCCAAGTCTAAGGAATGGCCCTGTCCGCTTTTAAATGTGGGTCTCCACGTCTTAATCTAATCTACATAATACCTGGCAGGCATGCCCAGAGGCTAAATAATCCCTCAGAAGCATGCTTGGAAGCGCCCTCTCCTGGTGAATCCAGATATTGTCGAGCTGGGAATAAACAGCACCCATCACTTATGGGATCAATAGAAGATATTGGAGTTAAAACAGTGACTTCAGTCACACTGGAAAACAGTTATGACATTCGATGTAAAAGACTACAAGATAAAAACTTGTTTAAGAAACTCTGAGGGGGAACTGGAGAGCTGGCTCAGTCACTGAGAGCACTTGCTGATCTTCTAGAGGACTGTAGGAGGCTTCCAGCACCCACAGCAGGCGGCTCACAACTGCCTGTTACTCTACCTCCAAGAGATCTGGAAAAAGAGATGGAAAGGAAATGCCCAACAACACTGAATAATTTTAATGGTTCAGTTAGTGGTAGTTCTTTATGTCTATATTTTTGTATTTTAAAATATTCTACAATGAGGATATATTACCTATGGGATTATAACTTTGATGGTTAATTTTTATCATCAACATGATTTCATTGAGAAATGCCTGGATGATGATGACGGCAGCACTTTGGGGGAGACCCACCCTGGATGTTGGCAGCACTGCTCCATAGACTGGGGTCCCAGATAGAATTAAAAGGGAAGAAGGAGGAAGCCTGTTAGCACTCCTTTCCTCTCTGCTTCTCGGCAGCCATGTGGTGAGCAGTCTCTGCCACACTCTCCTGATGTTTCAGGCCCAGAATGATCAAGACCATCTGGGACTAAAGAATCTGAAACCATCATCAAATGTAAATCCATCTTCCTTGAAATTGCTTATTTTCAGGTACCTTGTCATATTGATGAAAAGTCTGAATAAAACATATCACTACCTTCTTTATTCTGTGTGATGCTTTTAAAAGCCCTGAAACAATCAAAGCTTCTGGACAGTCCACTGGAGACTAAGTTTGTTTGACTGGAAACTTTTTTTTTTTAATTAAATTAAAACTTTTTTTTAACTTAAAAAATTTTATTATTTTTATTTTATGTCTATGAGTGTATTGTCTGCATGTATATGAGTGTACCCGTGTCGTGCAATGCCATGGAGATCAGAAGAGGGCTTTGGATTCCCCTGGAACTGGAGGTACAGATGGTTTGTAGCTGCCATGTGGGTACTGAGAATCGAACCCAGGTCCTCTGCAAGAGTAGTTAGTGCTCTTAACTGCTGAGCCATCTCTCCAGCCCCCCCCTGGAACTGTAGGTAAGGATGGTTCATAGCCGCCCTGTGGGTGCTGGGAATTGAACCCCGGTCCTCTGCAAGAGCAGTCAGTGCTCTTAACCACTGAGCCATCTCTCGAGCCCCAACTGGAAACTTCCTAAGTGGTAGCAGTTTGCTAGTTAAGTCAGTAAGCTCCTTCCCCAGATAGCAAGCTTGCCAGTAGAGAGGAAGTTTGCCTTAAAATCATCCATTTTCCCACCATGAACCATCTTCATTGTCTCAGGACCAATGCTCCTGCAAAGGCATCCCTGACCATGTCTGTAATATCTGAAAAGCTCTGCGTGCAGCTTAACTGTGCTCCTGCACAGCTTGTAGTTTTTTAATTACCAGTCACTGCACCACCAAGTCCTAGAGACACCCTTCCTCTGCATTGGAAGATGGGTCTGGTTGGCTTGAGAGTTGGTTCCTAATTACTTCTTGGGAAGCAGGACCGCAGCTGCACTGACTACTCAGCTGGGTATAGGACTCTACTCTCAGGGTGCCCCAATCGATGCTTCTCATTTTCCCTAGATTCAGTGGGATTTACACTTATTAATTCCTGAAAATCAAAATGAAGGTACTCTCTGAGCTCCAACACAGGGGCTGTTCACACGTCATGAAGGAAAATAATGACCTGTGTGGACATGGAGTCTCATTTAATCATTCCTACAGACAGGGAAATGTCTATTGAACATTCTCTGGGTACCAGACATGAGTTGAGCTTTTCTTAAATTTTTTTTATTTACTTATTTTTATTTTATGTGTACAAGTGTTTTTTCCTACATGCATATTAGAGCCCCTGTGCCTGCAGTGCCCATGGGGCCAAAAGATGGCATTGGATCCCCTGGAACTAGATGTACAGACTATTGTTAGTCATCATGAGGGTGCTGGGAACTGAACCTGGGTTCTCTGCAAGAACAGCCAGTGCTCTTAACTGCTGAGGTATTTCTCCAACCTGTTTTTATTTTTGTTTTTAGATAGGGTCTCCCTAGTAGCCCCACCTGACCTGGAACTTGCTATATAAACCAGGTTGGCCTTCATCTCATAGAGATCCATGTGCCTCTGCCTCCCTCCCGAGTGCTGGGATTAAAGGTACACACCACCATGCCCTGAAAGCTGAACTTTTCTGAGGAATTAGTTTATAAGCATCTCCATATTGGATCTGAGTTGATTTCATCCAGGGTTTTCAGGGGAATGCATTCCTGTTTTTCTTTTTAAGACAGGGTCCTCCTGTAGCCACGGCTGTCCTGGAGCTCTCTATGTAGACCAGGCTGGCCTCGATCTCATAGAGATCCACCTGCTTCAGCCTCCCCAAGTGCTGGGATTAAAGGTGTGCACCACCACGCCCAGCTCTGAGAATGTATTCTTCTAACAAGCAGTCGCCATTCATTTGGTGCTCGATCTCTGATGAGAAATAATAATTTGTTTTTAATCATTGCAAGTAATCATTGCAAATCAGTTTAATATGGACAAGATCATGGATTTTGGAGTCAGGAGTATATGAATTTAGCTCCTGACTCTGAATATGGGAACACTGTTGTCCTAACATGAATTTCCTGTGGTAACACAGGAAGTGTATTTGATTGCTGAGCAACCCTAGTATGACTTGGATCGTGTGACGAATGACGAGCCTGCACTGGCTGGCAGGAGATGGCCGGCGGGGGATGGCCAGCGGCAGATGGCTGCCAATATTTGCATTCTCTTCAGTCTTTCATTCTCATGATGAGCCACCAAATTCAAGTAGGTAAAATATTCCCAGGGAGTGTCATTTTGCTTAGCAAAATACAGAGGGACCAATGATTAGTTACATGAACTTGGGGCTGGCTTTGTTGATGTCAATACAGAGGGATTTTCATGCTGTCTCCCAAGAGTTATCGGTTACTATTGGTAACCGATAACTACTGAGTGACAGAGAGTTGGTTTTCTTTAGGGCTGTGATGCTAGATAGGTTAACTAGACTGTACTGGACGGACACAGTATAGAAAGCAGACGTTCCCTGAGATAAACGCCTTGTCCTAGCCCCACTGTTAATAGTTAGCCACATCCCTGGTGGAGCACCACAGCTCAGTGGTCAGACAACCCACTTCTCTGGCCGCGATGTCTCTCTGCTGCCCCTGTACCCTGGTTATCAGTTTGCCATGGAGCTGAAAACAGCTTCTTTGTTCTGCAACTCCAGGAGGGGGCCGAGGACAGCCTGGCCCAGACCTCACAGCTGTGTACCCTCTTCGTTTCCAGTCTTGTGAAATTCACTTTGACCCCTCTCCCACCTTGGCACAGCTTGCTGGTCCTCGGAGAAACTATGTCACCTTCACTGAACAGATCCTCTGTTCAGTCTGCTGAAGGTCTGGCTCTGGTCCTCTACCTGAAGTTTATTATTTCCTAGTTCTTCTAAATCTTACACACACAGAAGGACATGTGGGAACACAAACTTGGCTCGATAGGCCTTGGCATATATGACAGAGTAGGTGAAATCCAGCAGGAGGGACTATAAGAGGGGAGTGGATGGGGAGGAGGTCCAAATAGGATACAAACACTCAAAGAATTCAAAAGAAGTATGGTCTCCCTCATTTGTGGATCCTAGCACCAAATCCTTATAAGTGAGTACATATCCTGACGTAACTGAGGGAACCAGAAATATGGAAGGGACCCAGGAATCAGATATACAAATAAATAAAACAAAAAAGATTGACGGTGCCTAGAAAATAAGAGAAAGAATCTGTGTTTCACTAAGTATAAAAAAGTATCTATTTTTTTTTTAAAAAGGAAAAATTCCTCTTTACCTACTGCCTCGTGAAGGACTCCTTCAGAGGGAGTCGGGAGGCAGAAGCTGGTATTGTTTATAGACAGTCCTTCCAAAAGCGTAGTACTTAGATGATTTTATGTGTCAGATGAGTAAACATTTTTATCGGAATAAAAGCCCCAGTTTACAATGCAGGGTTTTAAAAGTTTGCTACCATTTTAAAGTATTCCATACAGAGACAGAAAATGCCTTCAGAACCACACAGCAGGGTGCTGGCCGTGTGGGCTGCTAGGATAATTGGCCATTTTCCATTTCTTAATTTACTTTTGAATGTTTTCTTAAATTTCCATGAATACCAGGAAGAATTATAGTAGCAAACAAATCTAAGTTTGTTTTTCGTTTAATCTTTCAGTGTATTTCCAGTGGACACTGGGGATGCTTGGTCTCCCGCAGGCCTGTTGTGTGGCAAATTCTTCCCGTTTGAAGCTTCCCTCCAGAAAGGAGCTCATGAGGCCTAGGAAGTAAACACACTTTACAGGCCTTTGGGAAGCTGAAACTTACAAGGCTCAGGAGGCCTCTTTGCTCAGGGTTCTGGAAACAGTAAATAACTGCCAGGAGGGAACTCTGACCGGCCTAGGTACCAGGAGGAGGTTCTCAGACCGGTCCATCTGCTGTAAGTCATGTAGAAAGCTTCAGGGATGAAGTTTTGTGAATTGTCACGAGTGTTCAGATGGGCTTTGGGTGATACGGTTGCTTTTGGGTTGCCCCTGCACCTGGAGGTAACCTCATGCTTATACTTTTGTAAGAAACCTCAGAAAACCCATTGACTTACCAAGCTGGACTTTGCTGTGGTGAAATTAGTACTTTGGTCTGCCGTGGGTTCCCTATCTGGGGGTGAGTAGATGTGTTTCTGTCCTGACTCCCTACGAAGGGCCTCACACAAGGCCCCAGTCTGGGATGCATCAAAGTGTTCTCTTCATGAGTGTCTAAAGGGTCCTGGCCAGTGTAGGGCATGGCTTACTGGGAAGGGCCTAGAAGGAATATTCCAACAACCTTGTCACTTGCACAACACCAGGAACCACAGCATGAAGGTTCTGCTTGGGCCTTCCCACAGTGATGAAGGGATGGTGGAAAGCAAACCCCAAGTCTCCGTTTCCCAGGTCCATGTGTTGGGGAGCAGCTGTCAGGTCGATCTGCTCATCTCTGAAAGTACAAGTGTGCTCCAAGGAATAGGCTTCTTGGCGTTCAGTGGATTGCTAGGGAAGGTGTGAGCGTGTTGCACAGAAACTCAGGTTGAAACAGACTAACTTCAGAAGCAGTTTAGAATCATGACATTTGGCCTTCCTGAGTTCTTACAGAATTTTCCCACCATCTTTTACATAGTACCAAAATAGTTTGCTTAACTTTTGGAGAATGCTCTCTGAGGGCAAAGACAAACCTACTTAAAAAGATTTATTGTTGTTGTTATTAATATTTATTATTATTAATGTGGTATGCATGCCCGTTCAGTTATGGGCACCAAGTGTGTGTGCAGGTGCTTGTGGAGCTGGTCTCCGTTCTCCTGGAACTGGAGTTATAGGTGATTATGTGCCGCCTGATGTGGGTGCTGGAACTAAACCTGGGTCCTCTGCAAGAGGAGTCAGTGCTCTTAACTGCTGAGCTATCTCTCCACCCAAGGGTTAATCTTGAACTTTACAAGTGATTTACCCAGTTCAGTGCCCAGCATAGTGCATACTTGGTAAATAAATGGGTTGATAGACAGATGCAATCACAAAGTTGTGTGCAGATACTTGCATGGTTCATATATGTATGTGAAATGTGTGAGTACATATTTGTGAAAATAAGCCGGTACTGATACATATACTTATGTGTGTGTATACAGTACCTGTGTCTGTGTCATCCATTCTGTATCTTCTCATTCATTCATGATAAAATTGCCTCATCCTCATGAGAAATGCCACAATGACTTGTTTGTGTTCCTGCAAATTCGTATGTAAAAATCTAATCAAGGTGACAGTAAAGGATGAGGCCTTTGTGAAATGATTACGTCATAATGGGAGAACTTTCCAGAATAGCATTTTTGCCTCCATAAGGCAGACCCCAGAGCACCTTGATGCCTTTTCTACCTGTTAAGAACACAGGAAGGAGGTGCTAGGGTTAGGTGTTCTGATTCCTTTGGCCTGGAAGCTGCTTAGAGCTTGCATCATAATTCCAATGTCTCCTCAGGTTTAGAATCTGCTGCCTCATGCTTCCTAGGGTAATGATCAAGGAAGGGGGTGCTCCCCAGAGCACAGCCCAGCCTGGACCTCTGTGTGGGATGCAGGGGCTACTTTTTCACAATGCATTCACACAGCATGATGTGTGGCTGCCTTCTCTGGTTCTAACTTGGTGTAGATTGTAGTTATTTCTTCATGGTGTTGGAAGGAAATGGGCTGGGGACCACTGTCTAGCCCAGCACTTTTGGAACTTGTCAAAGCACAGATCCTGATTCAGCTTGTCTGGACTAGGCACCTGGGATTCTGCATTTCTAATAAGCTCAAGATGATTTTGATGTTGATACAGTTGTGGTTAGAGTGACAGAATCACACAGATCAGGAAACAATGGCCAGAAACACTGTGGTTTCTCAGGAAACCACAGAGCCTGAGAATAGCATGCAGCACACGAAGAGAGTTTGCCTTCATTTATGTGGTGGTGGTGGTGGTGGTGGTGGTGGTGGTGGTGCTGCTGGTGTGTGTGTTTGAGATTTTCCTGTTTGCCCTTCCCTTTCTGTCTCAGGACTGACCACCAGTGGCCATCCTATATGACTGGCTGACCTGAGGCTACTTAAGGAAACAGTGACAAGTTTGGGTTGATGGGATGAGGACACTCAGTACTGGGAATTAGGTAGTCAGGTTCCTACTGTTGAGGTGGAAGACAGGCAAACAGATGAGTGGGTGGCTCTGGGTTGGCTCTTCCTAAGAGGAGAAGGGCAAGTGCATAGGATGGGATGGCGAGTCCCTCCAGTCTGGGTTTTGTCAGCTTAATATCCAGCTTATTCTAAAGCTGAAACTCTAGGACTTGAAACAATGGAGCAGGAACTGACCTGGAAGCCTTTTAATTGAAGTTTGGCTATCATAACACTAGATGATGATATATAAACTGCCAAGGGAGAAAAACAATCAATGGTCCAACCCAGTCCTAAAGCCTAATAACCATAATGATGGGCATGGCAAACTACCTCTATTGGTGCTATAATGGCACTGTTATCTGGGGGTAATCGACAGCTGTCTAATTGGACTTAAAGCCCTCTCAATGGGAGGGAACTCATGGGTGGCACTGTAAACTCAGCCAAATACACATGGCAGGAGGGTACATAGATCCTAGAGAAAACCCTATCTTTTTCATATCTCAAGACAAATTTCTTATCATATGCTAAATATCAATTCTTATATTTACAGACAAGCATACTGTACACCACTCATTAAAGAAGCTTTTTCAGAGATAGATGGAGGCTACTGCAGAATTGCGTATCTGTTCAGACACAGAGAACACACTTCTGAGAGAAGCCCAGTGCTAGGTGACACATCTACAGTTGAATCTCTACAACTCAGACTTAAGGAATATTGTGGAACAAGGGGTAGACCAAAAACTAACCCTCAGCTCTTACCAGCAAAGCTTCCTTATACAACAGAGTGTGATGCACACAGAGGGCCACAACTGGTCAAGTTTTAAAGAGTAAGAGACTGAAGAGGGCAGTATAGGACTCCTATATTGAACCTCACCCCACCCATGGCTCAGGGACCATTGTGGAAGAGGGGGCAGAAAGGTTGTAAGAGCCAAGGCTAGTTCATGAACCAGAAGCAGAGGCTTCTGGGCCTGGAAGCTTACACATATGAACTTGTAGCAATGGTGACATCGAGCACAGGACCCATGTCAACTCAATTAAACAAGGACCCAGAGGGGAGGAGAGAAATAGGTTGTGGGCTAGCACTAGACTGAGAACTATTGGAGATTGAGGGCTGCTGGGTGAAGGAGAGTATGAGTTACATACGACCACTGGATGGGCTGACTAGATGCCAGCAGACACATTTACACTGAGGGACATTTGAGTACAAATGCTTGACTGGATAGGCCTCACAAGAGGTTCAGTGGGAGATGGGAGAGAGCCTCTAAATTTGATTAAGAACTGTTAAATGAAATTATAAAAGCTCAATAAAAATATTTAAAAAACAAAGCTGAAATAATAAAGATACATTTTAGAAAGCCTGATCAAAAGCCATTGCCAAGGAGACAGGCATCCAACCACACCCAAACACTACTAAAATCCCAGTAGAGAGGGGGGAATCTCATCTCTTGATAAACTAGGCATTGAGACATCGGCACAGGGCAGAGTCAGAGACAAAAGGTGAGAAGTAACAGAAGGGGTTCTTAACTACAGCTCAGGTGGGAGCACACAACAGAATTTCCAGGAACAGTCAAAGCAACTCCACACTGCCAAAAAGAGGAATGTGGGTCTGAGAAAAAAGCCCAATGTCACACAGGTTGACTGATAGCTCTGAAAGGTGTTCTTATTTGAGCTCCTGGAACTTGTGAATGTACTCAGTTTGGAGAAAGGATCTTTGCAGAAGTAATTAAGGATTTTGATATGAAATAACTTTGGATTCATCTGGGTAAATCCTAAATTAAATGGCAAGTGTCTTAATACAGAGGGCTAGTTGAAGTGGGTGGACAAAGACAAGAGCATCATGAAAACAGAAGAAAGTGAGTGACCCAACCTCAAGGCAAGTGATGCCTAGGGGTGCTGAAGGAAGCCGAGACGACCTTCCCCTGAGCTTTCAGAGCAACTGTGGCCACGCCAAGGTCTGGTTGGACTTGTAGCCTTCAGAAATGCAACCTAACAAATTTCTGTTGTCTTAAGACCCCTGATTGTGACAGTCTTTTACGATAGTCCTATAGCACCAGCACTCCTGTCCTGTGTTTCTTTCATTTGCCGCAAAACTCTAAGTCACTTTAAGGAAATTGCTGTTTGCTACATCTATTCCTGATCATGACCTTGGGTCAGAGAACACAGTCCCTTTAAAAATGTTCAGCCACAGGAGAAGCCGCAGACCACAGCCTTGTCCCCCGGCCTCCATTTCCCACAATGCTTCACTTCGGTCATTATATTCTGCTTCTTCCCAGGCAAGTCAACTGGCCCAGGGACTTGATGCTCAGAGATGGTAGGGAATTGTCTAAAGGATGCAGCCTGCTCTAATTACAGAGAGGAAAATGTCGCTCTATGGCTCAGAGGAGATGCTCTGAATTGGACTGTGGTTCAGATGAGGAGCCCATCTGCGCACCACAGAGTTCCAAGTACATTTTTCCACAATGAGAAGAAGGGCACCTACCTTCCCCATCCTGTGGGTCTGGCCAGAGGTCAAGCTGCCCAACCCTGACACCTGTGGCCATTTATGGATGGTCATGATAATGGAGCTGACAGCTCTCCCTTCTTCCTTGTTTCTCTGCATCCTGCTCTGAACCCAATGCCTACTTCCCAAATACAATTATTGTCTATCACTGTCTTCTGGCTCACATCTTACTCTAGGATCTCAGGGACACTGAGAACCAACATTCTTCATCCTCTGGGCCAGATCCCACCTTCCAGAGGGCTCTGTAATTCCTCAGGCAGCCACAGTGTTAAGTAACTTCCCCAACATTACAAAGCTCGGGACTGACGGAGCAAGGCAAGGAAATGCAGAAGGCTCACTCTGAAACTCACTCTCTCCGGTACAAGCACTCTGTTTCTCATCTGCGCCACAGCAGTACAGTCACATGACCAATCAAAAACGAACACATTCAATAAAGAGCTGTGTAGGTAAATTTTTGAGTTAGTGTAGAACTATATTAGCTACTTTCCCATTGCTATGACAACGTACTTGACAGAAACAGCCGAAGGGAGAAAAGATTCATTTTGCTAACGGTTTTGGATGTGCCATGCCATCATGGAGTCCACATGAGAGCAGTCAGGAAACAGAGAGAGAGAGCAACGTGGAGCTAGGCCTCAAGGACAGTCCCCCAGTGACCTACTTCCTCTGCCTAGATGCCATGGCCTCCCTCTCACTGCTAACCTCAGCTTATGACTCCATCAAGGAGTTAATCCACTGATTATTTCACAGCCTTCCTCATTGAATTATCTGTGGAGACACACCCAGAAGTTTGCTTTGTTAATCATTAATATTTCTTTTTTTAATTTAAAAACATCTTATTTATTATTTTTATTTTATGTGTATGAGTGTATTGCCTGCATTATGTATGCCACTCGTTTTTTAAAAAAGACTCAAAAGTTTCAGGTTTTCTTTTTCTTAATTATATTTATTATTTTTATTTTATGTGCATGAGTGCATTGTCTGCATTTTGTAAATGCATCCATGTCATGCAATGCCTGCAGAGGTCAGAAGAGTGGCTTCAGAACCCAAAACTGGAGTTACAGATGGTTGGTAGCTTCCATGTGGGTGCTGGGAATAGAACCCAGGTCTTCTGCAAGAGCAGCCAGTGCTCTTAACCACTGAGCATCTCTCCAGCCCCTCATTAGTATTTCTTAATTCAATCAAGTTGGCAGTCTAAGTTAACCATCACAGTGCAGCACCCTTTCTCACACCGAAGGTGCTTTTTTTACATTATAGATAGTCCTTAAGCATTTAAACATTCATTTTCTTACGTTCATAGACGTCGGGCATGGTTGAGTGTTTTCTTGAATCCTATATACATCTGTTCATTCTAAGCCAATCATGTCACTCAATCCACTTTTCACCTTTTGACAGAGGGAAAGCTACACTCTATAGATTTTCTCCTGTAGGAGTCACAGATCTTTTATGAGCACCATCACACACACACACACACACACACACACACACACACACACACACCCGTGTGAGTGACTCGTGGTATTTCTGGGTTTTTTCTGTCTCAGTGCTGGGCTTTTCACTTCTGCTCCACCTGCACACACATGCTGGGCCACAAGTATTGTATGTACAAAAGCACCGCTACTGGAAAATTCTCTGAATACCTAATCACACATCAATGCCACCTCTCAGGAAATGCCCTTCCCACTGGGGTACAGTGGTACCATTACTCTGTTATCCAAGTCCTGGCTTCTGTTCCCTCTAGAGGACCAGTGTTGTCATGGTATGATAGGAGTTGGGGGTCCCTAGATCTGTTATGATATGTACTTACTGGCTGTTCATCATTCTTGGCACCTGGCAAATAAGAGGAATCTTCAGCTCAGCCTGTGGAGAAAAAAAAAAACTCATTACAGGACCATGATTTAATTCTGCTGAGCATGTTACCATTGCGTCTTTGTAGAATTGGATGCAGGTGCTGGCTTAGAGGAGGAGCTGGAAAGAGAATCAACGTAGGTCAATAATTGGTTTATTTCCAGCAAAGGGTGGAGGAGGGGCACCCCCCCCCTCCATGCTGTCCTTCTGTCAGCATTCATCCTGTCTGCCCTGGGGAGCTGAACAAACATGCTCCGAGCCTGGTTTCCCCTTGCGTGCAATTGTATACTTCCCCTGGGCGCTCAGGGAGCGTTAGCCTGGCCTCCACTGGCTCTGCTCTGGGGAGTCCATGGGCTTGCCAAAGCAGGCCGGAGAAGGGATGATTTTCATTTCCTTGTGACTGTTCCATGAAATATTTACTGGAAGTTTCATTTATATACCACTTTGCATAAGCCACAGCATTTTATTTGAGCCCTGTATCCACCCTCAAAGGAGAGATCATTAGCTCCATTTACCACATAAATTAGCAGCAGAGACCCGGGGAATATCCAGTAAGTGCTTTACATCAATAATCACATTTGATCGACGTAAAGACCCTGGGATGTATAAGGGATATTTCCCAGAGTATCATCTGGGGGTCCAGTAAGAAACAGACGGCATCCCCACACTCAATAGTTTAATAGTTTAATAAAGAGACCTTTGGCAAGTACAGAGGACACAAAGGACAGCAGGGTACCCAGGGGTGGTAGAAAGGATGCTGTTACTGTTCCTGGAAGGGCGAGGGAAGGGAGTGGTGACTGGGTCCCTGAGACAGGACATTTTCAGTTGAAGCAGTTCAGGAAGGTAACTGTAGCAGGCAGAATGAAAGTAGCCAGCTCACGCTCCCCCTGCCCTGGATCACCTGCTGCTGTCTTCACTGGCTAAAGTTCAGAAGAAGTCAGGGGTTGGGAACTATTGGTGTGGTTTATACCCATCAGCATCCTGGTACTCCCAGCTGAGTAAAAGAAGACAGAAAATGGATCTCACAACTTGAAAGTGAGGCCTATGGAGGTTAAACTGTATGACCAGGGCCAACTATCAGCTCTAGGAGCCCACTTCAGAAATTCTAGTTCCAAACATGTCACCAAGTTCCCCACCAAGTCTCATGCACCTTCAGTTCATTCTGCTGTTTGTCTATCCATCTATCTATCCATATATTCAACTACAATTGACTGAAAACTTGCTGCAACTACTGTCCCAGAGAGGCTCAGCTTCTGCCTTCTGGCTGCTTCTAAAGGTAAATATAAGTTTCCACATTCTTGTATGATGGTGGTTAACAAAGTGATTTAAAAAATATATGTGTCTAAAACAAAGCCCTGACTCTGCCTTAGGGAAGCAGGTGGCTCTTCAGAGATGAAATGGAACTTGAGCTGGATCTTGTCAAATGGGTCTGGATCTTCCAGGCTCAGAGGTAAGGACTATGTTCTAGGCCAAAGTACAGAGGGTATTAGACTGCATGGGGCTCCAAGGGACTTTTCAGAGCTTGGTGGAGGCCACAGAGATCATTACCTGGAGAGGAACTGGAAAAGACCCACTGGGTTTTGAATGGCAAAGACAGTTCATCTCCAAAGGTGAGATCTGGGCTCAATCACATAGATCTTGGAGCAGTTAAGTACAGGAAAGCGACTGAAGAACTTGAACTGAGATCAGGTCCTTGGCTACTGTGTGTTAATCCACAGCACACCTTTCCTCCTCAGGATGGTCGCTGACAGCACGGAAGGGAGACGATGCTGTAAGATTATCATTTACTCATGGCCAACTGCAGGCAGGGCAGACTATGGCGTTCATGGTTTCCCTTTGGATGTCATCTCCTACATGGTGGTGGACAAGAGGACTCATCTCATATCAGTGTGACCCAAACACTATCCATCAGACACTTCATGAGTCCCAGACCAAGGAAAGAAAAAGAGCCATGACTACCTGGGGGGCTTTAAAGAACTTAGTCTCTTGCCACTTAGAAATAGTGGCACCAATATCTTTATCTTACCCTGCATGTTAAATGTTAAGTAAGCTAATGTACACAAAACTGTCTCACAAACTATAACATGTTATGAACAATGGGTATGCAATTACTTATATAATAAGTTTGGCATGTTACTCTAGTCATGTTATTTGGGTATGCAGGATTATTAACAGCAAGTTTTGGATATTGATATTTAGAGGGCATAAACTATATAATTATGGTTATATATGAAATGGTCCACCCCCCAAGCATAAAGCCTTGGTTATATAGTCACTTCGTTCCTTTGAATACATTAGGTGGTGTTGAAATGGGATAAAGCTATCTCTACAGAGAACTCCCCACATGCCTGCCTCTTATGTACAGAGTGAGGCAACTTGATATACAGGCCAGTTCCTTCCAAAGCTCCCTGCCTCACATCAGTAAGTCGAGAAGTTGACCAGCTCCAATTCTGCTGTCTGCAAAGCCTCGCAGTTTGATTGAGTTCATTTCCTTCACTAGGCAAATAAGTAACTTGGACCAAATAAGTTTCTTCTACCCCAAGTTTCCACAAAATAGTTCCCTTAAAAACTATAATCCATTCAAATTTGTTGACAACAATGGTTTTAAAAGTTAGAGAAGTGTTAAAATATTTCTCGCATTCTATTTTCTTCTACAATAGGGCTCCTGGCAGAGGACAGTTGCAAGGACTCTGCCAAATAGCTACCACAGAGGACAGCAGAGGGGCTGGAAAGAATCTTTGTTGCTGGTATGTAAACCTTTGCAAGTTATTTCATCTGTCACCTTTGTATTTTAAGATTTTAGTGAAAATTTAAGTCTTCTAGTAGCAGTTTCTGAGACATGCATGCAACATATTATATGGAAAAAGTTTAAAAATATTTATGATCCCAAACTCTTACGGCACTGTAAAGAGTGGAACTCAGGTCCGGGTCTGTCAAGTGGGGATAGCGGCAATGTCCATCACACTTTGGTCCACTCCACCAGGCCACAGCTCTCTACTCAGCACAGACCAACCTGTGCTCTTCTGAGAATACAGTACTCTTATCTGATTGTCCTTTTGTAAAGGATGTGGTGAGTGGGGCGAGTCAGAGAGAATTTCATGTCCACCGGTTTTATAAAGACGGTATAGTATAGAAAAGGCCCTTCTCTTCCAGACATAAGCTTTTGCAAGGAAAAGATGTCTGCTGTCCACACTGCTATTCACACCCTGCCTTCATACCAACCTCATGGGGTTTGTGTTACCACCTTTATTCTCTACAAAACCAAACTTTCATTCATATCTGTTAAGTCACTGGCCCCTCAGGGCACACACACTTACTTGGTACTTGAAGTCCTTTTGATCCTGACGCTTTGGTTATACTTTGGGATCTCTGTTTGCTTTTCTGTAATGTGGGGGTATCACACCAGTCACCTTTTAGGGTGTTTGTGAAGATTAGAGTAGAAAACAAGATGTCTGTAACACAGGTGACGTGCACATTCTCTTTTGTAAACACCGAGACTATTGTCAAAACATCAGAGCTGCTACTGTGGTTGGAAATGAAGGCAAGTAACTAGGAGGATCATGTAAAATAAAACAGACAAAAAGAGAGGGGGAAAAACAGGGGTTAAAGCTAAAGACAAGATGAACACACAGAGCCCAACAGATGTGCAAGGATTTGAACTTGAAGATAAGTTAAATGTCTCATATTGCTTCCAGGGCTGAGTCTCTAGAAACAAGCGGTGAATATTCTGTTGATAGACACTGGATGCATAATCAGAGGTTCCCTATTTGTAGTTCAGAATTATCCAGGAGCTTTCAAAATTATGATGCCCTAAAAAACCAGAATGAGGTGTGCCTCAGGCAGCCAGTCTGGGAGCCTGGGGAGTGCCAGCTCCCAAAGGGCTGAGTGAGTGTGTTAGACCCTGTGGGGAATCTTATCACACAGGACAAATATTTTCCCGATACTAGTTGCTCTTATATTGATCTCAAAATTCTGAACTCAGGCCTTAGCAGGGAAGAAAAAAAATAATGGGAGAGCCAAGAGGGCGGTGCTGCGACAGGCTGCGGGGTGACTGGCCCAAGGTGGTGGACAGCACTGAGGGCGACGAGGATGGCTGGCCCAAGGTGGTGGACAGCACTGAGGGCGACGAGGATGGCGAGGAGCAACTCCTGCCCCTCAGGCCCAGCCATGTACGCCCCAAGAGCCTGGTCTGGGGTCCAGTGAATGTGGGGGGTTTCAAGCAGGAAATGAGACTCATGTTTCAATTAGAGGACTTAAGTCTCCAATAAGATGCCTCATCACTGTTCACCCTGACGATGAGAAATATGTGAAAACAGCCACACCAAGAAAGCCAACCAGATCCCTGACCATGAAAAAGAAAACACTTGAGAGATCTGTGTCCTTGAGCAAAAGAGAAGGTGCTTTTCCCCAGTACTGATATCCCTCTAGTGAGAAATTCAAGCCATCAAGTAACTATTGCCTTTTTGCTGACCAGAAGCCCAAATCCTCTATCTCAAACACAAGTAAAATCACACAGGCAGAGAAATGGAGACAGGGAACTAGGAGCCAGGGTCGTTGAAAGTATGACTCCTCCCTTGGACCTGAAGCTGTGGTCCCCTACCGTAAACCTGAATCTGTGGCTGCTTCCTGTGAACGTGGAACTGTGGTCCCTTTTCTTGAACCCGGAGCTGTAGTCTCCTATCATGAGCTTGAACTGTGGTCCCTTCCTGTGTATCTGGAACTTTGATCGCCCCCCCATGAACTTGGAGCAGTGGTCACCTCCCATGAACCTGGGACTGTATTCCTCTCACGTGAGCCTGGAGCTTGGTACTCAACTGTTAGCCATAATTCCACATTCCTCTAGTGGCAGGCTGATGGTGAACAGACTGGAGGATGGAGGACTTCTTGATGTTGGGCAGCAGTTTCAGCCTTCTCTGAGTGGCTGTGCTTCCCACCACCCCCACTGCCCCCAAGATCCCAGGTTATGAATAGTAGTGACTTTGCCTCTGTGTTAGACTTATGCTGGGGACAGGAGAAGTTTCCATCATGTGCAGTTTCTAGTCTTGGGAAGATTAATTCTCAAGGATAGATTTCCCACTTCTCTTGATGGCCAGCTATGGTCTTGACTCCACATGTGGTCGTGGGCTCCCCCTTCACACTTGGTCCTGGGTATCACTTCCTTGATGTTGGACCTTTCCCATCTCCAGGCAACAAGAGGTTTTCCATTACTCTTCAGAGCCCCAGTGTGCCTTGGCCTGTGCCCTATGGAAAATTTAAATGACCTAACTAAACGTCTAGAGATAAATATCATAGTCTGGATGTTTCAAACAAATTATGATGCCCTGCAAAGTCCAATCTGGTTGTTCTGGGGAGCAGAAGAGATGTAGGAATATAAAAGATACATTTCCTGCTGTCATTTACGTGATACGTGTCTGGATGTGCTAGGTTTATAAAAAGCATTCCACCCAAGATTAACTCAGAAATTATTCTAAACGGAGTATTCTTTATGAGCAGGGGTGTCTAATGAATTTCTAGCTATGGCGAAATTGAATAACAAGGCAAATCAAAGTGTAAGAATTTGGTGCTTTAAGAATGGGAAACACCGGAGCTGGTTTAAATGGCCCAGATCTTTTGGATGGTATTGAGCATGCTCAGGGTGGTATGACCGTAGACTCTCCCAGCTGTTTTGATGGGCAGGGAGGCAGCAAGGAGTGGATGGCAGGTGATTGTCCACTTTCATCTCCTGTCTCCATCTGCCCAGGACTGCTTACATGCCATCTCATGGAACACACTGGTATTTCCCATTCTTAGACAAAGTATTTCAGGATCTGTTCAGGATGAAAGCACAGGTCTCGGCAGAGGCTGTGAGAAGCTGGTGGTATTCGAGCAATGAAGAAAATCTCATTGTGTGATATAAATTCCTTTTCTACGGGGACTGGGGCCTTTAATTTAGTTTCTTTTGTTTTGTTGGCCACAGAAATGAAGCCCGAGTTTGGCTTTCCCTGTCTAGACAAGTGACAGGGAAGTGCCATCTGTCAGTCTTCTTTGGGGAACCCAGAGTCTCAGTAAGGAGGCATTTGCACAAATGATACTAATATGTTGGATTTGGCTTAGTCATGGGGGAATCGCAAGAAGCTCCTGAGGGGCTCGAGAAGAGATTGTGTTCAACCTTCAAGGCCCCACAGCCAGGAAGGGACTGACAGGGAGCGAAACTTGTAGGTAGAATGCTGTGTAGGTGCGAAGGAGTCCTGTGCTCTTGGGGAACCCGTGAAGAGAAGCTGCTTCTTTTTCACAGTGCTGACAAGGGAAGACACCACTGCACCAGGTGTTAGATGCCAATACATTGACACTGCCTGAGTGTGCACCAGGCTTTACACGGGCAGGTGTGGTCAGACTTTTGATACCGAAATGCGATGCTGGCATCTAAGTTTTTGCTCAAGGACCACATAAGTGAGCTACAGAAAAGCATTACAAAACATTCATAATGTTTTAAGTTGATGATTGTGTGTTGGGCTGCATGTGGACACAGGGACCACTGGGTTGGATGTGCCTGGTCTAAAGCCAACACAAAAAAGCCTGAATCTGCTCAATATTTATTTATTTATTTTTTCATCAGAAATCCATGGCTTCATTTTCAATAGTAGTGTTCCCTTAGCTGTCTTTGCTCTGATGTACATTTTGTCCTTTAAAATGAGGAGACCAAAGTGTCCAGTTTTCACATGTATTTGTGTAGTACAGGAGGACAAGCAAAAAGAACAAAAATGGATTCGACTAGGATTCAAATGGATTTGACTAGAAGTCAAATGATCTCTATTCTCGGATTATATGGCCCTGTAGTTGAGGCCCTAAAGGCTCCACCAGAGAAACTGTTCCACATGAAGAACACTTCCGGTGACAGCCGGCCACGAAGCCAACGTACACAGTTAGTAGCTTTCCTGTGTACTAATGCACACATGCTTGAGAAAGAAATAATTAAAAAATTCTATTACAATAGATTTAAGAATTACCTGTGCATAAATCTAACCAAGAAAATGAAAGACTTTTACAATGACGATTTTAGAACATAGAGTGAAAAAACAGAAGACACTAGAAGATGGAATGACCTTCCATACTTCTGGGTCAGAAGAATGAATACTGTGAAAAAATGGATATATCACCAAATAGGGTCTATAGGTCCATACAATTCCCACCAAACTTTCTATGGTATTCTTCAGAGAAACAGAAAAGCAATCTTAAAATTCATGCAGAAGTAGCCGGGCATGGTGTCCGCACACCTTTAATCCCAGCACTTGGGAGGCAGAGGCAGGCGATCTCTGTGAGTTCAAGGCCAGCTTGGTCTACATAGTGAGTTCCAGGACAGCTGGGGCTACAGGGAGACCCTGAGAAGTGCACAAGACTCCAAACAGGCAAATAAATCCTGAGCAACAATGCTGGATCAAATTATATGTATATTTCATATATGTGCATTCGAAAATAGAAGTAAGGCTATATGAGAAAAAGTTGGGGACTAGTTGGGGAGGGCACATTTACTTCCCCTCAAAGCAGGGAAAAGGTCATGAAAAACAGCTGCACAGCATAAACACAGAGGAAATCTGGCTCCATCATCGATTTTAACCTAGTCACTCAGTCTTCCACATGAGGGTCCCAGTGACCACATTTCATCACATCATTAAGTACTTACTTAGTGGGTTGAAACTCATTTTGTAAACGTAATGGATTTGATACATATAAAACATCAGCGGGTTCTTTCTTTCATTTTTGTTTTGTTTACCAGAATAAGAAAGGAATAGGCTAAAGGAAATGAGGTCCTATACTGAGTGGAAGCATGCCTAAGACATCCAGCCTCCATCAGAGTCAGACATTCAAAACAAGACACCCACTCCTGAGCTTGAAGTCCAGGGGGTCTCGGTGAATGGGCTATGAAGCAAAGACTTGGGTTGGATTTTGGTGTGAATCTTAATCCAGAAATAATTAGTACCCTTATAGGCAGTTTAAAGAATTGAAAATGGGTAACAAAACAGAATCAAATTTCCTTGTTGTTCTTGAGAACGCTTCTTGTCCCCTGGGACTTTACTAGTGCTACCAAACTGATCTCATGGAGAGGCATTTTATCATAAATATTTCTCCTACACTTTCCCTGATCCAAAATTAATATTTCATGAAGGGAAAACATGCTTTGCAGTATACAATTTTTTGCGTGTGTTCAAACATTTCTCATTTATTCCCAGAAGATAAAGCTTATAAAAATATGATCCTATGTTTATTTGAAAGTTTAAGAAACATCATTTTAATGACAACGTACCTGATCAGATATAGGAAATAGCCAAAAGCAAACTGTCAGTCAGGAAGCTGCTTATCCCAAACTGGGTCAAAGCTGAAGGTCTGAATTAAAGCTTCATGAGAAAGGAACTCAGTATAAAATACCTACAAGAGACATCTGCTTTCCTCACTACAATCATACCCAACATATCCAAAATGATGGAATTGAGAGAGAAAACAATCTGTGTGTATTTGAGAAAGGAGGCCAGGGATAAATAAGGTAGATAAATGGCTAGACGGATATATGGACAGATAGATGATAGATAGGTGGAGACACTTCTGCACGTGTATGCAGCTTTGAGTAAACATGTTGAAACTAAGATTTCTTAGGTGCAGAGACTTATTAATTTGCCCACAATTCAGAATTATAAGCGATTTTATTCTGTTTTCATATGTCAAATCAGAAGTCACATTTGAGAGGTGCTCACAGTTAGAGAATGATGACTGGATTTCTAATTCTAACTCTGGCCAGGGCAATTAGATAAATTTAATTAAATATAACATTTCATCTTATTGGCTATCCAATGAATGGAGGTATTAGAAGTCAAATGGATTATGAGTATAGATTTTTTTTGAGGAATTAGGGAGAATTCTTTTTTTAGTTTTCTTGTTATTAAGAATAAACATATTTTAAAAAACGATTTTGCAAATGCCTGGTTAACAAGTAGCTTCCCTTGAGCGTATCAAGACAGCTTGCACACAGATCTGTTTTTTTTTTTTAAGGTTTTGAGAAGGCTTTAATATAATGCTGCACATATATAGATTTCAGATTTATTACTCTTAGGGCATCTTGATTTCAAAAATCATTTTCCTTTTTTCTTCTACTGTCTGATTGATAGGAAATGTCTCCATTCGGTGGTGAGATTGCTTCCTCCCTTTTACTTTATTTTATAGTAAACGGCTTCCTTCCTGATCTGCCCTATTGTCATCCACTGAATTTGTATTAACCTTTTCTTTCCTGTCCCTTTCTTTTAATTTTTCTTCTCCTCTTCTCAGTGAACTTCCTTTCTAATTTATTATTTAAGTTATTTCACTGTTTAGGCAAGACAGAGCCGCAGCACACACACGTGTATCCACCCATCTATCCATCTATCTATCTATCTATCTCTCTCTCTCTCTCTCTCTACCTACCTATCTATCATCTATCTACCTATCATCTATCCATCTTTACCTTTTCTATCATCTATCTATGAGCCTATCTATCTTTCTGTGTGTATATATCTATTTATTGTCTGTCTGTAATCTATTATTTTCCTGGTAGATTATGACCTAGTATGCTTGGTATAATCTATCTAATTCTTAATGAAATGGTTCCTTATTTTTGTTTGAAGATCTACCTACAACTCACTGCAATTTTCATTACATTCTCATAAACGATGGCAGGATTCCATCAACTGTGGGGTATGACCAGTAGGTCTAGATTAATTTAGAATGCCCCAACTGTGATAGATTTTTTTCCATTAACTGATTCATTTGGATGATATTAAAGTCAAATTTTGGAAAAACAAAGGCAAAGAAGATGAACTAAGATTCAGAGATTGCTATTTGTATATCTCAATGGTCAGGTTGCTTCTAGGGTGAGGATACCTCCCTCAAGGACAGCTGATGGTCAACGGTGGACACCTGGGAATTCTTTCAGTGTCATTTATTAGCACCTTCTGTCTGCTAGATATTGTCTGCGTTACTGTTTTACAAGAAGAACCTGAAGGTTTGCGTGGAACTTAAATCCAAAAAGGAGGCATCAAAGCAGAGGTAGTCTAATCAACATTGGATTGAAGGATGCACAATGTAAATGTAAATTTACAATGTACAATGTGAAACGATAACAATAGTGCCACTTACTGCACATCAGAACCCTGTATAAGACATTCTAAGTTGGATTCTATGGCGCGGTGGCAAACTAAATGACCCAGATTTTGCAACACCGAGCAATTCTGTCATTTTCTTTTCTCATTGAGAGCCCTCTGGAGCCAGATCTGCCTCCTGGACAAACTGCACAGTGTGGGTGCTGATGAGCTCAGTGCTTCATCTGTGACTTCAAGAACATTTGGAACCCCATTTTGGAATTAATTCTCCCCCACCACGATGGCAGGATTAACTGTTTCTTTATCCCTCTTTTTCAGTCAGGATCACTCACCTGAAAGGATGTGGGGCAGATCTCCAGGCCCAGCAATGACGAATTGTACAGCCTGAGCCTCAGTTTCTTTAGTGTGGAACATGGGGACACAAGCACTTGCTCGTCTTTATTCATGGGGTTATCCTGAGTCAAGTGAGATTCTGGAACTGAGAGCAAATTGCATATGTGTGTGCATATGTATTTGCGTGTGCAAGTGGGTATGCATGCATGAGCGTGCATGTGAACAGAGGCCCGAGGAGGAGGTTGGGTGCTTTGCTCTATCACTTGCAATCTTATCTCCTAGAGAAGGGTCTCTCATTGAACTGGAACTAGGCTGGTAGTCAGCAAACCCCAGCGATCCTTTGTCTCCACCCACTGCAGTGCTGGGGTTTCAGGCTTACATGCCCATGCCCAACTTAGTTTTTAAGTAGGTACTGGGATCCTAAGTCAGGTTCTCATGCTTGTGCAGAAAGGCCATTTCCCCACTGATCTCTGCCTCCAGGTCTAATAGTAGACTTCAGGTTGTTAAGTCTTCATAGTGAATAGTTAAATTATTTCTTAGGTCTTTGTATCAGTGCCACGAAGGATTCCGAAGTTCCTTGGCAAGGAAAGTATTCTAAAGTAATTTTTGTGCTATGTGCCCAATCTTAAAAATTGCAGAGGGTCAGTATATTTAAGGAATTTTAAGATGCCACCAAATCTTTGACAGATGAATGATAAAAATAAATATGAATACGATGAGATTAGCTTTTTGTGGAAATCACCTTAAAATAGAGTCCTGTGGAAGCTCGAGCTCCATTGACATCTGTAGAACTTCTTTAGGTAAAAATTCATAACAAGAGAAATGAAGGTTCATATAATTGAACCTCAAATAAATCAGGGTGGTCCTGCTAACAGCAATAGTAGTAAGCCTTTATCATTCACCTCGTGTTAATAGTTGTTAGACATTACAATGAATTTTTACATATTGTATCTCATTTCTCATCACTAATCCAAAAGGGAGGCACAACAATTTGATTTTGTAAAGGATAAACTGAGGCTCTGAGAGGGTAAATAACTTTCCTAAAATCTTACTCCTGAGAAATAAAAGTCTGAATTGAAACCTAGCTAATCTATTTCTCAAAGGTGGATGGATGGTGTAGTAGAGATTGCAGACAAAATAGGAGAAGAGGTTGTGAGGGTGGAGAGGTGTTCTGTGTGGAATGCCCAGAGATGGAGTCCATCAGGAGACCCCAGTCCTGGCCACGAGGTGGGTAGACCTTGAACAGCTGTTTCTCTAGAAGTCTGCCAGCCATCACGGGGTAGATGGCTCCCAGTGCTGCTCAGGGCGTTAGTCAATCAATAGCTCAGCAAGCCCACTCGTGCAATGGCAGTTCGGACACTGTGCATACCTAGTGACCTCCAAGTAGTAACATGGTGTCCTGTGAAGGTGACTCCTGGGGAAAAACATGCTAATGATCTGAACTTACAACTCAACATATGTGAATAACATCACAGGTAGGCATACAAGCCTCATGCCAGAGTGGGACACTGGCCCCTGAGCTCCATCAGTGCTGAGTGTCCTGGGGGAAGTGAGTTTCTGAGTCTCAGAGGTAATAAAAGGATGCCAATCATTAGCGTGTCCATGGCAGTTTACCCTCTCAGAGATGGGCATGGGCTATGAGCCAGCTTCAACTTCATCTGAAAGTAAATTCATCTGAGAAGTTGCACAATCACAAACAAATATTACTGAAATGTCATGTGTGCAGAGCTTTAGGCTCAGCTTGGTCGCATGGCATTCAAATGCAGTTAAATTCCATTGCTTATATTTGGGTCTTTCGGAAGCAGTGCTCTGATGAACATTGCCAATAAAATTTAAAACACATGTTTTATGAATGCTAGTGGCCTATTCTGGGAGTTCTTTAAAATTATTTTAATATTTATTTTGTGTGTGCATGCATGCACATGCGTGTGGGCATGTGCACATGACTACCAAGACCTGTGTGTTGAGGTCAGAGGACAGCTGGTTCTCTTTCTACCCTGTGGGTTCTAGGGACTGAACTCAGGCCGTCAGTGCCACGGGCAGACTCTCACTTTTCATTTGCCAAGTTCTGCTGCCAGCTTGATGTGCTGTTTTGGGTTTCTTGGACCACAGCTTCTCTGACCCTGAGGAAACGTTTCTCAGAAGATATCACCTCAGTGATGCTGGTCTCTTATTAATTGCAGGTGATTTTTAGCCCCAGCTAACAATTATGCATTGTCCCAGTAAAGCACAGAAAGTTTCATGGTGCCCATCTCCTGTTTATCACAGCTGATTCTTCAGCCCCAGGTGACTTCAACTACAGATTCTTAATCTAAAATCTTATAGGAATGGCCCCCATAGTCTTTGCTTCTCTCTGAAACCTGAGAAGCCAGGCCTTCATTGTTTGCGTTTCTCAAAACATTCTTCTCTTCCAAGCTCCCGTGGAACAGGCCATGAAGCTCTGAGCCGTCAATGGCCTTTCCATCCCAAAGCTCCAAAACTTGTGCCCTCCCACATCAATCAGCAATCAAGACAATTCCATATGTGTGTGTGTGTGTGTGTGTGTGTGTGTGTGTGTGTGTATATATATATATGGCTACAGGCCAATTTGTCTGAGGCCATTCTTTGGTCAAGTTTCCCTATTCCCAGGTGACTCTAAATTGTGTTGACAATAAAACTAACAAGGACAGGCATGGACCACCACACCTGGCTCTACACTAGCTTTTGTATGAATGTTGGAATTGGGAACTCAGATCCTTATGCTCAGGTGGTAAGAACTTACTAAGCCATCTCCACATTCCATCTCATTGTAGTCATGAATCATAGTATTGCTTTGTACCACCCAAGTATACGCTCAGTTTTGGGTGACTTAAAAGCCCTTTTGCTCTATGTTACTATGCTGTTCACCATAATCAACTTCTCTGAGCCTCAGTTTAAATACCTTTTGACTGATTTAATAATATATCCCCTTCCTACTTCATTCATTTGTTAAGATCATTAAGTGAGAACACATGTATTCAAAGGCTCTATACAAAGTTATGGAATTTGGTATATTATTCTCCAATGAGATTATTAAAATCTTCAAACATTGATGTGCATTAACAAATTCCATAGTGGCTGTGGCATGTTTTATGCATAAGGTCAGAGCTGATTTGGGATGAGAAAAGGGGAGTGAAGGAGAAAAAGGGAAATGTTTACTGAAAACATGCTAATAATTATGAATATATATTGTCTAGTATATACAGTATTATACTTAATACAAATATTATCAAGACTAAATAATTGTCACTATGAGTCTTTGCTGATGTCCTATTATAAAGATTAAAAACTGGGTTGGAAAGATAGCTCAGTGGCTAAAGGTGATTACTATGCAAGTTTAAAGACCTTTGTTCAAATCCCCAGAACACACATAAAGCTGGCACAGTGGCCAACTATAATCCCAGTCCACTTAGGACAAGAGGAGGGGCTAAGACAGGAGAGTCCCCAGCAGCTCATGGGCCAGTGAGCCAGGCATTCACAGCAGTGACACACAACACACACATTGCCTCAAAGAAAGTCAGAGGATGAGGACCAGCACCCAAGGTTATCTTCTGATCTGGACGCACTCTTCCACATGCATGCTATGGTCTGCACATGCCTGTGCTAATACACAATCATGCTCTCTCTCTCTCTCTCTCTCTCTCTCTCTCTCACACACACACACACACACACACAGACTTTAAAAAACATAGACATTGAGGATGAGAGATAAAGGAACACATCTGGTTCAAGTAGCAGAGTTAAGGTCCTGACCCCCGCAGTCAGCTGAAAACCCTAGTGTTTCTAAGACAGCCCTTAAGTCATGAAAAATGAGCTGGGAATGGGGTCCCCTGAGTTTAAGGCCAGAGCTGACCAGATGGCACTGACAGGGATAGCCTTTGGCCTTACAATGGCCTTGCTCGTGTAGTTATCTAAGAGGGTCCCCTGGGGTAGAGGAACAGAGTAGCCACCATGACAAATTCTGAAGCCCTCTGTGAATGGCTTCAAACAAGCTCTTCAGAGCTGCAAATATACACTGCTCATTTTGCCAAAGCCACTTAGGTGAAACCAGTTTAGGTTTGAATTCTGTTTACTGATTTAATTGCTGTGTGAACAACCTTGAACATGCTTCTTGGACCACTCCTGCTCCTCCCCTGTGAGCCAGGGAATGTGATCCCTAAGGCTCAGGCTGGGTGAGAGAGTCAAGCAAATTAATACACAAAGCCTGGCTGGCAAGAGCCTGGGGTAAATCAATGCCACATGCCCTTTGTGTTTCTGTAGGGCGTGTTTATGCGATGACTTGGAGGATTTCTGATGGTTTGTGTTTCTCTGGTGAGTCTCCAACTAGCCAGACTGACTACTGTCCTTCTGGTCTTTGAAATGCCTGTGCCCTGTAGTTTGCCTGGCCTCTGGGAATCCTAAGGCACACCATCAGTGGGTGTCTCAGAGGGACAAGGGGAGGCTGTTTCTCCTTATGGACAAAGAATTAGCTCAATAACATTCCTAAAAACCAACAAGTATCAATAAATTTCAGTCACACTGTATCAGTGCCTACACTTTGATGACTTCCTTCCTTCCTTCCTTCTTTCCTTTCTTCCTTCCTTCCTTCCTTCCTTCCTTCCTTCCTTCCTTCCTTCCTCCCTTCCTTCCTTCCTTCCTTCCTTCCTTCCTTCCTTCCTTCCTTCCTTCCTTCCTTCCTTCCTTCCTTCCTTCCTTCCTTCCTTCCTTCCTTCCTTCCTTCCTTCCTTCCTTCCTTCCTTCCTTCCTTCCTTCCTTCCTTCCTTCCTTCCTTCCTTCCTTCCTTCCTTCCTTCCTTCCTTCCTTCCTTCCTTCCTTCCTTCCTTCCTTCCTTCCTTCCTTCCTTCCTTCCTTCCTTCCTTCCTTCCTTCCTTCCTTCCTCCCTCCCTCCCTCTCTCCCTCCCTCTCTCCCTCCTTCCTTCCTTTCCTGTCTTTTTCTTACTTTAGCTTTTATTGTTCCTTCTCCCAAAGAAAAACCTGGAAGAGATGGGTCCAGGCACCACAGAAGGGTGAGCATCTTATCCCTGCTTTAATCTGGCTCTTGGGCTCCTCTACCCTGGGAGGGGAGGATGTCTGCCTGATCCTAAAGCCTATATCTTCTGCACTGAAGTTGAAAGAAAACTGTATTAATTTAGAAAATATAACAATATATATTTCCTCGAGGCTGCAGACGTTAGCTTTGCCTTTGAATGGCCTCCTTTGACTGAAGTTTTCTTTCTAGGGGGCGGCTCTAATGAAGGTCAGCACAGAGCTGCCGCTGGTCTTGTCTCTTGACTTTAGCAATGCAGCCAGGGGAGTCCAAGCTCCGGGAAAAGTAGACTGAAAACGGCAGTCTTTTCATTTTTTTATGGGCAGACATCTTGAATCCTTTTCTAGTGGAATGGAGCAGTCTTTCAAATGCAGGCTGAAAAAGCTGGCTTCTTTTCACCTGTTTCACCTGATGCAGCTCAGAAAACCCTTTTCTTTCTCAGTGCTCAGCTCTTTCCTAATGATCGCTTACGACAGGGAGGACCGCAAGATGCCCCCTTAGACAAAGCTGCCCTGTTTAGTTTATCTGATCATCCTGTGCTCTGTCAAGGTCTCAGCACTGAGATGGCTGGATCCCGGAAGGGGAGCCCACTGTAGTATCATGGAGAACCCAGGGAGCTGGGCGTCTGTAAGGCAGGGACTGAAATACTCTGCTCCATACGCTCCTTCAGTATGGACCTCTTCATTTGTGCCTGTTAGTTTTGGTTTTCTGAGAAGTGCAGCCATGACCCTGGGGCAGCCTAACTAGGTGACAGGTCAGAGTGAGTCGTGGTGCTGTCAGTGAAGGCGTGGGAGGCTCAGCTCTCCCTACTCAAACCTATCCTTACACACACAAGGTCCTTGCAGAGCCCTTTATGGTCAGAGCATGTGAAAACAGACTACCGAGCAAGGAGAAGTGTAAAAGGTGAGCTTTGCCTAGTGGACACACCATTTTGTGACCGGAAATTGCAATGGCTTCCTAAGTCATTCAAGATGGTCGGACCAAACACCCTCGTGTCGGAGACCACAGGGACCATTAATGGCTGTGGGGTCTTAAGCAGGTTACTATTTAATTCTATACCAATTCCCTTATCTGTGATGGAGAGATGATCATACTGATATTTTAGAATTATAAAACATGAACAAACTCACATAAGTCATGTAGCAATATTTGGGGCACATATTAGATACCCCATATACTTTTTTACCTTAACCGTGGTCCATTTAAACTGACCCTGCTCAGTGATGGTTACACTTGCCTTTAATGCTTTAGTGCTTTAGAAATTGATGTTATTGGTGTTGAATTCCATAACAAATTCCTACATTATTTAAAAGAAATTTGTTTATATTGTCTTGGGCAAAGAAATCTGGTTTTGACTTAATAAAGGAAACACAAAAATAAGCTGAGCACTGTGCTAAGTGGCTTGTGCATATTAGCTGACTTATTTTGCTTATCACCATGTGAGGAAAATATTTTGCATCTCATTTTGTAATTGTGATAACTGAAGAGATAAAAGCAGTTAACAGTGTCCCTTTCACCAGCTCACTATTGCATGGGTCATTCAGCCAGTTATTTTGGTCTAGACCTGTATTAGGGCTTCCAAAACAGAGTATTACTATGACAGGAAAAACTGTAACAGGAGTTGCTGCTTTCAAACCAGACGCTTGGAACAAAGTGGGAACTCACAACTTTTTTCTGGATCCTGCTGGTAGCAGGCCCAGGGAAGTTATTGCCAAAGCCTGAACAATAGGCAACTATCCTTTACCAGTATATGCAGACAATTTAGTGTCAGTTCAGACACACTCTGGCATTGGTGGCTGTCAGAGTCATAGGGCCTTCCAGTCTATATGATTGGGGTTATGCACAGGGTCTCCAATCTACATGTCAGGATCAGGAGAACATGACAGCATGGTTGGTTTCCTCTGGGGGATGTTGAAGGGGAGATGTGTTTCTGGCCTCTTTTGAGCTTGTAGACAGCTGCCTTTCTTTTCACACAACATACGCTCTGTGTCTGTGTCCGCATTTCACCTTCTTAAACGGCACCAGCCACTTGGGTTAGGGCTTACACCATGGCTTCGTTTTAACGATATGTCTCTGTAAAGGACCCATCTCCATTATAGGTCATAGGTCCCATTCTGCTGTACTAAGGCATTAGGACTATAGCATAACTTTAAAGGAAATCCTACAACCATAACATTCGTTATCTATTAAATATCATAAGGGCTAGGTTTCTAGTACCTGGAAGTGGGGGTTGGGTAAAACAGCAGAATCAAAGTTCAAGGTCATTCTTACAAAGTTAGTTTGAGGTCAGTCTGTCTCAAAAAACTGAAAAGAAAAATAGCCATCGTCACTCTATCAGCTACTGAAATAAAGTTAAGTAAAAGAAAGACCTGATCCTGGTCTTCTGTAGTTTACTTCCCAGAGGGCTCAAAGGAATAAACATCATCAACGTGTATGAAACTACTGATTGCAGTCAATGCGATGAGCTGGGCCTGCTCAGACATCCGTCTAGTCACCAGCTACTGGCCTTCTCTCCCTACTACTTGCCAAGTACTGGGCTAGGTGTGGCAGCCAAGAGAGAGAAAGAGAACCTTATCCCTACTTCTTGAGGTACAAAAGGGTTAGAAGTCATTAAGAAATAATAAGCATGGTGCATAGTCTGTGATAGGAAGACAGAGGTCCTGAGTGTGTCTAACAGTAAGTGTGCGCTACACTGCGGAATCGGGAAAGACTTCCCCTGGGGAGGTGCCATGAACGCTCCTGATGACTCGGGGTTCGCTAGACCAAAGGAGGGAAGAGAAGGGGCTCGGTGCTGAAGGGGAAAAATACGGAAGGCAGCGAGGTAAAGAAGAGGTGGGAGAGGAGGAGAGGAAGGCAGTGTGAGGGAGAATATCCCAAGCTGAAGGGGTGTAGCCTGGATGCCCAGAGAACAGCAGAGCCACTGGAGTACCAAGCAAAAGATAGTGGGATGCGGAGGGAATGGGGAGATGCTGAAGGACATGCCGACACAGAGACAGCAGGAGCCAGGCCACACTCACAGAGGCCTGCAGCGGACTGCAGCCTGCATCCTGCATTTCCCACACTGAGCACCTACACAGAGTCCTCCTGCTCGCCCTTGATTTGGTGACAATTTTTATTGTGCTAATTTCTGCATGAGTTCTTACCTCTTGTCCCCCACCCCTCCATTACTACCTGCGTGTTCTGTTGGGGCCAGGGGCCTTGAATCATCAGCGGGGGTTCTGGGAAAATCCAGTGGATGCTGGGTTCTGAGTATCCAGCTCTGTCACCTAGACCATGCCTCAGTTTGCACAGGAATGTAGTCGTTTCTTGTGCCATATGGAGACTGGAAAGGATAGTAGGTAGTTGGGGGGACCCTGTGATGGTGAGGATGGAATTGCTCACCTCGTGCACAGTGTCCAGAACTGTGCCTGGCATATCATTAACACCAGCACCTTTGGTCTTTCCTGGGTCTCTTACAATCATGAAAGGATGAAATGGGCTCACCTGTTAAAGTAACCAATGGATAAACAATCTGTATCATCTGTGGACAGAGGATTTGTGATACCACAGAGTCACACGCTTCTGTGCCAGTGCTTGATCTCGTGAGTTTGCTGAGGTTTTGGTTTTTGCTGGATACTTCACATGAAGTATGACAGCTTTATCATGCAGAAGGATTACACACACTGCCGCCCCTCAGAAGGAGACAGACAGAGGGACAGAAACAGAGGGGGAGGGGAGAGAGAGAGAGAGAGAGAGAGAGAGAGAGAGAGAGAGAGAGAGAGAGAGAGACACAGGAGACATGACACAGACACTGGGGAGAGAGAGAGAGAGAGAGAGAGAGAGAGAGAGAAACTAAACAAGATGTTTAAAGACAATCATATCTAAAATGGGAATCGCTCCAGGGATGGTTGGGAAAAAATAAGTGAGTGTTGTTCAACCTGTAGGGAGGCTAAGGTGCAGGTTGGGTAGCGTTAGGGTCACACTGGCTTACGTCAAATTCTGGCCAGCTCCACTCACTGAATGAATTCAGGCAAGTTATCAAGCTTAACCAGTCTCTCCTCTCTCATCTCGAAGGCAGAGTATGACCCTACCAACTTAGCATTGTAAGTGCAGAGAATTAGAAAATCATCCTGCAAATACAATTTGACACGTGCCAACCACCTAGAACTCATTCAAACAGCACACCTTTATGTCTTCCCCACCTTTAATGAGTTCAGTGTCCATGACAAGAACCTGGCTTTTCAATCTAGACTTTAAACAATTATTTTTAAGCTTTTTATTTTGCAATGATTACAGACATACAAGAAAGGGGAAAGTAAACAGAACGTTTCCAGGTAGCACCTGGGGCCAGCTGCTGCTCCCCTGGAAACTGACTTCCTAAGAATAAGCAGTCTGGGCAGAACAGATGTGGCCCTGCTTCCGCTCCTCCCTGCATGATGTGGCTCTGTGCTGGGGAAGAGCAGGCCGAACCAGGCAGAACCTCTCAGTTCCCCCTGATGTTACTCTCACTTTTGTTTTGCAGTTTTTGTAAGACAAGTTTAGGTGTTAAAAGAAATCCCTATTCTGTGTAAACGCCCTGATGCCTCCTGGTTTTCCACTTCTTGTTTTCAGCTGGTGATAACTTTCAAGTCCAGGCCCCTGTCGGACGGCTGGTCTCAGGCCCGTGTCAAGCATGTTGTCCTTGCACCATGCAGCGTACATGCACCCCATACCCCTCAAACACTAAAGGGACAGTCTTCTATACCATGGGGAGGGCATGTTGTTTATTTTATGAGTTCCTTTCCCAGAGTGCTATCTCCTGCAGTGAATCAAAATCCATGTATTTTTAACAAATTATAAGAGCAGTCCTGTGTGGAGCCTGGGCTAATTAGCACCAGTGTCTCTGATTTATTGCAGTTAAGCATTTGCTCACGGCTAGGGCCTTAGGCAGTTGGACTCTGGGCTCAAGTCAGAGAGGGTCTCAACTCATGCTAACTGCTTTCGCCTCTTATCTCCTGCCCTGTGTCCCCAGGACATACATTTTGAGCCTCCCCCACCACAACTGGCTGTGCTCTGTCTTGCACACCACAGGAGCACCTTCCGAAAGGGCATCTTATTTGGGGCTTCAGTGGTAATCTTTGTTGCATTTCAGACATGATCAACTTCTGCTTGTTCTGAGGTGCCACTGGACTATGTTTATGACTGTTTAGAAGTAGCTACTCAGAGGAAAGCTGAAATTTGAAAGCATCTGGTACTTGGTATCCCTCACGTCCTGACATGACTGCCCTGGCCAGGTATCCCACTGTGAGAACATAAGAACACCCGGAGCTCAGTGTAAGAGCTTGCAGGTCCCCAGAGAGGGGCCATCCTGAGCACACCACCATTTCTGACTTGCGTGTTTTAGCATAACTGTGTTGCATCCGTATTTAGGTCCTTTGGAGCTGCCAGAGGTAGAGGTGATAAGTCAACTTAGACAGAACTATTAAAATCTTTGCCTCAGATTCCTTTGGTGACCCCAGTTTCTCCAGTGCAGAGATGTTCAGCAGCTTGTCAGTATGTCGCCATGAATTACAAGTTCACTGCTGAACTCATGGGGATGGCGTCCAGAAAGGCCTCATGGGTAAATGCTCAGACCTGAGTGGATGCCAGAGTTGTTCTGGGCACTTCACAATTAAACACAGGGCATCTAGACTGACATTGTTCCCGCCATGCATTGAAGAGGCAGAATCAAAGTTCCAAGTTCTCCCAACACCGGTGATAGATTGGTTTACCTCCACTGTCCCCATCATGAGGGCCACAGAGAACAGGTAATTCTGTCCTATTACAGGACATGGGAGCAGGGAGTGGCAGAGCTACTGAGCTGTGAGATGTCAGTGACCCATATATACAGAATAGACAAGGCAGGGTAATGAAAGGGTGGAGCAGGATCATAGGAGAGAGGATGGTCTGAGGTGTACGTGGTGGGAACCTGACCTAAGACACCTTGAGTGAACCTGTGTGGAGGCAGCAGGTGAACTGAGGTCTGTGTGCGGAAAAGGACCCCGGCAGGAGTTTCTCTTGATTATGAGATTATGAGGGACTACCAGGAGAGGTTCCCAAGTTTTGTGATGGGATGAGTTTGATTACAAAGTCCGAGAAGAGAGTTACCACCTTGGAGGTCATTACAGTAAATCAGCCAGCGATCGCTGAGCCGAATTGACTATTGTTGAAGTGTCTTTTTTAAAATTTTATTCGTTGGAACATGGACTCTTAGCCAGGTACAGTGAATTACACTCACAGTGAACTTGGAGACTAGCTGAGACCAAGGCCAGTTCCTGCACTTTCACATAACTCATTTCTCAGAGGAGCAACGCCTCCTAATGAAACTTGGTCATGGCGCCCAGAGCTAGCTATTTTTCTTGAGAAAAGCCTTGTTTAGACAAATCTGGCTAGGGATGTGACATCATCCACAAGAAAAAAATCTGCTATGGGTTGTTTGCCAAACATTTTTCCCTGAGGTTAAAAACACTGTAGTATTTTTAAACTATGTAGGCAAAATCATTCCCTCTGCACACAAGGGCTGAATCATTGCCAGGATCGCTAAACTGGCAGGGCAAAGGGCCTCACACCATCTGTCCTCACATTGCCTGAATTCAGGTCTTGAAGTAAGAACTGGATTAAGAATAAAGAAAAAAAGCATAAAGCATTGCTGAGGAATCCCTTGGTCGGCTCTTGGGACTAGCATGTTGAACAGGCTGTGGGTAGGGTGAAGATGGACTCTTGGGATAGAGGAGAGGAAGGAGGCCAAGTTGAACATCCACAAAGGACCTGGACCTGTGGCACTACAGAGGGACAGGACTTCCCACCTCCCTCCCTCATTCTCTGGGTCCCTTGTGTTTTCTTTTTAAACTTTTTATCTTAAAGGAAACTGGAAGCACTTCCTTTCTTTAAGGTTGTTAAGGACATAGGAGGAGACAGCAGTTTTCAAGTCTTCCACTGGCATGTAGGTCGCACTGTACCCTCAGTCTGAGTTCAGACACTCAAAGACACTCATGAAAGAATCCCCCTGGACCCTGCAGCTGAGGAAGCACTGAGTCGGGACGACCTTCAGGACACTTGCCCTGACTGGGCTTTGCTTCTTTGAATGGAGGAAACAGAGGCACAGTGAAGTCAAACCTCAGAATCCAGGTTGTAGCCAGCAGAGGGTGACACTGAGACCTGCCCCGGAGGCTGCAGCTCAGCGCCTAGCTCCACTTGGCTCCCTTCTAAAGGTGAGTGTTCTATAATTCTGGGGTTGCTTAATAAACAGTAGGAAAGTGGCTCCTTAGCCAATGATGTGGTTCATGAGTCAGTGCCCCCATTACAGAACTCAGCGTGGAGCTTTCAAATAACAAGCCTAGTGCCAGGAATAGGTTACTTTTTTGAAGTGTTGCTCAGTGGGGTCCTGTGGACCCTCAGATATCGCAGACTGTTGCCAGTGCTCTTTGTTACCTTCCAGAACTTGACTGTTGAAGACACTGCATACTTGAGTACAGGACATGAAGAAATCAAGATGGTACCAACCTAAAGCTTCATCTCCACTGGCTAGCTTTCATAGTGCTGGAATATTCTGTTTACATTACTGTGGTAGAAAAATACTCAACAACCTTACCGAACCGTGAACCCTTTGAGTTACAATAATGACTGGCCTGAGATGTGCCCACTGGTACACAGTGGCACGAATGTCATGAGAGTAACCAATCACTTTCTGATTGGACTTAAATTCCTCTTGACTCATGCCTGGTACTGTTAACTTGGGCCCAAATTCCATGACTGGCTAGGTCATAGGCCCTCGGGGAGAACATAATTCCATTAACCTGCTAAAGGGGCATATTAAACTGCACCCTAAGTTCTTTTCTTTACACCCATAGATGAGTACACCTCTCATTCTTTATCAGAGAAGCTTTTTTTTTTAGCAGTACATGATAATTAATACAGAGACCCACAACTGGACAATATTCAGAGAGTAAGAGACTGTGGAGTGCTCAGCTCTGAATAGGACATCTATATCACACCCCATCCCTCATGCCTCCGGGATCATCTTAGAAGAGGGAGCAGTAAGATTTTTAAGAGCCAGAGGTAGTGGACATCTTCAACTAAACATTATTTACTAGACATGACAGCACCTTTGCATTCATGAACTCACAGGGATGTGCTTGCACGCACAACGCCTGCGCAAGATCAAAGGATCCAAAATATCAGCAGGGACAGGGAGAGATTCATGAAGCCCCATCCCTACATAGCTGAGAAGCCACTGACAGTTGATGGCAGGTGGGGAGGGGGAGTCAATTTTCTACAAGGATGTAGCCCCTGAGAGGCTCCAGTAGATGGGCATAAACCCACGAACATGCAGATTTGCAGGTAGCACTAAGTGGTAAGTGGACTCGGTGGCGGGGGAGCAATGTTAGATATATCATAATAAAGCATTAGGAAGGTCCAAGAAAAACTAAAACAGAACTATCTTATGACTTGTCTATACTTCTCCTGGGTATTGGCACATACACACAGGCCTTACATTCAGCCACACACTCGCACACCCATATTTACTGCTGTACTAGTCACAACAGCAAGGAGACAAAACTAGCCTAGATGTCCATCAACAGATGAATGGACAATGAACATGTGGTATATGCTGAACATGTGGTAGTGGTATATGTGCACAATTTCTTTTTATTCAGCTACAAAGAGAAATTAAATTATAAAATTTGGAGCCAGGCGTGGTGGCACACACCTTTAATCCCAGCACCCAGGAGGCAGAGGCAGGTGGATCTCTGTGCGTTCAAGGCCAGCTTGATCTACATAGTAAGTTCCGGGACAGCTGGGGCTACAGGGAGACCCTGCCTCAAAAAGACCCCCCAAAAAAAAAATTGTAGCAAAATGGAAGTATCTACAAAGTATTATATTAAGAGAGGCAACTTAGACTCAGAAAGACAAATACTGCACTCTGGAGAGAGAGAGAGAGAGAGAGAGAGAGAGAGAGACAGAGAGACAGAGACAGAGACAGAGATAGAGACACACACAGAGAAAGAGACAGAGAGACAGAGACAGAGACAGGCAGACACAGTACGCACATGGACATATGTATGTGGAGGCCAGAAGTCAGTGTCTGCAGTCATTTTGACTTCCTCTTTGCCTTTCTTTTTGGGTTATAGTCTCTCATTGAACCCGAAGCTTATCCATTCTATCAGACTGGCTGGTCAATGAACTCCAGGACTCTGTCTCTGACCCGCTATATCCCAGTGCTAGGGTTACAGAGCCATGCTGATGAGTCTGGCTTTTAAGGGCTGGAGGAGAAACAGATGTGTTGAAGAAGGAGTGTGGGTAATAGAGACCATATGTCATGAAAGGGGAAAAGAGGCTGCTGGGGTTAGAAAGAAAAGTGGGGAGGGAGGAAGATGATCTACAGAAAGAGACTGTGTTTGAAATGCTATAATGAAATGATACATTGTATTGTAATTAACAGGTAAATTTTAAACAAAAAATTTCACAGGTATTTCATAGCATACAAGAGAAATGGGTCTTAAGGAAAAAATTTACTTTTTTTAAAAGATAAAATGTAGAAGAAAGAATTCTAAGGTATTTTAAGGAAAAAATAGGAAATGTTCTTGAACCAAGTGCTCCATGAGGGTGGGGGTGATGTCTCTCTGGAAATCTGCTGCGTGGATCAGCCCTAGGCACACAGCTCATGCTCATGGAATATTAACAGACTGACACAAGCTCCCCAGGATGCTGCTGTCTCTACGCTGCTCACACAATCTGTTCCCAGCACTTTCCCAGGCAGCCTTGTAAATTAGCAGATGGAAAAGGAAAAGAGAAAGAGTTAAGTAGACTTCCCAATTTATGCCAAATAGTTTGAATATTAAGCCATCAAATGATTGATGCTAGGTCTCAGATGAAAGCGCAGCTCCTGGACTGATGAATTACTTAATGTGAACAGAGTATCTCTTCTGATCATAACCACGGGGTGGAGGGGAGGAAGGATCCTTTTATGGGACTGTTGGGTAAATACAGCAGAATTTCACCTGGGAAGTAGTAGTGATTCTGGGACATGGTGTGGGGAGCAGTTGGGCTTGCAAGAGTGCTGCTGTATTTGGCTGCCCCCGAGTCTAGCACATTCTAACAATGGGAGCAAAAGGCAAGAAAATGTGTAAAAGCTGTGTGATAATGACTATGATGGTGTTGATAGGAGAAAAGACCCAGCAACAAAAGTTGAGTGTGATTAAAGACTAGATTTGCTGGTGGTGTTTTGATTTTCCAGTCTGTTATGAGTTGAACTGTGTCTTCCAAAAAGATGTGCTGCAGTCATAAGCCCCAGTACATTAAATACGGAAAGAGTGTGTAGATTAATAAGGTTAAGATGAGGTGAGTAGGATGGTTCTCAGGCAATTTGACGTATGAAATGAGGAAAGACACAGAGACGTCCAAGGTAAAGATGGCTGTGAAGATGGACGCAGAGATTGAAGAGATGCTTCCACATGTCACGGATCACCTGTTCTATATGGAAGGGGCCAAGAAAGACCCTCCCCTAGAGACTTTCATTTCAGACTCCCATCTCCAGAATAAATTTCTGTTGTTGAAAACCACCCACTCTATGGTACTTGTTATAAGAGCCATAACAAACGAACATGGACCTGTGTATTTGCTGCTCTGAAACACTATTTTGAAATTCCTATAGAAAAAAAAAAACTTTTATGCCGAATGACTCTAAATCTCTAGTTTTGTTCTAGTTTTTAAATTCTCATTGAAACCATTGTTATTTTAAGTGTGATTTAAAATTAATCATCTTGGGTTACTGAGCGATCCAAGCAGAATAGAACATAGCCATGTGTTACAGAGTGGGAAGAGCATGGTGGAAGCCATCTTGCAGCCCTGGTGGCCAGAGATCCTATGAATAGCAGTCATCATTTGTTTAAATAGCAATTGGGATAATGTCATCCGGTATTCCAGACTCTCCAACAAAATGATGTTACCTTAGTTTCTCGGCATGCACACCATCTTCCTCAACTTTGCCTTTAGCTATGGTGGTAATGCGTTGGAACATTCTAGAACCTTTTCGTATACTCATGCCTGAACCCTGTGATTTCCAGGTAAGGATCAACAGTATAAGCAGCAATGACCTAAGTACAGCCAAGCACATCCCCACTTTTGCTCATGCTAGGTTCTCAATTATACTGAGTTTCTCTCCTACCAAGCACAGGCCTTCAGCTCTCCATTTAAACCCTAGACTGAACCTTGGGACAGAGGTAGGAAATCAGAACCCCCACACTTGTGGAAGCTGGCCCCAGGTACTGTGCGTAGACTGTCTGTTAGTGGTAGAACAGTGCCGTTTCTCAGTGTAGGCATGTCCACATCTTTAAATAAAGGAGCTTGGACCTATGAGTCACAAACTCAGATAGGAACTGGGCTGGACTTGAACTCATCCTTACCTGAGTGTCCAAAACCCTTACACTCCACTTTACCTTCCAGACTATCCTCAATGGCCTTTTTTGAGCCTGTTTCTCAGTCTTAGCCCCATAGGGACTTTTGAGTCTTCTAACGACACAGAGGTAAAGCCCTTTCCTGTCCATTATGACTTCAGGAGTTGTTTCCTTCTCCTTCAGCCTGGTCCAGGTCAGCTTTCCAGGAATGTAGCTCTCTATTTTGTCTAAGGCAGAGGTGAGGTTGATACAGTTTATTTTACTTGTCATTGTGACCAAATATCTGACATGAAGCAAGTTAAAGAAGGAATAATTTATCTTGGATCACAGTTTAAGGGAATACAGTCCATTATGGTGGGGAAGGCATGATGCCATGAGAGGCTTGAAGCTGCAGTGTTGGGAAATTGCTCACGTATGGGCAGATAAGGAAACAGAGAAGAGTCTGGTGTTCAGCAGGTTTTCTCCTTTCTCCCTCTTTATTGAGCCTCTGATTCCAGCCTAAGAGATGTTGTCACTCGCACTCAGGATGGGTCTTCTTTCCTCAGTTTAATCCTCTAGAAACATCTTCATAGACATGCCCATAGATGTGTGTGTCTCCTAGGTGCTATAATCCAGTCAAGCTGACAGTGAAGATTAGTCATCATGGACTGGGATGGTCAAAAAAAGACAGAAAAGTCTGGCTGGGCTTCATGCATCAGCCTCTAGAGAGTCCTAGCCCTTTGTCTTTGAGGACCTCATTTTGTCCTCATCTATAAATAGAGCGCCTTATCTCGGTGTATGGAATGAGGAGAGAAGTCACTCTGGGGTCTGTGTCAGGCAGGACACATGAGTCACCAAAGCCCTCTTGACCTGGCTTTGCTTTGGTCTTGGCCTTTGTGAAGACCAGCTCAGTCTGTAGTTATCATCAACCTGCACTTTGTCAGCTACTGGGCTGCACCTGCTCCATCCCCTACTTCACAGCATGATGTCTACAGCTAGGTCTTTGAGCATCTACCACTGAGCACCCAGCTGATGCTGATCCATCTGGGACCCATGCATAAGCAGCATTGAGTTTGAGAAAGTTAAATTCTGTGATTTTCAGTTTCAACACTGGGAGATATGAGCTGTTAGTTTTACATCTTCCAATGGGACCCTCTGGGACAGAGTGTGTTGTCAGGACCTACAAAGAGGGCACCATGAGATAGTGATGTGGAGCAGTTACTTGGGCATGCTACAAAAGAGAAAGCTCGTGTCGCCTCTTTATACTGTCATTTGCTCTCATTCCAGGCTTTCTAGGGTCCTATTTCTAATCAAGTAGCCAGCGATAACGTTTTAGAAAATCTCTGAGAAACCCAGGTTCAATCTCCCTGTAAACTGGATTGAGAACTCCAGGCCAGCTGGGGCACTTGTTAAAGATATGTATTACAGGGGTTGGAGAAATGGCTCAGTGGTTAAGAGCACCAGCTTCTCTTTCAGAGGACCCGCGTTTGATTGCCAGCATCTACAGGGCAGTTAACAACTGCCCACAACTCCAGTTCTAGGGGATCCGACGCCGTCGTGTGACATCCTCAGGCATTGCACGACATGGGTGCGCTTGCATACTTACAGGCATTACACTCATATGCATAAAATTAAAATGTAAATAAAATATTAAAAAATACACATTATAAGAGATCACCTCAGAGCAATGATTAGAACTTAAGCTTCAGGAATAGGGATTTGTATTCCAGGCAAGATCTTTTGGTGATTCTTATCCATGTTATAATCTGAAAACCAGTGCCCTAGTTTAGAGTGGACTGCAGTGTGTGACAAATATCTGGCATTCTATTTGCCTATAACAACTGAGAAATCACTAGTTTTAGAAGCAAACATACCTGCCATCCCTCAAACTATGATAACATTTTCTGCCATCACTGAAAGGATGTTTCCAGACACATGTGACTGTCAAGTAAGGCTAAAGTCAAGCTCCTTCAAGACTTTTCAGTTGAGCGCCTGGAATTGCTGTGAGTTACCACTGAGCGTCCATGTGGGACTCATCTCAACACTGGCTCCACGCCTGCTCCCACCCCAGGCTAGCCTGAAGACCTGCTGAGTTCCATTCAGCATGGCTCACTGACTCCTGGAATCTAGTGCTTGAGCAGGTAGGGGCTCCTTGACAACCGTGATGATGTTTGAAGACTCTGCATGGCTGACCTACTTATAAAGGCCCTCAGGAGCTGTGTCAGGTGTCTAAGAAATTTTACTCCATTATCTCTACTGGTGAGCAGAGGAGTCATTGATGACACTTGCAGGTAAAGTGCAGAGGAAACACAATTATGTCAGTGGGTAAGAGTGAGAGTCGGGGACCTATTTCCATTCTCTTCCTGAAATAATTTGCTCCCTAAGTTCAAGAGCCCTACAGGATGACTTCTTATACCTGAGCATCTGCTTTATATAGTCCGGAGGGGCACTGAATAGGTAGAGAGAACTTTGGGTTTTACTTTGTCTCTCTCTTAAGCCTTTTCAGCAAAGTTACCTGAATATGGCAGAATGGCCTGTGGGTCTCACAGAAATGGCTCCAAAACCCGTCCTAGCTCCTTACTGTCTTGGGGACATTGAACAAACCACACAGCACTTTCCAACTTGTTTTACTCAGTTGGACATTGAGAGGCTTGTTTCAATTTTTGTGAGTTGTGACAACAAAATGAAGATAATTATAAAAGTATATCATGGGATATAATTTTAAAACATTATAGTTAAATATCGTTATGATCATAAGACTAGACCCAGGACACATGAATTGGATATATGCTATGGTTTGATCTAAAATGTTCATGTGTTGGAACACCTGGTTACCAGCTGGTGGCACTGTTTGGGGAGACTCTGGAACCTTCCCGACCTGTGTCCTAGGGCCTTTGTGGTCTCACCTTGAAATTGATATTGATTTCTAGTACCAGCTTTGGCTCACTGCTTCCTGATCTGCAAGAGGCAAGGAGCTCTGACACACATTCCCATCAACATCAACTCTGCCAGGCCTTCCCCACTGTGATGGACTGATATCCCCTGAAACCATGAACCAAAATAAACCCTCTCCCCCTTTAAGTTACTTCCATCTTGTATTTGGTTATGTTAAATGTAAACTAACTAACACAGTATGTGTCTACAGAGGGGTTGATTTACATGACATAATCAGTATTATGGGGTTATAAGTTACAAGAGACAGATTTTAGTTCAGAATTAAGACCTTTATCAGAGCTATAAGACATGCAAATGGAGGTAAGTCATGAGTTCCCTGTCTTTGTGGCTGTGACTACATACTGCAGTTCCAAAATGGTGATGTTAGAGTTTCTGATGATGGTACGCTGGGACCAGATAATGAAGCAACTTCTCATCTATCAATCCTAGGGGTTTCATGAACACATCACAGTGAAGAATTTTATGAATGTGGTTAAGGTTAGCTTTCTAGAGGCACTTTATGGGCAAGGTCCATTTTCCAGTTAATCTTGGGCATCCACACCCAGGATAAAGCCCTCAGTGAATGTTAGCTGGTAAGTAAATATTTAAGTAAAGAATTGGGTGAATAACTGAAAAATGAAATGTGACATAGATGTAAGACAGATTTGGTCATATTTCAGAAAATCTGTGAAGTTAATTTTGTTCCTGGCATCCTTCATTTTCTTATTTCACACGCAGATCCACCTGTGCCTTCTGTCCCTTGATAGAGCTCCAAAATCCTTATATTTCTGAGATATTAACTCTTTAACTAAAGCCTTCGAGGTAAGGGTGTCATCGCACCACAGTGGTGAAGAAACTCTCATGGTCCATTACTGCTACAGTTAATTTTATGTGTTTACTCAACTGGCCATGAGGTGCCCAGATGTTGGTGAAAAGCTATTTTTGCTGTGTCTGTGCTGATGTTCCTGAGTGAGGTTTACACTTACTGTCCCCTCTGCTAAGGGTTGGAGAGCTATTCCAATCAATTAAACACTAGAATAGAATAGAGTAAAAAGACTGAACAGAAGGAAACACTTTTGCTTAGAGGGCTTCAACTGGGGAATCAGACTTTTCTAGCCTTCAGACCAAGATTGAGTGACACATGAGTTCTCTGGTCCCAAAGCTCCTGACTTCCTTCACCAATGGCTCCCCTGGTTTTCAGGGCCCTGAGTTCATGCTGGAGCTAAGCTCTGGGCTCTTTAAGTCTATAGTGTGCTGAGTCCCCATTCAAGGGGCAGTACTTTCAGCTTTATCCTGAACCAATTCTTAGAGTTTTCTCTCTTTCTCATTGGTTCTCCTCATGTGGAGAACATCAATGTATTTGTGTTATGAACTATTTCAATCATAGAAAAGATCAGAGAAGAAACAAGGCTAGCAGAAAGAAGGGCTCGTTACAGAATTTAGAGCAAAACGAGATAGAAGTAAAATGTCTGCTTGAGGGGCAAAGTGAGAATTGCAATGGTGATTAAATGGTTTAGATAAGGTATCTGTCACAGTCAGTGGCAAATGTTGTGAGACTGATAGACTAATTCCACAAGAAACTAAAGTCATTGAAGTAAAAATAAAAAAAGACTGGAATATTGAACCCTAACTGATATCTGAGTCTATCTCTAAAGGAAATGTCCAGTGTGACTCTCCAGAGACCCAGAAGCTACCATTGTCTTGCATGTGAGACCTAGGCAGGCTCTTATCAAACATCCACAGTATGTCACACTTTCCCCAAACTTAACACTGATTATCCCATTCAACTCTCAGAACCTGACTTATGATACAGGCACTATTTTTTAATGTTTTTCTATTTTTAATTTTAGATAAGCAACCTCAAGCCTTGGAGGAGTGCTGCTAATATGCAGTGTGAACACGGGCTCCTGCTGGAGCTGAGCCCTTCTGACTCAGAGCCACATGATTTTCCCTTATTGGGTGGAAGTGGCTGTTGATAGAGTTTAGAACTTTTCAGTGGGTAAAGAAGAAAAAGCTTTTGGCAGGGGGTGGGAGGGGGATTGCCTGCAATAATCCCTGTGTCTTTCATAAAGTAAAAGAAACACAGCCTTACGTAAACGGTGGCAAGCTGTCACACTCGAGTGCCATGATAGAATCTATAGAGCGATGTGTGTATAATTACAGTGAACCTTTGTATTCAGGAATAAAATCACTCAACTGTTTTGCTACTTGAAACAGTTCAACAAATGGTGGCGGTTCCTACTCTCTGTGATGGTGATCACCTTCTGCACCTGTGAAAGGTTGTATCCACTCTCCAACACTGGCCTACTCAAAATTGCTCTAAACTCACAATTCTTTCTTCTAAAAGATGTCCATGTGGCTGACACCATCCATCCAGCATCTCTGGCTGTGATGTTTCTGTTCCATTTATTTGTCAGCCCTTTGATGAGGAAATGGTTAAAATCATGCTATGGATATTGCAAGAAATATTGTCTATTTCAGGCTTGGTTTCATCCATTGCTTGTGCATACAAACCAAGGTACTGAAACTCACTCCCTGCCCCTTGCCTCCCTCCCAGCCAGTGTGTCTGAATGGCTTCTGCTAGCTTATAACCTGTCTGTGCCACCATGTGTGCTCAAGACAGCTGAGTACTAGCATTACTTGATGCCACTGCAAACCTTCTTTGAACTCCCTGTCCTCGTCATGACCAGTGCTGGATACTGGAAGGATGGATGAGGTTCTCTGATGTCACAGCAATTGCTGTGGGGGAGAGACTGAAAATAAATGGACAGTTTGTTTTCTGAATGAAGACATGGAGCTGTGCTTAAAGGGTTGGGGTCTGGGTATGTAAGCTGGAAAGTGATGGGAGGCGGTTCATAATCAACCCTCATTGTGTTTTCTGTGGCCAGCAGAGGAACAGTTTCATGTATATTGACTCATTTTCCTTCTGATCCCTCTATGACATAGCCTAGCATCATTCCATTTTATAGATAGGGAAACTGAGGAACAGGAAAGTGAAGTGACCTGAGGCTGTCCAGTAGATTTAAAAGCCCAAAGCTGGTCCAGTGCTCTCTCTCACACTCTTGACTACTTATGGCATCTCTGGGATGGTATGCCAGTCAGACAATGGGGGCACATTCAATGCAGACTCAGGGGCTTCTTTAGAGGCTTCTTAGAGGATTGAAAAGCCAAGCAGGGAACCTCAGCTGGGATACTGTCCTTGTGAGTTAGCTTGACTAATTGCTCCAGACTAACTGGAACACTTGTTAAAAATATTCCTTCCAGGACTTTGCCCAAACCAGTACTTAGAACTTGTTTCAGGTGCAGGGTTTTGTATTTGAAACACGGTCTCAGTAACTCACATATCTGAGAGCTCATTCCCTAGTTTAGGGTAGGTTGAAAAAGAAGGATGTGGCATGCTATTAAAATTTGGCATTCTAGGGGACCCATAGACCACCAAACAATAGTGTTCACTGCCCCTATTCTTAGTCACTGTTCTAGTTTGTTCTTCATTGCTGTGACAAAACACTCTGACCAATACCAACTTGGGGAGGAAAGGGTTTATTCAGCTTATACCTCCCAGGTTGCAGTTCATCAGGGAGCCCAAGGTAGGAACTCAGGGCAGGAACCTGGAGGCAGGAGCTGGAGCACAGGCCATGGAGGAATGCTGCTTACTGGCTTGCTCCCCTGGCCCCTGCTCAGCCTGCTTTCTTATGCAACACAGGCCCACCTGCCCAGGGGTGGCACCACCCACAGTGGGCTGGGCCCTCCCACATCACTCATCAAGAAGATGCCCCTCAGACATGGCCACAGGCCAGTCCAATAGAGGAAATTCCTCAATTGAGGCTCTCTCAACCCAGGTGTGTCAAGTTAACACTAAAGCTATCCAGTACAGTTTCCCACCAGAAGTTCACAGTAAGACCCTATTGCTGAAGATATTACACATATGAGCTTTAGAACAAAGAGAAATCAAGGTAGTGTTGACTTCAAAGCTTCATCTCTACTGGCTAGCTTTCATAGTGCTGGAAGGTGCCGTGCGTGCTACCTGAAGAGAAAATCAGTCATAAACCTTATCCAGCTGTGAATCTTGCAAGCAACAGCAACAACTGACCTGGACGATATGCCCACCAGTGCAACAAAGGCATGGATATTATGGGAGTAACCACTTTCTAATTGGATTTAAGGCCTGCTTCATAGGCTGGAACCCATACCTGACACTGATAGCAGACCTAGGAGCCTGAGATTAGACAGGACATAATGGAGAAGCTAATACTATTATTCTGCTGAATAAATATAGTATTAAAATGACTACTAATGACTTACTGCTATACCTATAGGTTAATACATCTCTCAGCTCTCAGCAGAGAATCTTCCTCATGCAGCAGATGGTGATTAACACAGAACGACAACTGGCCAATGTGCAGAGAATAAGAGGCTGCAGAGCCTCATCCCTGAATAGAACACCTATATTAATCTTCTGCCTCCTAGGCTCAGAGATCAATGTGGAAGAGGGGTGGAAAGATCATAAGAGCCAGAGGAGGCAGATGATCACAAGGAAACACAGAGTTTCTAGACAGCTGATCAATGAGCTCACAGCAATACTGACAGCGTGCACAAGTCCCATGTAAGCTCAAGCCAGACAGAATCCCAGCATAGATGTGGGGAAGTGGGTAAGAAATCCCAACCCTACCTGAGGAAGTATTGGCAACCACTGGCTGCTAGAGACAGGGGAGTCAGTCTCTTTCAAGCGTGTGACTCTTGTGGGTTAGCCAGGCTCCAGTGGATGGATCTTTGGTGAAGGACATTTGGGGAACAAATTAGACTCTATAGGTCTAAAAGAGAGTAGATTAAATTGAGTGGGGGGTAGAAGGGGAGGTATGGCTAGGAGAGGGGATCTGAGTATGATCAAAATATATTATATCAAATTAGCAAAACTTCAATTAAAAAGGAGGGGTGGGAAGCCAAAAAACTGGTGTTCCTTTTGTGAAATGTCCCCATAGAGTCACGTGTTTGAACACGTGATTCCTAACTGGTGGTGCTTTGTGGGAACTTTATGGAACCTTTAGGAGGTGGAGCCTTGTTGGAGGAAGTATGTCACTGGGGGTGGGCATTGAGGGTTGATAGCCTGGCCAACTTCCTGTTTGTGCTCTCTTCTTGACTGCTGATGAAATGTGGCAAGCTGATCTCACACTCCCACCACCATGCCTTCCTTGCCATGATGGGCTCCCTCCCTCTGGAACTGTAAGCCAAAAATCAACCCTTTTTCCATTAAGCTACCTTGTGGGGTATTTTATTACAGCAACAGAAAAGTAGCTAATCATGTGCATTGGCTGAGGAATCTAACTTTGACTAGCCACTCCTGTCATCTCTCAAACTATATGTTTTCCCATTATTGAATATTCTCCCCCATAAGCTTACAAAAACTGTCTTAAGCACAGGAATACTACGGCACACAGGTGTGGAGATGCAAGTACCATGGGACGAGGCCTGGCAGGTCAGCCTGGTCTACTGGGAACATAAGAAGCTCTTGAAGTTGACGTGGGATGGTGTGATTTGTCTTTGACTGTCCGTGGAATCGTGGTTTGTGTGAAGACCTGAAGCCAGGAAGGAGACAAGCTGTGGATTCTGTCCATTGTCTGCATGCAAAGGGACAGAACGATGTGCAGGGAGATATGACAGTAGACAGGTTTACAGGGCTATTCAGGTGACAAAGAGGGACCGTGGCCAGGCTAGGAGATCGAAGGCAGCACCTGTAAAGGAGCAGGGAAGAGGAGACTGCCTTGCCTTGGATGCTAAGGGCTGGTAGTCCTGGGGGACCTGCTTGGGGAGGATATGTGGTGAATCCAGTGCTGGGGACATTGTGACTAGAAGTGTCCATCTCTGGTTACAGAAATGACCATACCTTGAAAAAGGGGTGCATGGGGTGCCCAGGTTGGCTGGACTCCAATCTGCTGCAGCATCATTTCTTGGACAGGTATCTAGATTTGTGCCTGCAGCCAGGCTTCATGCTGCGGAAGTGAGCAGCCTTAACTGAATTACTATTTATAAACCATCCAGAATCGTGCCTGGAACTTAGAAGTGCTTGTTAAATAAGTAAACAAACGAGCCCCATCTGGATGGCAGCTGAGCGGTAGTTTCTCACTTGACACAATGAGTCTTGGGCAGACATACCAAGAAGCAAGCAGAGGCATCTGCTTGGAAACAGCCCAGGAAACCCATGAGAAAGGACCAGTCAAAGGGGGAGAGGTGCTTGGTGGGAGCTTGTGCAGCCAAAGGACTATTTCTTTAGCAGGGCAGAATTCAGCATGAGGACAATTGAATGACAGACTGAAAGTGACTGGGCACATTTGTATCTACCTCAAGGCAGAGGTTGTCATGTGCTTGAAGGCTCAATAGTAATTATATCAAAATGGTTGTCTTTTTTGACTTGGTGGGTTCAGCTTTAAACCCATTAGCCAGAGGAAGTAGCCACACTTTTCATTCATGCCAGAAATGGGCTATTTTCTGCTTTATTAAGTGTTAGCTACTCTTCTTTCTGCTGTGACAAAATACTTGTCCACAGCAACCTTAAGGGGGCGAGGTTTACTTTGGCTCATGGTCTGAGGGCACAGGGCATGTGTTCGCTACATTTCTGTTGCTGCGATAAAATTCCATGACTAAAAGCAACTTAGAGAAGAAAGATTTGTTTGGCTTAAAGTTCCAGAGAGAGAGTCTGTAACAGTGGGGGAGGTGTGACAACCAGGCAGGCATGGCAGCTGGACCAGAAAGCTGAGAGAGCCCATCTTCAACGGCCAGTATGAAGCCAAGGACAACCAGGAGTGGGGCAAGACTACAACCACTCACTGCCCACCCCCAGTGACACACTTCCTCTACGAAGGTGCCACCTCTTAAAGGTTCTATGACCTCCCAAACAGCACCACCATCTGGGGACCAAGTGTCCAAATACCTGAGCCAAAGTGGGGGACATTTCTTATTCAAACTACCAAGTCCATCATATCGAAGACATAAAAGCTGACGTGTGATGAAACTGGTCACATTGCCTTCAAAGTCAGAAATCAGAGAGAGATAAATGCTGGTGCTCAGCTTGCTTTATCCTTTTTATTCAGAATAACAGCTCAGCCCATGCAATGGTGCTGCCCACAGCGAGGGCGGGTCATCTCACCTCAGTTAACCCAATTTAGAAAATCTCTCACAGGCATTCCCAGACATTTATCTTTTACATCCTGTTATGTTGATAATCATTATTAACCATCACGGCCAGTAATCATTTATTGGGTACCTACTATGTGCCCAGTGCTGATTACCTGTGAGGCCATAGCATGAGCTTTGCTTTCTTCTGGGGAGACACATGTTCAGGTGCTTGCTTAATGTCTGAGCAGGGTTCCTCTGTGCGCCTTGTGTTCACGTGCTCACACAGAGGGGTTTCGTCTGCTTCAGCTCTGTATTTTTTGTTGTAACACTGAGATAGGCACAGAAAAGGATCTAGAAGCTCTCAGAGAGCAGGGTCCTGTAGGTTTACAGTGTTCTAAGCACCTGACACAGAAGAAAGAATAGTCACCACAATTTCAGTAAGGGCTGTGGAGAAACACAGTACCTTCTCTGAGAATGTATAACAAGGGGTTTATTGAAAATAAGTGGGTGGCCAGGGAAGAGTTCTCGATAGGAACAGTTTAAAATGAGATTTTAAGAAAAACCGGATGATACTAGAGAAACAAGAGAGGAGAAAACACCAGGACACGAGGAGGAGGAAGGAGAGAGGGAGAGAGAGGAGGAAAGAAAGGAGAGAGAGCCCCACCCCCAGAGGACAGAAGTAGCTACACTTCATTTTTCTCATGTCAAATACCTGTTTGCTTTTGGTTCTGTAAAACGCCATTTCAGGAAGTCATGTTTTCTATTTTGTAAAATGACTCACATAAAAAAGCTTTTCTGTTGTCATTGCATTAAAAATAAATTTGGAATAAAATAACTTGGAACCACTTTTATTTTCATTCTTGGTTTTTTTTTTAATATGAAATGATGGAACTCCAAGTTTAATTTTTCTTAGACTGTTATAGAAATGAATGTTTTCTTGCTGACGGATGCCAGCTGCCAAGCCGAGTCCCCGGGGATGGTGTTGCCTTCAGCCCCTCCCTTCATCCCTGATCAGCCATATGCTGGAGGCGGCCTATGGCTGACCCTCCAGGCTGGGCAAGGGGGAGTTTTGGGGACACTAAGGGCCCTTCCAGGACATGACACCTGTGTCTGGGGCAGCGGGTGCTCATAGTTTGCATGTAAATAGGGTGGAATTTTCCTGTGTCTGATGGTCTGGGCCTGCATCTTCTGCCTGTATGTTTGGAAGACAGTCAACCACACCCTGAAGCTCAGCTCTCTAAAGTGAGAAAAATAAGTGACAATCACATACAATGCCTGGTAAGCTGTCTAACACTCAGTAGGTCTGCAGGTCATACGAGCCAAAGTAGACCTGGTACCTTCCTGAGCTTAATCTCTTCCTGTCATAAATTTCATCGTAAACACATCCATTTGGACTGGAGAGTCTGCAATGAAGTTTTCAACTCTTCTAGAGGAAGTGGGGGTTAGGCCCGTCCGGGGGATGTTCTGTAGGATTGTTTCTGGGGTAAGAAGAAAGCAGGAGTATCCTAAAACAGATGCTGTTTGCTACTAGCTTTGCTTTTGAACATGAGTCCTTGGAGATGGATGGGAAGCTCTGGGGGAGGAGCTGGCCTCTAGTTGGTATGAGAGGTGAAAGAAAGAACATTCCACTGTGTGCATCAGGGCTGGGGAGGCCTCTATGGACCACTGTGTCACTGTGCAGCTGAGAATAGAGAGCCAGGGTGGTTCAGCTCAAGTATGGGTGTGTGTGTGTGTGTGTGTGTGTGTGTGTGTGTGTGTGTGTGTATGAAGGCGGCCGCCTGCATGGAGCCAAGGAGACAGGGGCAGGCTCTAGAGCAGGCATCAAGGGAGGGGCAGAAGACAAGAGGAAGAGGTTGTGGGGATCTCATTAAACCATTTACATATGAACATGTATGAGACATTCCTTGGTAACTACCAGGGACAAATGATGAAATGTAGGATAATTGTGGAAGCTGAGTTCCTTGTGGAGTGAGGGGAGAATGTGCAGAAAATACACGTCATGTCTTAGAACCCTTTGTCCTTTCCCAGATGGAATCGTCCTGGGTAACATTCCCTATTATTAGGCACCATGTTACTTTTCTGTTTGCTGTTATAACAAATTGCCAAAAACTGAGTGACTAACAGTAGTTTTTATTACTTTTTCATGTATTCGTGTAAGTTCTCCACATCCTTAATCATTAAGGAAATGCAAACTAAAAATCCAGTGCAATTCCATTACTCTCTCTCAGAATAGTTAAAATTGATAACAATGAAAATTGGCCAGAATATGAAGAACCAGAATTAAAAACACATTTATATAATATGTTTTGGTCACATCTATCGACAAAAAATTCTTGTTCTAGAAGTCAGAACTGTGAAATGGTTCCTGCTATGCTAAAACCGGGATGTCAGCTGAGTTGTAGCCCCTTGTTCTAGGGGATGATCCATTTCATTTCCCTTTCTAACTTCTGGAGGCTGCCCTGTGTTCAGGGCTCATGGCCCTATCTCCATCTTCAAATCTAGCACAGCAGCAGTTTTATTTATTTACTTATTTATTATTTATAGAGGTTTACTTTGTAGCTCAGGCTGGCCTTGAACTCACTCCAGTCTCCCTGCCTTTACCTCCTGAGTGCTGAGACTGGAGATGTGCGCTGCCGCACCCAACCATATCGAATCTTTCTTCTTTTGTCTCTCTATGATCTCCTCTCCCTCCTGTCCTCACATCTGAGGATACTTCTCATTGTATTGGGCTTTTTTCTCAGACAGTCCAGAACAGTTTTTCTACTTTAACGACAGCTGTTTGTCAACCGTAATTCCATCTGCACTGTAGTTTCTCTTTTTCTCACAATGAATGCATTAAGGGTCTTCAGGGATTGGGATGTAAACACTTAGGGGGCTGTTATTCTTTAATTTTCTCATTGGCCAAAATGAAACCTGCTGTTTGAATTGGAAAGGTGCACAGGAACAGGAAGTCATGGGAGCACATGTAGACTCTGGGGTTGGGGTCATTACTCACCACTACTCATGAATCATGTGATCTTGGAAAGCCCCTTGATTTGACAACGCCTCATTTCTTCACTTGGGCATCTGCTGCCTGAAGACAGAGCAATCATGGAAAGAGGAGGAAGAAAGGACAAGGGATCTGTGCTAATGTCTCGTTCTCCTCTAGGTTGGGTAACGTATGTTACAAAGAGATTCAGACATTGCCATCTGAAAGAAAAGACAGCAGGAACCAGTATAATGGATCTGTACACCTATCTCGGGATCTCAGAGTCCTGGTCCCCTTTGTGATTCTCACTTTGCCTGTTAGGAGTGGACATGAGGAACATCTGAGCTCCACACCTCAGTGACCTCTCAAGGGCTGAGCTGATATCACTGTAGATTCAGTATGTGTTAATATTTGTTGCTGTGATGAATGCTAGAGGAAAACAACTCAGAGGAGGGTGGAGTCATCTGGGCTTTGCAGTTTTAGAGGATTCAGTTGTGGGCCCCTGGCTCCATGGTGACAGGAGCATGTGGTGGAAGAGGCTTCTCACCTCAGCCAGGAAGCAGAAATCAATCGGGAAATACAGGGCCAAGATAAGCCCTTCGCAGGCACATTCTAGTCTCTCACTTCCTTCCACTAGTACCCACTTTCCAGGTCTATCACTTCCCAACAGTCTATTCACAGTTTGAAACCATGACATGGATTAAGCCATTCTTTAGGTCAGAGCAATTACGATCTACTCATCTCTGGTAATGCCTCTTCCCAGCATGTCCATAACTGGGCTGCCTCTTCCTATGAAAAGATCATAGGCTCCCTCAGGACACAAGGAAGGTTCATTCGTCATTTAATCTGAAGTTAGCACAGTGAACAAGATCTGTTCTTCAGCCCCACACCTCCACAGCACAGAGGAAGAGAGGCAATGGTGGTTTGGCGGGGGGCATGACAAAGCAAGGGATGGGGACATCTTGGACCCAAAGAAGTCAGTGTAGCAGTGTGGACAGTGTTAGAAGTTTCCCCAGAAGGAGCTGATAGTTGTCCTGAACACTGAAGGCTCAGTAACCTTACTGGACCAAGATGGGACAAGTCTGAACACCGGTCTCCCTTTCTTTACGACCTGTGCTCCCTCCAAAACACACATAGGTTATGAATGCAGGATCGTTCAGCACCCACAGATGCTCTCCACCGCACACAGTGCTCTTCTTTGTCCTCCTCAGGCCCTTCCTGAACGCTGTCATCGGAGTGACAATTCTAAAGTGGACACCTGCCCTGACCATGCCCAGCCCTGCTCGAGCTCCTGGTGGTCTCTGAGGATGAGCAGAGCGTTTGCAGCTATGTCTTTTCCTCCTCTGCCACTCAATGTTGGTCCTGCACTGGCACATGGTGTTTTTGGTTGCTGTGCCGATGCCTACCACACACACTGGTGAACATCACTGCGTCTACCGCTGCTGCTCTGCTGGTGGGTGGCCTGTGACTTGGACAAGTTACTTATTTTCCTGTATCCACATTCTTCATGTATAAAAGGGCAGGTGCTGATCATAGAGTTGAGAAGCATAAGCATGTTAGAAAGAACACAGCAGAAAGCACTTGAAATGGGAGCATGACATTGTATAACTATCAACTCAACTGTAAACCTAAAAATCTACAGCCAATTTTGAAAGACATGCATCTTAGCTCCGGAAATTGTTATTGAATATGTCAATGCTGTTGTAATGAAATGCTTCTTCTAATTATATGGTTATTAAATAAATAATTAAAAATATTATGCTGGCTAGTTTTATTATTTTCCAGTGAAAATTGGTAGGAACATTTTTGGACACAAAAATCAAATTTCTACTTCCAGATGTGAAAAGTTGGGACTCGGGAGGGTTAAGTGGCTACAGGTCTGTCCAACCTGACCATTGAATGTTGTCACCTGTGCAGGCTTCTCCGGCCATGCCCCTTGTCCAGCAGAGCCATTGGCTGTTTTCTGGAAGTACCAAGGCCTCTCTCCCCTCCCCTCCATTGCCGAGCACTGCCGTCGGAGGTTGGTGTGACTTCTGTCCACATCTCACGGATGAGGAAACAGTCTCAGGGAGCTTGGGTCATTTTCCCATCTACACAGTTAGTTTCAAGTTTGTGTCTGTCTATAAAATGTCTCTTTATGGGTCTTGGGAGTTGGTGGCACTGGCAGGTGGATAACAAAATAGGATCCCAATTTGCCATCTCTGCGGGCAATGTTATTCCCCACATCTTCCTATCAATAGTGACTTCTCTTCTCCACCCTTTGAATCTGGCCTGCCTTGGCCAGAGGAATGCTGCCGAAGTGATGCTTTGCCAGTTTCAAGTTCAGGCCTCAAGAGACCTTGGCAGACCTGCCAAATAGCTCAGCAAGCCAACAGCATGGGGCTTGGCTTCAGGGAGATGAGAGACAGAGGGCCTGGTAGCTGCACCACACAGCTGACAGCTGCAGATAAGTGAGGCCATCCCAGACCAGCTGCCATCAGCTGCTACCAGGCACATCAGAGTTGCAGGCAAGACATCCAGCCTGTTAGTCTGGAGAAGACCTTAGGAGACTCCATGTAGACTAAAATCCTTAAGCTCAGTGAATAGCACTGTCAAAAATCACTGACTTGGGAGTTTTTGCTAGGCAGGATTATTGATAGCTAATTTGATGACTGATTGAGTGCTCAGATAGAAATAATGTTTCCTGCTGGGCCTGAGGTCATGACCTTATGCACAAAAATGAGTAATAGGTATAATTCAAGGGTCTGGCTTTGTACTTAGTTGGATGCTGCTAACCCCTCAAAAAATAGGAAGACCCAGTTGCATATGGGCAACGAAAATTAGACTCGATGACTTTAAAACAGAGAATGAGAGACAGGGCTGGAGAGATGGCTCAGGGTTTAGGAGCACTGGCTCCTCTTGCAGAGGACTTAGATCATATTCCCAGCACCCAGATGACAGCTAATAATTGTCTGTAACTCCAGTTCCAGGGGAATCCAAAGCCCTCTTCTAACCTCCACAGGCACAGCACAACACTGGTGCACTTATATACACATGCAGGCAGTACACTCATACACAGAAAATACAAAAATAAATAAAACACATTTTTTAAACGAGAGAGAAAAGAAGACACAAAGATGGATGGGCAGGGAAGGAGGTGGGTGGATCTGGGAGGAGTTGGGGGAGGGGGCAGATATGATTAAAATGTCATTGTATGAAGTTCTCAGATAATTAATAATTGTTTTTAAGTTGCAGATCTCAGGACAGCTTACCTTTTTCTTTCTCAAGTTAGCAGCCATACTTAGGTCTGAGGCCTGGCCTGAAGCATCTCTGCCCTTTTCTGTTTATTGGCTCTGATGTCACGGCTCCCGGGAGCAGACAACCCTCGCAGAGCCTTTGTCTATACAGTGTGGTGCCCAACGTGAGCATAAGAACAATTCATTTCTCATGGCAACACACAAGCTCTCTCACGTGGGTCTTCAATCTCACGGAAGACCTCTCAGCTTAATGCTGCTGAGTCACAGAACATTCTCTCCCAGAGAATAACTTCCAAATGATTTCGAAATATTAAAAAAATATGAGTCTATAAAACAAAGTGCCTTAGAGAATTCTGGCACAGAGTGTCTTAGAAACCCATACTGCTCCTTTTTTTTTTTTTTTTTTTTCTTTGCTAAGTGTTTTTGTTTTCAAAGGCTGGTTTTGTTTCCACCTTAAATAAAGGAAGGGTAGTTTTATTCTTCTTTGTTTTTGGAAAATTCCAGATAGTGAAACCTGCCTTTCTCTTAGACACGGAGTGGTGGCTGAGGCTGTGAGGCAGGATATACTGTCTTACAGAGCTCTCCCACTGAGAACCAGGGTACCTGACTTTATTGATAAACTTGCTGGGTTTTAGATCATCTTCTTTACAGTGGGAAGAAATCCAAGTAGATCATTTCTAAGGTCTTTTCAATGCCAACATTGTACTGAAGTATCTACAAGGGCCATCTCAAACTAGTCCTATGATCTGCACAATGAAAGAAGGCTTGAACCTGGAAGCCATTGCAGAAATACTCCTGGGGATTTCTGAGGTCTATTTGCATATTTATCAGGATTTGCAGATAGAAGGGACTGTACAAGGCTTCAGGAGATGATGGACATTACATTTCAAAGGAGATGCTAGACTTTACACAGGGAGTTCAAAGTAGAAAATCAAACGCTAGTTAGACGTCTATCCATATGCAGTATTTCAAAAGAACCAGCAGAGAGAAGGGAGATGATTTTGAATATATATCCTTGGGAAATGTAATGTTGAACAGTGAGACATTGTCACTCACAAAGACAGAGGAGAGGAGGTGCCTGCTTCTCACCTCAAGTCTAGTGAGGGTAGGAGTACTTAGCAAGACCACCCAGGGAATTTTATGTAAGTTCCAGGCAGTGGGGAATGGGCCAGGGGTTGGGTGGTGTTGGTGGTCACCTTTTCTGGAATCCAAGGCTTCTTTGAGGAATCAAACACTGAAGGATGAGTTGACTGGCTGTACTTGGATAAAATGGAGTCAGGTGGGGTAAGGGAGTCTGAGCATCTTGTAATAAAAGGGTGTTTCTGGATCAAGGATATGTATTTTTAAATTTTTTTGTCTTTATTTTTATTCTATGAGTGTTGTGCCTACATGTATGTAAAGGTACCCATGCCATGCAGTGCCAGAGGAGGACAGAAGAGGGTGTGGGAGCCCTGGAACTGGAGTTATGGACAGTTGTTAGCTGCCATGTGGTGCTGGGATTCGAATCTGGGTCTTTGGCAGGAACAGCCAGTGCTGAGCCATCTCTCCAGCCCCCAAAGGATATGTATTTATAACGGACAAAATGAATGTCACGTCTAAGGGAGAATCATTTGTTATGGAATCATCTTAACTCCTGCTCAAGATAGCACCAGGTGGGTTGGAAGACAAGAATACAGGGATGAAAGTCCTCGGCCAAGAGGAGATGGAGAAGACAGAGGACTTGGGCATGGGTCGCCCTCTCTAGGGCCCTTCTCTTCTTTGTCATCTGAATAAATCTCTTGTTTGTTCCCCAACTTTGGTTTCCTGGACATTGGCTTTTCCATGGGATGAACTTCCTATCTGGTTAGTACCACAACTGCCAAGCCCAGCCACCAGGTCACAACAGGATCAATGAGTTAGTGACTTTTCTCACAGCTGTGATAAAATTCCTAATAAAGATACTTTAAGGCACTCGGGAGGCAGAGGCAGGCGGATCTCTGTGAGTTCGAGGCCAGCCTGGTCTACATAGTGAGTTCTAGGACAGCTGGGGCTACAGGGAGACCCTGTCTCAAAAAAGACAAAAAAATAAAAAATAAAAAAGATACTTTAAGGAAGGGAAGGTTTCCTAGTGGCTCACATTCAAGGGTCAGTCCATCACAGCAGATGAGGCATGGAAACCAGAGCTTGAGGCAGCTGAACATACTCGGTCCACAGTGAAGAAGCCGAGAGATGAATGCTGGCACTCAGGGGCTTTCTCCTTTTAGTTCAGGACCATAACCCATGGAGGTGCCACTCAGAATTAGAATGGGTCTTCCCGCCTCAATTAACCCAACCTAGAAACTCCCTCACAGATACGCCCAGAGGTTTGTTTCCTAGATGATTCCAGGTCCCGTCAGGTTGGTGTTCAGTCTCAAACCATCACAACTGGCCACATGAAATCTTTGCTACCAATGTGTTTTCATTCTTTCCCCACATGCTACCAACTCAGAGAGATGGGTGTGGGGGAGAAAACTCTTGAAGCTCTTGAGAGAAGAAAGAACTGCACCAGTGGAGCCCTTCCCTGACTGTGGGTCACACACACTGTAGCCCCACTTGGGAGGGGAGAACTATTACTGCAAATTGAGGTCAGAATTTTAGCTTCTTAAATTGTAATATACTTCCCAAATATTAAAACAAGATAACTGTGTTTGTGACTTAAACTTGTGACTTAAAGTGAGTGATTTTTTTT
>NW_008345373.1:485305-489820 GCF_000622305.1 Nannospalax galili
CCTAGGAGGATCTTAAACGGGGTTGGGGGTTGGGGGGGGGCTAGAAGAATGAAGCAGGCTTGTGGTTAGATCTAAAATGTTCTGTTCTGAAAAGTTCTTCAGAAAAGACATTTACTAACTTTGTGCTGGGTTTTCCAAACTTATTTCACTATGCATTTTATTCTTCTAGATGTGACCAATTAATATGCTTCTGAAAATCAGATGATATGGAATGTTTCAGGGGTGTGTTGTACAAGTGCCTAAATATTTTTAGATGAATTTACGGGGGGTGATTATTTTGATTTTTGTTCCAAAAATAATGACAGCATTTACTATACAAACATCTTCTGGTCATTACATCAAACAGGCAAAAGTATTTTACATTTATGTATGTATCTGGGTTTATTTTTCATGCTTATTACAAAACTAAAGTATTTCAGAGTTCAATGGAAAAAGAACCCTAATCACCAAAATCCTCACTTAAATCTTCAATCTTTTGACAAATGGTCATGTACATTGATATTTTGTCTAGAAATTGTAATCAAGATATCTAAAGAACGGGCTGGAGAGAAGGCTCAGTGGTTAAGCTAACTGGCTACTCTTGCAGAGGACCTGGGTTTGATTCCCAGCACCCACCCAGTGGCTAACTGTCAGTAACTCCAGTTCCAGGGGAACTAATATGCTCTTCTGACTTCTGCAGGCATTGCATGACATTGTTGTGCTTACATATATGCAGGCAATATGTTCATACACATAAAATAAACATAATAAATAAAACATTAAAGAAGATGTCCAGAGAATATTGAAAACTGTTGGTAACAGGGTTTCATTTTCATTTTTATGTTCAGACATTTTACTTTCAAGCCATTTATGCATCTACAATTTTTTTCCTTCCTTAAATCAACATCTTTATTCAGTTTTAGTATCAGTAATGGAAGTACCCATGTAAATTTTATGAAAACATTTCATTTTTAAAGGAAAATGATGATTTGCCTGAGATAGCTGCAGAGACCAGCTTCATATAACGGCCTTGTTCATGCCATCAGAGGGGAGTGCCAAACCTTGCTATTTAAGGTGTGTTCTATGAGATAAGGCATCGGAAGCTTTCGGACCTTGTTGGAACTACAAGAGTGTGAGTTCCTCTCTAGATCAACTGGCTTGGCAGCCACTGCAGTCTAAGAAGCACTGTAACATTTGTGTGGAGTGCACCACTCTGTACTTAGACACAGACCTGTGACTCCTGCCCTCACCCGAACACACAGAAAGGGTCAGAGCAGGCCTGGATTTTGTCTAGCCGCGGTAAGCATGTGACCTTGGGGAACGCTGTTATATCCCCCTGTTCCCTCCTTTTCAAAATGTGGATAATATTCTCTACTCTGAGTCTGCAAGTAGGACTCTTTCCAAGCAACAGTACTTTCCATAAATCTAGTATACTCTTAATTCATACCAACACTCTGAAAATCCTGTTTCAGACAGAATACCTTCTCTTTGCCTCCCATATCCTCACCCTACTGAATTTCATGCATTCTGTCATTTATATTAAGGAATGAAACCTATTTCTTTGTATGCTAATCAAAAAGTAACGAAAATTAAAATATAATACAAAAATTACCCACAGCTTTGCAGGCATGAACATCTCATTTCCAGAAATCCACAACTCTACAGGCAGGAATGAGGGATGTGGGGCCTGGCCGAGAGAAGTCAAACTTTCTAGCCACCCAGAGTCTGGATCTGAGTCATCAAAACAGATGACTCCTTTTCCTGAGCTTCTGCTGTTTGAGAAAGTAGGGAAGCTTTTAATGGTATCTAACCAAAAGTTGAGCATGCAAGGTTATTTTTAAAATTGCTATTTCTGACTGAATGCTACAGAAACAAGACTTCAGCAATATAAAATCAACAATAAACTGTTTCTATTTGAACTACTTCTCAAGATGTTTGTTCTTAACCTATATCAACACGAACTCTCCCTTGACTTAGGAAATTTTCCAAGACTTTGGTTTTACTTTTCCTTCTATTTTCAGTTCTTTTACTTTTGGCTTTAAGGTTGTGAAGTCCAGGAAGGTCAAGCACATAGCTTAATTAATTCTTCATCGCAGTTTGGGTGGGAGGTGCGAAGTTTAGTAAACCTAAAGGAGAATGATGGTAAAACATGGAGACGCTTTTAGCTGGGATGATGAAGGCACTGAAAATCCTGGAAAAAATGAAAATTCTGAAATTCAGAAGAGTACAGAGACCTCTAGATCCAGACTGAAATAAGCGGTGAAGGTTTCTTCTTGTTTTCTTTCAGTATTCAGTTTTCCACGTCCAGAGCTTGACGCTGAAGAAGCCTACAACCCGGGTACAGATAAAAAAAAAAGCCTCCACAAAGCCAACCCCGTGCCCAAAGGAACAGAAAGTAGGCAGGCTGGAGAGATAAAAGAATTTCTAGAAAATAATCTTAGCACTAGAGACAAAACTGTGGCCCACCCATGGTGTCAGAGGCTGAGTAGGGAAGTCTGCCATGTTGAAACATAGAGCACCAAACCCCTCCTGGGTGCTGCAGGAGAAACTGAGTCAGAAGCTGAGATGTTCCTCTTCATCAGATGGCAAAGAGCTTCCAGCCCACGCCAGTGTCTGTGGAGACCATCTTGGATGCATGGACTTCCTACCTCACTCATCAGCAATGAAATGCTTCCCTGTCCCCATTGGGATCATTGGAAAAAAGACCATGAAGAGGACCAGGAACCCCTACCACCCTCCAAAGAGAGACATTCTGGGATCTGGACGTCTGTACCCCAAAGCCCACAGCAGTAAGGAAGCTTGCTGTCATGTCTGAACAGTGTCAGAGGGAGCCAACTGAAACACAGGTTTAAATAAGATCCAGGTTTCATGACATAATCCCCACAGTACACAGATTTCAACAAAAAATCATTCATTGTACCAAGAACATAAATTTCTGGTTGATGAGAAAAAGAGAATCAACAGATACCAACAGGGAGATGACAGATGTTAGAGTTATCAACAAACTCACAAAGATTTAAAGATCTATCATAAAAAGCTTCAATATGATATTAAGATCATGCTTTATACAAAAACATCCCATAAAAATAAAATAAAATAATAACCAGCCTCAATAAGAAAATGTAAGGTCTCAGCAAAGAAAAAGATTGAAAAAATGAAAGAAAGTAAAAGTAATTAAGAACAAAAACATGGAGACAACCCTGGATGAATGAGCTTTGTGACAGAATGGAACGAGAGTGAAGAATCAGTGAACTGCAAGTTGAGCAACAGATATCATTTTGTCTGAACAAAACGGGTAACTTAGATTAAACAAAGAAATAAACAGTACCACAGAGAGCCTCAGGGAACTATACAAATTTTAACAATGACCTAGTACTCTTATCTTGAGTGTTTCAGAAACAGAGAGGAAAGGGTAAGATTTAAACACATTTTTTTTTAAAAGGCAGGGGCTCACTGTGTTTCTCTGGATGGCCTGGAACTACTCATTATGTTGCTTTGTAGACCAGGTTGGCCTCAAACTCAGAGTTTTGCCTACCTCTGCCTCCTGAGTGCAGTGATTAATAGCATGGGTCACCAAAACCAAGGCACTATATACCTGAGTCATAGAACAAAGAGAGATCAAGTCCAGAACTTCCACTCTGAAGGCTAGTCTTCATAGAACTAGAAGGTGCTATGCATGTTACTAGCACAGAAAGATAATTATCACCCTTACCCAGCTGTGAATCCTGTGAACTATAATAACAACTGGCTTAGCAAAATATGTCCATGGGCGCAATAGTGGCACAGATGTTGTGGGAGCAAACAACCACCTTCTAGTTGAATTTAAGATCTGCTTCATAAGAGTCCATACCTGATACTGTTTGGAGGGCCAACAACCTGTGGCTAGGCAGATCACAGGCCATAGGGGAGAACCCACTACTGTCACTCTGCTAAACAGAGTATTACACTGACGTCAGAAGATTTACTGTTCCCATAGGTTAGTACATCTTTCAGCTCTCACCAGAGAAGCTTTTTCTTGCAGCAGATTAACACAGAGACCCAAAAGTGGCCAAGTGCAGAGAAAGAGAGACTGCAGAGTACTCAGCTCTAAATGGGACACCTACATCACACCTTCTCTTCCCAACACTCAGGGATCATTGTGGAAGATTCTAAGAGCCAGAAGTGGTAGCGGGATGCAAGTAAAAGTTTTCTCTGGAGACCACAGGATAGTTGCACATATGAACCCACAGCACTATAACAACATGCACAAGACCTGTGCATGTCCACGCCAGACAACAGCCCAGCATGGATGGGGGAGGTGAGAAAGAAACTCCATTTCTAGCTGAGGATCAGTAGGCAATTGATAGATGCTGGGAGAGGGAGAGTCAGCTTTCCTTAGGGGTGTGATGCCTGGTAGTGACCAGACTCCAAGGCATGGACTGACATCCAAGAGCATTTAAGAAGCACAGATTAGATTCAATAGGTGTTTTTAAAAAACAAAAATAATAGAGGATATGAAGTTGGGGTGGTAAGGTGGGGGTGGGTATGAAGTCGGGG
>NW_008345373.1:489923-553360 GCF_000622305.1 Nannospalax galili
AATACATTGTATGGAATATTCAAATGAATAAAAATATTAAAAATTCCCACATATTTGAAAAGAGTGACTACTGACAACTTACCAATTTTTTAAAGACATAAGTGAACTCCAAACAAGGTATACTCAGAGACGCACTCTAAGGCACATTGTCGTCAACTTTCTCTAAAACAAAGAGGAAGAAAACACCTCGAAAGTAGTAACAGAAGTATAAAAGCTTATGAAGAGCCTTTGAATGGCAGTGAATGCTTATCGGAAATGATGGATATGAGAATGAAATGGAAAGCAAATTTTTGTGTGTGTGTGTGTGGTGTGTGTGTGTGTGTGTGTGTGTGTGTTTCTATGAGTAGTAGAAATTTACTCTTCAGGGATGAAGAGGAAATCAAAGCATTTCCAAATGAGGAAAAACTAGCAGAGTTTGTCAATAAAAATCTTCCTGAACAATCATCTAAGCAGAGTTCTCTAAACACAAAATAAATAATAAAAGAAAGGACTTTGCAACATCAGGAAGGGAGAGAACACAGAAAGCTAAAATACGTGCAAGTAAACATTCCATATTGGTCTTCTGAATTATGTTTGATGACAGAAGTAAAAGTTGTAACAGAGTCTGATAGACTCTAAAGCTACATAGAGGAACTAAGGCAATTGATTTATACATGGGAGAGAGTAGAGAGATGGAAAGAGGTACGTTTTCTACATATTTCTTGATCTATTAAAGAGTACCAATAGACTATGGTATACTTATGTATCTAATAGTACCTAAATCCATCACTAAAAATGCTGCTTAAAAAGATAAAAAGGCTACAGATTATGCAAAGTGTACTTTTAAACTAATTTTCAAATGAGTTAAAAGAAGGTAGGAAAAAATAAAACATAAAGTACTAAAAAAAGAGAAAACCCGCAATTCACAGTTTTAAACCCCAACACAGCAATAAATATAGTAAAAGCCATTGGTCTAAATATTTCAACTAAAGACAGATAATGGCAGAGTGGATTAAAAACCAAGTCCAACGGCTGGAGAGATGCTCAGTGGTTGAAAGCACTGGCTGCTCTTGCAGAGGATACAGATTCAGTTCCCATCACCCACATGGTGGCTAACAATCATCCTTAACTCCAGTTCCAGGGAATCCAATGCTCTCTTCTGGCCTTTGCTAGTAAGGTACAACATGGGTACACTTACAAACATGCTAGTTAAACACACCTTCACATACAATTTAAAAAATCTAAAGCTCCAAATATATACTGACTACAAGAAACTCACTTCAAATCCAATGAGATAATGAATTTGAAAGCAGAAAGAAAAATACTCTGATTTAAAATCAGAGTACTTTAAAAATTTTGTAATTTATTTGTAAATATTAATCAAAATAAGTTGTCATATTAATATCAGATAATGTATAGTACAGGGAAAGTGATCAGAAATAGAGAACCTCTTAAAAAAGACCAGTGTAGGAGAGATGGCTCAGCAGTTAAGAGTACCGACTGCTCTTGTAGAGAACCTGGGTTCAGTTCCCAGCACCCACATGGTAGCTAACAATATATAAAAAGTCATAAGACCTTACTGAATCAATATAGGAAGATTTGTAGTATGAACTCCATGTATTAAAAAATAGCACTCTATAACCTTATTTCTAGAACCTAGATGAAAAAAGGGCACTAAACACAAAGGCAGGAGAAGGGAAGGATTAAGTATAAAAACAGAACATAAATAAACCAGAACAGAAATCATCAGAGAAATTCAAGAACAAATCTGGAGCTGGACCTAAGAAAAGAGTCTCATGACAAGTGGTGTTGGGAAACTGGACATCTACTTGTAAAACCTGACCCTGCTTTTCACAAGGTATAATCATCAACTGAAAATTTATGAAAAGCTTTAAGAGCTGAAGCTTTGAAATCAGGAAAGCAAAACAGAAGCAAAACACTCAAAACACAGGAATAGACAGTGAATTTCTGAGCAGGGCTCCAGTAACTCAAGATGTTAACGTAATGATGTCCCAGCAAATTAAAGACCTTTTACCCAGCAAAGGAAAAATTACCAGAGTGGAGACACATTTTCAGAATGGAAGAAAATCTCGCCCAGTTGTTCATCTAGGAGAGCATTAAATCTAAGATATGTAAAGCACTCAAAAATTAAATATAAAAGAACAATAATCTGATTAATATCAGATACTTTCCAAAAAAGAAATAAAAGTGGCAAAAAATATCATGGAAAACGTCTCAGCATCTGTGGCCATGAGGAAAATGTAAATCAAAACTACACTGAGATTCTCTTTCACCCCAGTCAGAGTGGCTAGCATCAGGAAAATGACCAGTAACTGGTGCTGGCGAGGAAGCAGGGGAAACAGCAGTCCTGGTTCATTGTTGATCGGAATATAATTGAGATCAGCACAAAGGTTCCTCAAGAAACAGAAACAGAAACAGAACTACCAAACGACCCAGCAATGCCAGGAGGAATCAAAGGCAGTGTAGACCAGAGACACCGCACACGCATGTTATCACCATGCTGTGAACAACAGCTGAGTCAAAGAATCAGCCTAGGTGGGCATCAGTGGATAAGTGGAGAAAGCAAGTATCACATACATGTACATATAAACATACACGCCTACACATACATACACACATATATACAAACATACATATATACACATATACATTTGAGACATATACACATATACATACCCATATGTACACACATGTACATATATATATACATACACATACATATTCACAAATACACATACATGCACACACACACAGGAGTATTTATTATTCAGCCATCAAGGAAAAGGAAAGCACGTCATTTGCAGGAAATTATGGATGTAACTGGGAAAAATAAACCACATATAGAAAGCAGGTAATACATGTCATTTATGAAGCTAAAAAAAACAAAACAAAAAGAAAAGAAAGGACATTAAGGTAGAAGGAGGACTTTCTTCCCAGGGAGCATGGGTAAGTGTGGGTAACATGGAAGTGGCTGGTTAGTTTTTGTCCATCTGATATGAATTGGGTTCATCTGGCAAGAACGACCCTCAGTTGAGGAATTTTCTCCATCACACTGGCCTGCTAGTGTCTGCTAGTGTCATCTGTGAGGAATTTTCTTATTTTCTAGTTGATGTTGGAGGGCCCATACCACTGTGAGTGGTGCCATCCCTAGGCTGGTAGGCCTTGATTTATAAGAGAACTAGCTGAGCAGCCAAGGCAGCAAGCTGTTAGCTGAGTTCCAATCCCCCATGGTTTCTGCTTCCAGAATCCCTCAATGACGACTAACCTGCCAAATGAAGTAAACCTTTTGTCCATGGTGTGCATCATAGAAAGAAAAAAAAAATTAAACGAGGACAGGGTGAAAACTATCACAGTTCATTATAAAAATACATGAAATCATAATTATTTTGTATCAATATTGCTAATAAAAATCAGTGTCAAAAGTTTTAAAAGCAACACATTTTTAAATAACTCTAGAAAAACAAAGTGAAAGAACGAAAACCTTGACAATCACCATTATCAGTGATGCATGTCCAGCAACGAAAGGGAGTATTTATATGGACCCTGTGACACCACAGGGCTGATGAGAGACTGCTACCAGCAACTCCATTGCAGATTAGACCATCTAGGAAATGCAGACTTATTTTTCAAAAAATGTGGAGTACTACGCTTGTCCAATATGAAACAGATAATCTGAACAACCTAATAAACATTAAGGAATTTGAATTTGTAGATAAGTAACTGAAAAGTTTCTAAAAGATAAATCTCTAGACACAGATGACTTCACTGACAAACTCCATCCAACAGTAAAGAACCAACACCAGTGTGATGTGTGGTGTGGAACATCTGTGGAGGTTAGAGGACAACATTGGGTGTTGGGCCTCATCTTGTACCTTGTTTGAGATAGGGTCTAGTTGCCCTTTGATCTCCTGGGAAGTCTCCTGCCCCCACCTCCTGTCTCACCATAGGAGCAATGGGATTATAGATACGAGTTTCTGCGTCTGGCTTTATGTGGCTCTGAGTTCAGGTCATCAGGCCTGTGCAGCCAGTGTGTTAACAGCTGAGCCATCTCTGAAGCCCCTAGAAGCAAAAATTCATGACAAAGTATTTTCAAATAAACTCCAGTAATTTGTAAAAATAATTATTTACCATGATCTATTAGGATTTATTGCAGGAAGTCAAGGCTGGTTCAATATAAAATAAGTCTATGTAGTAAACTATGTTGATATACTCAAGAAGAAAGATCATGTGATCAACTTGATGTAGAAAAGGCATCTGACAAAATTCAACATATGTATGACAAAACTTTTAGGAAAATAGAAGTAGAAAGTATCTAAGTATCTAAAAATCAACAGATAAACAAAGGTTTCATGCTCTCCCCTCAGAATCAAGAATAAAACAAGGGTGTCTGGTCCCACTTCTGTTATTAAACATAGTGTTGGGAATTGTAGCCAGTTCAATGAGACAAGGAGAAAAAGTCATACAGAGAAAGGAGGATGAAATAAAACTCTCTGCATATATAACATGCATGTATAACATGTATAACAAGATCGTTGATATAGAGTAATTCAGGCAAGCTACAAAACAACTCCTAATGAATGAGTTTGCCACGGTATAGGCAGAGAAGATCAGCACAAGATCATTCCACATATTAGCAATGTATAGAATTAACATTATTGAACTCAAAAACGAAGTGTGATTTAAAATCATTATGAAACATAAAAATAATTTTAGGTGTTAGCCTAAGAAAAAATATATAGGACTTACATGCTAAAATCATCTCTGATGATTAAAACATCAAAGATCTAAAATGGTGAGACAAATAGTAGATGGGCTGACTCAGCATAGCAAAGAACTCAGTTCTCTCCAATCTCATATACAGGTTTTAAAACTATTATTATCAAGATCCTACCAATTTTTGAAGACATAGACAAGGATATACTAAAACCTTGAAAAGGTTTTATATGGAAAGGCAAAGTATAATTGACAAAGCAATATTTTAGAGAAAAGAGACTAAAGCATGTGAGACTTTTTATATGGCTACAGTAATCAAGACTGCGCTGTGCTGGAAAAGGTACATGCAGAAGTAGAACAAAATAAATCAGTGGAGCAGAGAAACAGACCCACGCGAACATGCTCCCCTGGCTTTGACATGGTTCAAAGCCAGTCAGTGGAGGAAAGAGCCTGTCAGTCGATGTGCTTGGATGAGCCATGGCCAAAAAGCACCCCAGAAACTAAAATTGAACTTTGTCCAATGGCTCACTTTTTATGCAAAATTTCACTCAGAGTAGATTGTAATTTTAATGAAAAAATGAAAGGGTCGGACATAAATATTTAGGTTAAATGTAAGGACAAACAACATTCAAACCACAATTATAAGAAGTGAAACTGGACACTTGATTGTGATAAAAATTAAACATTTTTCTTCGTGAATGGTAAGAGACAATGGAAGCCAAACTATATCCTGGGAGAAAACATTCAAGACACATGTCTGACAAAGAACTAGTGTCTAGACACAAAGACCTTTTCAAACTCGATGGGAAAAACTTCCAGTTAGAAAACGGATAACAGCATGAGCAGACATTTTACAGAGGGTGTACAGCTGGCAGAGTACATGAGAAAGATGCTCAACGCCATTATGAAGGAATGGAATGTAAATTACTATATCACCACACACCTATCAGAGTGGATGCTTGAGCCCCATAAAGCATACTCTCTAATATATCAGGAAAATGTGATCAGGTACAGTCAAACCACAAGATGAAAAGACTGAATTGAGTAACATAGACATAAAAGCACCAAACGCTGACAAGGGTACAGGAAAGCTAGATCATGTGTGCATTCCTCATGGGGACATAAGCTGAGCAGGTATTCAGGCAAAACGACTCTAACAACCAACAGCTACTCTCTTAGGCATGACAACTTTGTGTTCACATAAGGACCCATGTCATATAATTCACAAGAGCCTCAAAATGGAATTGACACACATATCCTTCATTGAGTAAAGAAGAAATAAACTACATTTGTATCATCAAATATTCCTCATCCATGAAAAGAAATGAAGTATTCATACATGTACAACATGAAGTCTCAGAAAACTGTATTTAGTAAAACAGTAATTTTAAAAATTTGTTCTCTGTATGATTGTGCTAATATATAACATTTTGAAAAAGAGAAAATTGCAGAGATGAACAGACAAGTTATGTTCAGGGGCAGTGGAGGGGTTGGGACTAGAGAGGAGCACGTAGAGTTCAATGGTAATGTTTTTCATATTTACTAATTAACATGAAGAAAATTTTTATGCTTCTTCCTCAAATATAACTCATTTTTTAAATTTGTTGATTTTTTTTTGTTTCATACAGAACATCCCAAACAATATTATTCATCCTTATACCCACGTCCAAAATGACACCTTCCCATAGCCCCTACCCCCCAATGGAGCCCATATATTCTGTCATCCCTGTTACTGCCCACTGTGTTGGTAGTGCCCCCCAGCCGTTCCCCGGTGCTAGTCCATCCGCAGAGTCTAGTCAGCCTAGCTACAGTCCCTTGCTTTAGGAAGATCAGCTGTTCCTCATCTAGCAGCAATCAGTTGTCAATGTTCCTTTAGATGAGATTGGGGTCTGCTGTTCATTTTCCCAGTTCTATGCTGGGTTACTGTCTGGGAGTCTCTTGAGCCACCCTGGCCAACAACTCAAAGGAAGGTATCTCCTGTTTGGCATTGTTTCTTGTTATGTAGCCATTAGCTATACACATGGATTCTTAAAGAATTATACTGATGGCTTTAATCTTTAGTCATACTTTTCTTTTGGGTATTTAAGACCATACAGTTGGCCCAGATTAACCAATTTATTTTCACTCTTAAGGTCGTATGAGGCTCTGTTCCTCAGGGGTCACATGGGCTTAGGAGGAGCCCCTGGCTCCTTTCTTTTACCAGTTCCACCTATGTGAAGATAAGTCAAAGTTCCTGCTCATCTGTGGCTAGCTTCGGTTGGAAGCATGGAGGAAATGTTTCCTCTGTGTTGACTCTCCTCTTTGTAGACTGGACACTGGTTCAAGATACTCACCACAGTTATAGGACATTTTGAGAGATGCTCCATAGTGCCCTGGAACTTAGCCAACCTTGGAGTGCAAGGAGCACAAACTATCCTTTAAGTCCCTCTGACTAGATTAGTATAGGCCTAAACCCTATCTTTCACCTTGCACAAAAGTCAACTGAGATAAAAGACCTCAATCTGAAGCCTGAAACTCTGAAACTGTTAGAAGAAAATATTGGCAATAACCTACAAGATAGAAGTGTAGGAAAATTTTCTAAACTGGACATCAATTGCCCAGGAACCAAGGTCAAGAATCAACAAATGGGACCTCATTAAACTAAAAAGCTTCTGTACATCAAAAGAAGCAACCAAGGAAGTAAAGAGAAAACCCACAGAATGGGAGAAAATCTTCACCAGCGACACATACGACAGAGGTTTAACATCCAGAATATATAACGAACTCAAAAAAACAACGAATCGAGAAAGGAAGTAACGCAATTTAAATGGGCTAAGGAGCTGAACAGAGAGTTCTCAAAAGAAGAAATAAAGAGGCTAAGAAGCATCTTAAAAGGTGTTCAACATCATTAGTAATTAGGGAAATGCAAATTAAAACCACTTTAAGATTTCATCTTACCCCAGTCGGACTGACTGTACTCTTGAATTGTGAGCCAAAAGAATCCCTTCTTTCAAGCAGTTTTTGTCTAATATTTTGTCAAAACAACAACAACAACAACAAAAACAACAACAATTAATTGCTACAGAAGTTAGATGGACCACTATCATAAACATGTGTGTCAACTTTGACAGTCACAGATAAGAGGTAGAACCCTGTAAGGTTACCTCGCAGGTGTCAGGACAGTATGCAATGAATATCTTTGGAGGCCTATATCAAGGCTGCAGGTATTTCTTCATATGAAGCATGTCCTTCTCTGCAGAGCTCATGCAGAAACCTGAGGTTCTCCCAACAGGGGTGGGGTAAAGGCAAAGATGGTTTTAAGACCATAAAACAGAAGAATTTGACTTAGGAATTCCAACCATCTCTGTGTAGAGTTCCCAGAGAGTAAATATCTTTACTCTGTACTTGCAAAATTCTCATTAATGCAATTTTTCTTTCTGCTTAAGAGTATGAAACTCAGGGAGGGGAGGGGTAAGAAAATGCTTTACCAGAGATAATGAAAATGCTTTACAAAAGGTCAGCTTCAGCACTGGAAAATTCTGTGGTCAAATTCAAAGTCACTGAAAGATCATTTCATAAGTCACCAGCAGGGTAAAACTTGTACCCAGACTCTTTTACTTACTCATATGCTAATGACGTGTGGTCGGGGGAAGGGTCAGCTGAGTTAACTTTCTGACTTATAGTTCCTTCCTCTGTTAAATGGGGATAAAGCCATTCTGTCCAGCTGGTGGGAGGCTAGCTCCAATCAGCCATGCCAGAACATGCATGGGTACCATGAGCCAGCCACACCACTCTGGGTATAGACCTACAGAAGCCATCCCCTAATGTGTGAAGGGACAGGCGAACAGACGAAGTGCTGAGGTTGTGAATACTGGCACACCAGCTGGCAGCCAGCATAAATCAACTGGAGCGGTGGTTCTCAATCTGTGATGACAGAATCAAGTTTACCCCCTGACAATTTCTGCAAGCTTATGGGCTCTATTCCAATTCCAGTGAATAGGAAAACCTGGGGTTGTGATCTTACTCTCTGTTTTCAATAAATCCTCTGGGAGAATCCAATGGGTATTCACGGTTGAAGGCTACTATACCAGAGGTACATATGGGCAGATATTAAAATACAGTTAGGAAGACTTTTGCCTCTCAGTGGAAAACTGCCAGTGTCTGGGACATGTTTACCACACTTGAGACAGGTATGCCGAAATCCTGTGATAGAAGCCAGGGTTACTGCTGAGCACCCTGCAATGCATAAGGCAGCACCAAATAACCTAGAATTATCCAGTCCACATGCCCATGATGGTGATGTGGAGGACCATGATACATCCCCCTCAGCAAGCTCTTCCATTCCCCATTCTGAACTGTGTTTATAAAATTATGCCATGAGTTCATAATGACCTGTTCTGCTGTTCTACTTGGGGGGAGGAAACATCAACAATATATTTTATATGTAATCCACTGTTCACTGAAAGCATTTTCTATATTTGACCTCGGTGTTGAGAAATCACCAGATCTAATGCTTCACGATGCGTAGGCTTAATCTCAGTTGCCAAGCAGGTATTTCAAGACTTTCATCTCTAGGATAGCCACGGGTCTATGCTGTCCCCTTTCCAATTTCAGTACTCTGCACACACACACACACACACACACACAGACACACACAGACACACACAGACACACACAGACACACACACATATATGATATCATTTCTCCTCATATTCTAAACAGATGCAGATTCTATCACATTATCCAGCAATTAATTACTCTGGGAAACATGTTTTCTTCCATAAACTTTTGTCTATATGCATATTATACACTGCAGTTTCTGTTGGTTTCCAGGAAGTGCCTGATCATTGTTAGTGATTTGTGTTGAGATATTTGTATCAATGTTAAATGAATGCTGTCCCCTCTTCTGAATGTGTCTCTTTGTGTCCTGTTTGGCAGTAGTTCCTTTAAACTGTAATAACTTTGGTGCCATACGCGGTTGTACGTGCTGGTGCCGTGGTTTGCTTGTAATGTTGATTAAGCTTTTGAATTGCAAGAAAAATGCTAAAATTTGTTTAGAAAACATCATTTATTTCTAATTACCTGTCTACACTGTCCCTTTCCCCCATGACATCCATTTGACCATGTTTTGTTCAGTGTTTAATGCGTAGTTCCTACAAATAGGAATGAGTAAGTCAGTAAGAAATGCAAAGCACAGAACTCAAGAGATGGCTTGGTGCTTGAGAGCACTGGCTGCTCTTGCAGAAGACCCAGGTTCGAATCCCGGCATCCACATGGTGGCTAACTACCATCTGTAACTCAAGTTCCAGGGGTCCAAAACCCTCTTCTGACCTCCGCAGGCACTGCATGACACGGGTGCACTTACACACATGCAGGCAAAGCACTCATACACAAAAAATAAAAATAATAAAGCACATATTTTTTTAAAAAAGAAATGCCAATTGCATGACACGAGTGCACTCAAATACATGCAGGAAATACACTCATACACGTAACAAATAAAAATAATAAAATATTTTTTAAAAAAGAAATGCCAAATGCATGATGGAAAGTTTCCATGGACCAGTAAATATATGCAATCTGAAGGTAATCTATTTAACTGGCATTTGTTTTTTCAAAAGGTAAGAGATTTTAAAATATGGACACATGTTATGTGACTCAACCCCTTAGGTTTATTTAACATACTAACAGGAAGTTGGGCACAACGTAAGTGGAAGATGTGGCCAGTGGTTCTAGTGAAAGTAGATGTGAAACCCAAGTCACAGTGCTTCCTTGGGAGAGTCTTGATGTGTGTGGGGTCTGCATGTCCCCATGTGGCTGTCTTGGCTCTAAAAGCTGCTTATTACGGCACCTTCAACACCATGGGACATCACTGAATGCTGCATTCCCAAACTCCTGCCCTGTGCTGTCCTACACTGTTCCTCTCTGTTTAAGCATCCCCACTAGCCCCCTAGGGACCTTACTCGGAAATCTGAGTGACTGGAACACTCCCCCACTTCCCCCACCCTCCAGATTCTACCAGAAACAATTCTTACTGAAGGCTCTACACCAAAGTTTAAAAACTCTGCCCCTACCTCCCTCCAAGACTAACTTCAGACCGTGTTAGTCCTTGCTGGTTGAGTATGACAAACTTGAAATGGCCAGTTACTTTATTTTTGCAGTTATACACAGTTCAATCACTACTATTTAAATTGCACATTTTTATGGAGCATGGAGATAATTCATTACCTCGATGCAATATATAATAACTAAGTCATGGTATTTAGCATTTCTTCCTCAAACATTTAAAATATCTTTTTTATTAACTTGTGACAATGGAACATACTTATGAGGTACAATGTGATGTCTCAGTACGCTGTGTACTGATCGCATCGGGGTGCTTAATGAGCCCCTCCTTTGGACTACTGTATGCCATGATTTTTATTGTGATTGGTATTTGCTTTGATGTGCTGGATAACACCAGATGTTATTCCTTCTCTCTAAGAGTGTTTTGGTACCTACCATACCATGTATTTTTAACCATGCATTTGAACACAGGTCTGACTGTCTACCAGCTTCCCATTTCCTCATCTCAAAAGTATGTTTAAGCCACAATTGATGTAGATTCTATTCTTCAGACTTAGGAATAGAATCACCACTAAGATAGATGCTTTCTTATCTCTTAAGGTCTTTCAGATTTAAGGTAAAATGAAACAACCAACCAACCTACCAATGAACATCTTACACATCTCATGAACTGGAAATATAGAATTACTAAGATTTCCATGAACGTCTCACATGATCTGTAGTTCACAGTTCATATATATAAACTGTTTTCATTTAGGAAGTTTATTGATGCTACATGTCTTCTGTGTCCATTCCATGTGGTATTGATCTAGGGGCCAAACACACTCTCTCCATTTATGTATACTCATGTGCACATATAACACCTAAGTAAGATTATTTAGGAAGACTAGTGTCAAAAGTATTTTACCTCACACTGCAACACCCTGAAAAAATCCACCAGAATCTTTTTCTTAGACACTGAATTTACATCCATAAAGGTTTTCTTTTGGAAGCCTTTCACTGCTCTTTGTCCCAGAGCCTCCCAGTTGTCCTGTCCTCTCTTCTCATTCAGCAGGTTTTAGCCACATCCTGTACTCCTAGGCTTCGCTAAGTCCTCACGACTCCCTCTCAGCCACAGATAGCTGACAGGATTGTGGGAAAAGAGACCGGATGGAACATTGCTGATGGGAACATAAGTTGGACTAGCCACTTTGGAACTCAGTATGGAGCTTCCTTAAAAATTTAATAAAATTGCCAGGCGTGGTGGCGCACGCCTTTAATCCCAGCACTTGGGAGGCAGAGGCAGGTGGATCTCTGTGAGTTCAAGGCCAGCCTGGTCTACATAGTGAGTTCCAGGACAGCTGGGGCTACAGGGAGACCCTGTCTCAAAAAGACCAAAAAAAATTTAATAAAATTATCATATTACTCGGCTAGACCACTCCTGAGTGTACACTTAAGTTAAAGTATCACAGGGATACTTGAACATCTGTGGTTTTTGAAACACTAGTCACAATAGCCAAGTTACAGAACCAGCTTCTGCATCTGTCAACAGATAAAGAAAACAGATAAAGAAAATGTTCTAAGTATTCATTATGGAGTTTTCTTCAGCCATAGAGATGAATGAAATTATATCATATGGTGCAAAGATGGATGCAATTTGGGATTTTCATGTTAAGTGAAGTAAGTCAGACTCAGAAAGATCAATATTGCCTGCTGTCTCTCATTTGTAGATCCTAGGATGTACAGGGATAAAAACATATATTTGTGTGTACTTATAACATGAAAACACATGTGAGACTGTCCAGGGAAAAAGGCAGAGGGAGAAAGGAAGAGCTTGGGGGGTGAATATGGTCAAAGTGCATGCTACTCTTGAAAGAAGAATTTTTACAAAATCCATATATACAATGCATATGTATCAATATTTTTTTTACAAAGCTTATCAGTGTTTCTGCAACAGGAGACTGTTTCTTCCTAAGAAGAACTCTCCATCATCAAGTAGAATAGGTTATTGTTCTCCCTCAGAGGGAACTGAGAATTCCCACACAAGTTAAAATTTCTTGATAACTTGAGTTTAAAACTAGCTATTATTGTTTACTGACTATTACTGACGATCTTGACATTATTGTATCAAAATGGTTTGGAAAATCCAGGAAGAATTCTGCTTTTGTTGAATACAGCAACTACATCACATTAAACAACGTCATTTACTGTTAATGTGTAATTATAAGAGAAGTCATTCAAGAAAGGAATTCAAACCCATGAAATCACATTACATCTGAATCCAAGAGGCTACCCACAAGGAAGGGAGGCTGGATAACAGTTATGGAGTGGCAGGCCACAGGAAGTCTAATATGGTCTTGGTAGTGGGTGAGAAACAAAGTCATCAAGCCTACTGTATTATATTTGCCAGTTGCCATGGTAAAATGGTTGAATTCAAATCATCAATACTGATTGCTTACTTTCAGAATTGGGAAGACAAGTTTAGCCCCACCGTTATACCACAGTTCTTGCCTACAGAAATTACTTGAGGGACACAGTCATGTAATGTAGCAAAAATGACTGGGAAGTAGTGAGTTTTGAGTATTTTTTCCTATTGTTTTTATTATAACTTTTCATGAGTTTATATGTTCAGTTTTTAATAACAGCAGCTTAACCACCTGTTTGAAAAACTCCTAAAAAAGTGTAATGGTCAGTCCCCATGAGTCCATCAAACAGCATGAAGGATATCACTGTGGTTATGACAAGGAATAAGAATGGCCTGGATGGCTTCGGTTGTCAACTTAACACACTTGGGAAGAGTGAACCTCAACTGTGGAATCTGTTATATCCAATCGGCCTGTGGGCACGTCTGTGATGTGAGAGGCCTCTGCCCAGTGTGGTTGGTGCCATTCCTGGGCAGGTGGGCCTGGGTTATATAAGAAAGCAAGCTGAGCACAAACCAGCAAAGCACGCCAGGGAGCAGCGTTCCTCGTGGTCTCTGCTTCAGCTCTGCCTGCAGGTTCCTGCCTTGAGTTCCTGCCCTGACTTCCATCAACGATTGACTGCATTGTAAGAAGAAATAAACCCTGTCCTCCTCCAGTTGCTTTCGGTCAGTGTTCCATCGCAGCAACAGAAACCATACAGACCAAGGGAGTCCACAGAGGGAGCAACATGGGCAAAAGCCTGGTGGTGTGCAGGAGCCTGGTTTCTAAATAGAGTGAGGATGATCAGTCTGTATTGGAAGAGTCCTGATGTACGGAGGAGGGCGTGTAAGAAGAAATAAACCCTGTCCTCCTCCAGTTGCTTTCGGTCAGTGTTTCATCGCAGCAACAGAAACCATACAGACCAAGGGAGTCCACAGAGGGAGCAACATGGGCAAAAGCCTGGTGGTGTGCAGGAGCCTGGTTTCTAAATAGAGTGAGGATGATCAGTCTGTATTGGAAGAGTCCTGATGTACGGAGGAGGGCTTCCCCCATGGTCACTGAGAGGTCTTTGTTCTAAATTAGGTAAAGACCATGGTGGAAGGTTGAGATCCAAATGGAGAGGTGCCCCTGACAGTCCTAACTGAAGTTCCACTATAATCAAAGAGACAATTATTTTAGAGGACAAAGAGGTGAGAACTGATGAACCAACAGCCTCGAACCTAGGAGTAGCGTCTTGCACATTTATAAATACGTCTATAAATAGACCAGACACTAAAGACCAAAACAATCTTATCTTTAAAATAAGGAGCCACAGGAAACAGAGGAAGGTGCTTTTCTTCTGTCTTTTCTTCATGAGTTACTATTTTTGAAACATCACTTCCACAAAGTGTCAGACAATTCTAACTGCTAATATATATTTTTTGCCAACATCATCCTAGGAAAGAAAATAGAAATTATTTATGCCACTCCCCTTTGGTGGGAGAAGATGGAACAGTAAGTACCACAGTACTGAAGTTTGGGAAACTTCTTTTGCAAGAGATTTCAGAGACTACCAACCAAGATTAGAAAGATCTGCATATCCCTTCAGGTAGACGGCTGTGGCTCTGGCAGTGACATCCTCAAACCCCTCCATCCTCTTAGATTTTAGCCATCTTTTTCTGGCTTTATAACTACCTGCCTCTGGGATGCATCTACTAGCATCTGCCCTTATCTCCCCTGTGGCAATGGTCCTGGTGCGGGGCAGCCCTATGCCTGCACTTGGACCATGTGACACAGTACACCCCACGGGCTTCAAGCCCTTCAGACCTCACCACCCTGGACAATCTTTACAGCAACCCACATTCTCTCTTCCCCACTTTCTGTTCAGATTCTGTCCCCATCGTCTTGGCTGGAGTTGGCATTAAGGAAAATGTCTTTGAAGACAGTCAAATTCCTATTTTCATCATGTGCTAACTAAGTTATGCTTGGTAAGCTACAGAAATTCTCTAGACCTGTTTCTTGATGTATAAAATGAAGATTAGAATCCTCATTTTTTGAAATGTAAGAAAATGAATGTTTTAAAGTATCTGGCACCATCACCGGCTGATGGCATAGCACTTTGTGTAATAATCATAGTTTATATTTGCTACATGGCCTGTGACAAATCTATACATTTTCAAAGCTCAATAATTTGCTCAGTCACTCCAATGGTGATGCCAAGTACCACAATGTTTGCCTTCTCTAGCTGGCCATAGATGGCAGGAGCTATTTGCCCTGTGAGTGCTGTGTTGTTGAAGGATGGCTCCATCACTTTTCAGCAGCTGAGCTAAATGCAAGACATCTGGAAAGGCTGCAGAGAGCTGCCCCTCTCCACAGACAGCTGATACTCCTGCAAGTCTGCTCACAAGTGCTTCTTTCCTAAGAACAACTTCCTGAAGCTTGTTGTTTTATTCCTTGAAGTTCCTTTGCAGAGATATCCAATGGCATCCTACCCCATTAGATAACATTCCTTGTTCTCTGTTACATATGGGTGATGTGCTGGATGCTTTAGTGTCAACTTGACATACCTGGGTAGAGGGAGACTCAATTGAAGAGTTGCCTCCTTTGGACTGGCCTGTGACCATGTCTGTGGGGTATTTTCTTGATTGATGAGTTATGTGGGAGGGCCCAGCCCACTGTGAGTGGTACCATTCCTGGGCAGGTGGGCCTGTGTTGTATAAGAAAGCAGGTTGAGCATGGGCCAGGAGAGCAAGCCAGTAAGCAGCATTCCCTCATGGTCTGTGCCCCAGCTCCTGCCTCCAGGTTCCTGCCGTAAGTTTCTACCTTGGGTTCCGTGATGAACTGTGACCCGGGAGATGTAAGCTGAATAAGCCCTTTCCTCCCCAAGTTGGTATTGGTCATAGTATTTTGTCACAGCAATGAAGAGACAAGCTAGAACAGGTGATTATAAGGGAAGAGACAGATTACTAGTTGATTCATTCCTTATGTGCTGGTACTTTGGTGGCGATTTTGTAGACATCATTTCATTTCTTCCCCAAAACAGCTGCATGAAAATTTGTTCTTCATTCGGTTCTATAATTAAGTTAATTAAAGATCAGAGAGGTTAAGGAACTGGTCTCTAGTTCCAAGAGTTTCAAAATCTGATTCTTGGGTCACATAACACAAAAACCTCAGAACTTTGCTCCATGTGACACTCTAGATCTATAAGCAGTCTCACAGCTACACCATTTTGATGGAGGTAACACCATCGCCTCCTCAAATACAATAGCAAAGCCAGTACCCTTGTAATGTCCAAGTGAGAGCCCCTCAGCATCACCCAACCCAAGCTTTCATCTTTCAAAATCCAAGTCTCTTCAAGTGGGGCCAGTTTGTTGACATTATAATCATTTTAGAGTTAGGAAGGTAACACATTTAATGGACTTACCATTGAAGGCAGAGCAATCTAGTAAGGAAGGTGGCCAAGGGACTCGCGACTGCATTCACCAGGTGTCTTCTATGTTGTGATCCAAATCCCAGCCACTGTGAGGAGCAGAACCAGAAGATTTTCTTCAGATTGTCTGGTGTTCTACACATCTCTCGTGTGGATATGGGACTCTAAGGATCTTGTCAACTTGATGAGCACAGAACGTAAGAAGGAACCAAGTCAGGTGGAAGCCCCTGCCTGCCGCTCATGGAGACATAGAGCTGCCGGCCAGCAGGAGCCTGCACTCTGCAGGCTTAGGGACAAAGTGGGCGGGCAGAGCCAGGCGGAGCCACTAGCCCCACTCACAGCTGTGTTGACATCAAACAGGTGTGTGTTCACTTGGTACCCATTCTTTATGTCCCTGAGCTCAGGAACCACAAGGCTGGCTCCCCTTTTAGGAACTTTCTAGAGCAAAGGCAGCAAACACATCATTTACTCTCATTCTTTTCTAGGCATTCTGTGTACAGTCTCCATGCTGATATCTTCTCCCAGGGCAGGGCTCACCTCTTCACTGTTCTCAGGGAGCCTTTTGATGAAAAGAAGTTCACATTCCATTTGGTATTGATTAGTGAGGGTTGCCTGAAGCATCACTTTACAATGGGTTCTGAGACGGAGCTGGCTCAGGAGGAAACAGCACCAGGATCTATTAGAGACTTCTGACAACATGAGAGCCTCCAGGTCTGTCAGTTTACAGCACTGGAAAAAGCTAACTAGCTAGCTGGTGATCTCTGTTCGCATTCCTCCCAGGCTCTCATTGGCTAGAACTGTGGAGACCAGTTCATGAAATGAGAGACGTTCCTTAAAAGAGCAGAGATAATGCAGACTGTTAGGTTTTGGGGTGCAGAATACAGGAACAACAGGAGAGAAAGAAGGAGACCAAACCTGACCTCAGACAAGACTGAGCTTATTGAAGCACCTCAGGGAGGCACAGCAGCCTTCCGGCATGCTGCTGCTGCACTGGGGGAGGGGCCACTGGGGCTTATATAGGCTATAGCTGTGGCTGGCTGACCGGAGCAGTCTTGAGAAGTTTTTGGCCTTCTTATAGCCCCCATTCCTCCTGGCACCATTTGCTCTGGTTTATTTTGAGAGACAGAGGGTTTATGATCTCTTCTCGGGACCATTTGCTCAGAGAGACAGGCTGTCCTGGGACAGGTGATCTCAACAAACAGTTCTCCCAGGAGGGAGGGAGTGGCTGATTGATAATGCAGGCTTTCTTCAACCAGGGCATTCTGTCACTACTAGGGGATGAAGGAGACACCCATTATTCCTTAAGGAGATGCGAAATTTTTACCTTCATAGTAATGGTGAGTTATACTCTAGACTTAAAGGATGATTGAGTTTATCATGTAGAAAAAAAGCTTATGAATTTTCAGTTATACAAAGTAAATGTATCCTAGGGTCCTACTGTGCAGCATGGTGACTGTAGTCCACAGTCCTCTGTTATGAATTTCCAAGTTTGCTGAGGAGAGCTTTGGTGGTGTGTTCTCATAAAAAAAACAAAAAACAAAAACAAAAAAACTCAACAGAAAATAAAGGAAATAAAGGACAGAGGGAGACTTTTAAGATGGCTGTCTCTGACCTTGACAATACAGTGATGATGTATAAATCTAAAATATATCATCACATATCAATTAGAGGTCCAGAAAGCTATTTGAAATAATACAAGAACATCTCAGGAAATGTCAGTAGGCAATGGTTGAACAGCTTCATGTGTCCATGAAAAGCCAAGCGGTTTGGTGGGCCCGAGTCATCTCATGCAGGTGATAGAAAGAGAGGAGGTTGGAGAGGCTGCAAGGACACACCCTCCGTTAAGAAGTGGAGGTTATGGGATCTCAGTGAGTATCAGGTTTAAAATGGTTGAAATAATAGGATGACACAGGAGACACGGTAAGAGCCACAAGAACCAGAGGCCACAAGTAATACAGAAAGGAATGAGCAGCAGGTTATAGAGCCACCTAGCTTCTCATTTGACTTTAGCAGATATTCCTGAATCAGGATAGGTTAGCCAGAAAAAAAAATGTTTTGGTGACTCAGTGTTTAAAAGGTTGGGACAAAGGGAGCGTGATGGTTGGTCTTGTCAACCTAACTGGATTTGGGATCACCTAGGAGACATAGCTCTGGGCATTTGGTGTTTCCAGGGAAGGTTAACTGAATGGTCAAGACCCATTCTGGATGCAGGCTGCACCTTCCAACAGGCAGCTTAGACGCGGGAGTAAAAGGCACAAGCAGCTTACATCTAGCTGCCTGCCTGCTTCTTTCTGAGTGAGTGTAGCTTTTGTCTCCCCCTCCCCACCATCAGTCTCCAGATTTTCTGACCTTCCCACATAGACTCAGGTCTCTCAGTCCCCTCTGACACTCCTTCTTCCTCATAACTAGGATGTTTGGAATTGAGCTTGGAAAGAGGGATCCAACATTTCAGAACCTTACACTGGGTTCATTCCTAGGCTGTCTATGATGAGTTAGTTCAATTTTAATTCAGCATCTGTTCCACGCCCCCAGAGTATGCCTCAGTATTTATTAGAAAAAGTCAGGTATTGCTCCCTTGGGCCATACTGACCAGTTTTCAGGACTCTCTGGGGACCCAGCTCGTTTTCTATGAAGCCAAAGGAGCACTCCTACTGTCGAACTGGTATGAGGCTTTTGGAAGACTACTGGTAAAACACAAATCTTCACAGGACACTTTGCTGTGTTTCACAGATGGGACGGTTGCCATGGAGATGGTGGTGGTGATTATGATGCATCCTGGCCCCTGGTTACCTAGGAGTCATACCTTAGTGACCTTACTATCCATCCCTGCTTGGGAGAGAAAGGTGCACGTGTGCACAAGAGGAAGCCAGGCACACATCAGTGCAGGAGGTTGGGTGGGAAGATGAGTCAAGTTGGAGCAAGAGGCTGAGGTCAGTTAAGTAGATTCTAATTTTAAATTTTCAATGGCTTCTTTGTTGCATTAGCAGAAAGGCAATTATTAGATTATAATGTGAAGGCAGTATGCAAATGAACTCATCTTGTCCAAACTCTCTCTCATGTTGACATTAAGTTAGAAGAGGGACCTGGTGGGGGCGTATGGGAAGAGTTGGAGGGAGAACTAGGGTGTATAAATGATCATTTCATTGTATATGTGTGTGAAATTCTCAAGAATACAGAAAAATAACCAAACAGGAGTTCATTTGCATGTCATGAGACTTTGATGTTTGGGGTATGGCAGGTTTCAAGCCTCTGTGAACATCCTTCTCCTGAGCTGTGTTTGTTTTTCCCTTGGTTTCTTTAACATGTATAAGTGCTTACCTGCATGTATGCGTATACACGACATGTGTTTGAGGCACCTGTGGAGGCCAGAAGAGGACATCATATCCTCTGAAACTGTACTTACAGATGGCTCTGGGCCACACAATGTGGGTGCTTGGAACTGAACGGGGTCCTCCACAAGAGCACCAAGCACCTTTAACCGCTTAGCCACCTCCCCAGTCTCCCAGTTTCTTTACATCTGTAATACTTCACTAGTCATTTTTCCCTAACTATCTGTTTATCTGTCTTGCCCACCAGACGGATAATAAGCTCTTGCAGGGTGAGGATTAAGTACCTGTTTTCCCTGTTTCCTGGCACTGGATGGACACTGTAAATCTTTCTATTGGTGAACAAATAAGACTTGACTGCAAGGAAACGCCTCAGACACAGGATTTGTAAACAGTTCTCAAAGCCTGAACCTGAAAACGTAGTTACTTGGAAATGGAGTAAACAAGGCAAGCCTGTGAGCAGCAAGGATAGCTACCTGCTCTGTGTCCTCTGCAGTATCGGTAGGGTGGGTAAGAAAACTTCTGACCATGGCGTCTGCCTGGAGGACTGGAAGCATGAGGGACGATCCCTCCAGGAAAAAGGCCACTAGACACAGATGCCACAGGGAAAGATATTGAGCCCCGTGTTTGAACCTGCTTTTGAAAAGAATTTGCACAATTAGAATATATTTTCCCTCTCTGCCTTATCTGCTTCCTTCACAGGCTATTTCTGGTAAGTCGACATTCACCTAACAAAATGCCAATTGAAGCAACTTGTAATAGGCTGTGCTTAGAAGCCTGACTCCAAAGAGGAAAGCGTGGGAGACTGGCTCATCTGTGTAGAAGCCGGATTCTCAATCCTCGCTGCAGGCAAGCTGAAATTCTCAGTTGATTCTAGCTGTACTGGGAACACAGTAAATGAAAAAGCGTAGTCTCTAAGCGACAGCAGGGAGTGTGTCTGTCCTGGGCTCACTACATTTTCTTACTGTTTCTATTTGTCTTTCTTTTTACTGAAGTTTCCCTCTTAAAAGTTTCCATGTCATCAGGTGACACCTCAGCACACATGTTTGCAAAACAAACTGGCGTTATGGTCACCGGGCCTGTGTTGATACTCTGAATGTTTCGTATAACAACAGCTCTCTCCTATTTCTGGGAATCTGAATACCACTTTTCATCCATCCTGCAGGTGCTCAGCGTGGAGTTCCATTTCACATTCAGGACTTGCTGGAAAACAACCTCAAAGTTGGATCACATCACACATACCTTTCCAGGGCAGGCAACCAGATCCTGGCTTCTCTTCACATCTCTGTGTCTCCATGGCCTCCATTGTCCTCATGTCTTTCTCCTTGGTTGGGTTCCCATTCCTCCACTGATTCCCCTCCAGGCTTCACCCTCTTTGTCCCATGGCTCTGTGTGTTAACCCCATTCACAGTTTACCTCTCCGAGCTGTGCTTATGGTAAATCATGAGCCAGTCTGTCCATGTGTCCTGAAGCTCCCTGGGGACACATCTTCACACTGCTGACTGTGATGCCCCTGCCCAACCAGCGACAGGTTGAACCAGTGAGCGCTTTCCCAAACGGTGACGGTAAATAAGGAGACTTTTAAATAGCACGGAGGAATGGACAGGTATACACTTTTATACATGGTTTATAAATAAACACAGATGATAGAGAGTGGCTAGCTGTGGATGGGAAGATGGAGAGAGGGAGAAGGGAATATGGATTCATAAACAGGCACTGGAGACAGAACTAAGAGGGAGAAGGACACGGGGTTTTGAGGCCGATATTGCTCCCACTTCCTTTTCATTTGTCAAATGATCATTATTTCATTCACTTTTTTGACAATTCTAAGGACACCCATCTTTTTTTTTTTTCAGAAATTTTAATTGAATTTTTGTGATTGACATACCATATATTTTGGTGATATTTAGATTCCTTCCTCTATCCATACCTCCCCTACTGGCTACCCCTCAATTTAATGCAGATTAGTATATATATAATAAGGCCTGTAGAGTCTAGTGTCTCCAAATCATCCTCAGTATGGGTCCATCCACTGAAGCCGGGTTAACCTCCAGGAGCTCCATCCCTGTACAAAACTGCCTTTGCCTCTCCCAGCAGCCATCAGCTGCCACAATTTCCTGGGGTTGGGTTGGGCTTTTTTGCCCACTGCCTCATGTCTATGCTGGGATTTTGTCTGGATTGAGCTTGCAGTGGACTTGTGTATGCTGTCGCCACTGCTGTGAGTTCATATGAGTAACTGACCAGCTGCCTAGAAAACTCTTTTCTGTGGTTATCTGTCCCCTCTGGCCCTTGCAGTCTTTTCAACCCTCTTCCATAATGACCCCTGAGCCTTGGAAGGCAGCATTTTGATAGAGGAAAGAGAGTCCCTCTTAAGTCACATTATTTAGTTTCCATATGTTGTCTTTGACTGAAAAGTAGAAACTCAAAGTTTTGTTATTATTGAATTTAATAAGCACCTGATTCTGAAAATTGCCCACAAATGACCTTATTTTTGAGCTAGTATAAGAAAAAAAAAGTTTGCATCAATAATCTCTGGTAAGACAATTTTTAAAGTATGTGTCAGTGGTAGGAGTCCATCCATTGTACCAAACAGGAAACAGAAGATCTGCTCTGTGGGGACCACTGTCAGTCACAACAGGGTAGAAAAGGGAAGAGATAAGGTCACGCTGATTAGTGGAAGGTGCTGCCACACTATAGCTTCTATGCGGTGTAATGGGTGTGAGTGATATAGTTCTTGTGTCTATTACCTTTGGAGAAGTCCGAGTTGCTCTCACTGGAGTGAAATATCTCTAACTCATGAGGTTGATAATAGTCATCTCAGAAAGAAGTCCTCTTTCCTTTAGGAGCAAATGAGAGCTTTTCATGGGACACTGAAAAGGAAAATCAGGCTCTTCCTCTCCTGATAGCTTTGCTGATAATCATAATTCAGAGATGAGCAATGAACTTCTCAAGGTTGGAGAGGCGACCTATGAGCTCAGTGTGGCTCACCATCCAGCAGGTGAGGGACCTGGGCATGCTGGAAAGAAGAGGATGATTATTAAATCCCACTAAATCCCTTCTTTGTAATCAGTTGGAAGGTGATAAAGGAAACCATATATTTAATTTTTTTGTCTTTTTAAAAAATATTTTATTTTTTATATTATGTGTATGAGTGTATTCCCTGCATGCATGTAAGTGAGCCCATGTCATGCAATGCCCACAGAGGTCAGAAGAGGGCATCAAATCCCCTGGAACTGGACTTACGGATTGTTGTTAGCCACCATGTGGGTGCTGGGATTTGAACCCATGGTACTGTGCAAGAGCAGTGCTCTTAACCCCTGGGTGTTCTCTCCAGCCCCAAATATTTTTGTCTTTATCTAACACCTCTGAATTTGACTTTATAACCTGTTATTTTTGGTCCATAACAGCAAGACTGGACTGAATTATGGACGAGCAACATTCTTCTGCGTGTCCTCCTATATCTTAACTGACCTGCTTTCTCTCCTCTTTCTCAACCTGTAAACAGAGGCATCCACCCCTAATGTTTCAGAGATTAAGCATATCCATTACAGACAGTTTCTTAGGAGTCAATAGGCATTTTTCATAAACTCTGAGTTAACTTAGCTGTAAATACTAGGTGTGTGGTGATATACAAAAGTGGAGTTTAGAATGTTAATTAATTAACTATCAGACATCACCCTTAACTGTACCCGTGATTAAAAGTGCATCTTCTGGTCTCCTGCTCCACAGCTGTGAAATCAAGATGCAACCTGATATTTGAGTTCTTACAGAGATTCAATGATGTAATCCAAGTAAATCACATCTTGTGTTTCACACATATCTGGTATTCCAAGGCTGTCTGCTAGCATTAAAATAAAATTGTTGGGTAAATTCCTTACCGGTCAGGGTCTGTGACAGTGACGCTCTTGGCAGTTTGCTATTTTGCTGGCTTCCCACATCTCACATCATCAAAAACACTTTGTAAAAATTCAAAATATCACCACTACAATGATATTAACAGGAAACGAAAACGCTGTGGCACACTTCCCTCCAACCGTTGACTACTGTATGAGCAGAGTTTGAGTCTGCCAGGTTGACATCCAGCACTATGGCCAAGCCAGTTCCTTGAGTTTCTGTTCCCACTGCTTTCTAACATCAGACCCAGGAGGCTGTGCTTCTGCGTGCCTGGGGATCTGCTCACTTTTTCTGTTATTCAAGGGCTTGTGGCCAGAAAATACTTTATAAAACAGAGGACCCCTGCATCGAGCAAGTGTCAGATGTCAGATGGGAACTGTATGTTAGTTATGAGCAGAGAAACACGGGATGCCAAACAGTGGGTCCCATGACTTCATAGACCATACTTAGAGGACCTGTCCGGTCTCACCCCTCCACTCCTCTTTACTTGATTCAATCCAACCATCCAGAGCTCCATTATTTCCTTATACTCTGCAAAAATGCTCCATGTCTGGGATTTTGGGTTTTCTGGTCTGTCTTCCTGAAAGTGCATTGTACCCCAGGTCTCGGTGATGCCACGCTTTTCTTCCTAGGGTAGCTGATGAAATGCCACTTTCTTAGTCTTCTTCTTGAAGGCATTACAGAAATAGCATCACCTTTTCTGTCCCTTTCTATTTCATTAGGCTGTTTGTTATTACCACAAAGACAAGTCTCCATACACAGAAACTGGAATGTTATACGAGGTCCTTGGGCGCAAGCTGCTCGCCTGGCTTTATCTTCACTGTTCAGAAAAGTACACTGACCATGGCTCACCACTATCTCACCCCAGGGTGGCAGGAGCCCCATCTGTCTCTGAAGTAGTGCTCAGCCCTTCACTCTGCCTAAAGCTCCTCACTGTTTTTTTTTTTTTTTTTTTTAACTTTTAAAGAAATTTTATTGAGAATTTCATTCATGCATATAAAGTGTTTTGATCAAATCCATGCCTACTCCCTCCCCTCTAACACCTCCCATATCTCCCCATCATTTTTTTCTGATAACTTTTGTCCCTTCCTTCCTTCCTTCCTTCCTTCCTTCCTTCCTTCCTTCCTCCCCTCCTCCCTTCCTCCCTTCCTCCCCCCTCCCCTCCTCCCTCTCTCTCTCTCTCTCTCTCTCTCTTTTCCTTTCTTTCCTTTCTTTCATTCTTTCCTTTCCCTAATAGGGCTTTTTGCTACTCTAACATTCTCCCCTCTGAAGAGGTAACCCTAAAATCTTTTAAGGATTAGATAAAAGCTCCCAAATACTTTTGACATTTTTGGCCTTTGGAACAGAGTATATTGCTAAGACATCCAAGGACATTTTGACTTTTAGCCAAGAAACTGTTAGTTTTAAGCTGAGTCCACTAGCAAACATTCCAACCTAAAGGTCACCTATGTTGCTGGAAAAGTGACAAGATTTAACCATGAATTCATCTGTAGCCTTACAGGTGTAGAATAGTGTGATGGTTTGAATGGAAATGTCCCCTACAGGCTCCAGGTATTTGGACATTTTGTCTCCAGTTGGTGGTGCTGTTTCGGGAGGTATTAGAAGGTGTGGCCATGCTGGAGGAAGCACATCACTGGGGGCTCTCTTAGAGAGTTCTTAAGCCTTGCTGGATCTTAAGTCATTCTCTTGCTTCCTGTGCCTGCTTGAAGAGGTGAGAGCTTAGCTTCTGCTCCTCTTCCAGCCACCTCTGCCGCCATGCCTCCCTGCCATGATGGACTGTAATTCCCCTGGTACTGGAAGATCAACTGAACTCTTCTATAAGTTGCTTTGGTCAGTGTTTCTGTCATAGGAACAGAAAAGTAACTAATATAAATAGGGTACAAATATCCCTCAGTATCCATGCAGGATTGTTTCAAATTCTTCCCCACACACCAAATTGTGTGAATGCTCAATCCCTTAAGTAAAATGATGTATTTTATACAACATACACCATCTTCCTGCATACTTTGAATCGTATATAATGCTTCCTGAAATGTGGATGCTATGAAAGAAGTCGTCGTATTGAATTATTTAGGAAATAATGACAAGAAAGAATCTGCACATGTTTATAAAATGCTTTTCATCCATGATTGGCTGAATTCAAGACTATGGAACCCATGGACACAATAAGCAGACTGTACTGGATTATACATACTGATTCTGGTTTTAGACAACCCAGCATTGGCTTCTGCTCAGCCTGCCATGGTTAGGTGATCTTGAGCCAGTTGCTTAGCCCATTGTGTATAGAAGATGACAGCACTGTGCCAACCGACAGACTTGCTGCATGGAAATGAGTTATATTCATCAGAGCACCTTGCCCATTTTATTAAGTGCTCGGTCAATGGCTGCGCTTGTTTTTATCACCTAAGTGCACTGTGTCCCTAGACAAATCAGAAGTTTTGTTCTCTGCATGCTCAGTGACATCTGCCAGAGCTTTCCACTCAGCAGGTACTCAATAACTGTTGACTTTTGGTAAAATTATTTCCCAAAAGAAATGTAAGAAGAAATGCTGAGGAAAAATATGCCAAAGCAGTTATACCTAGAAAACTATAAAGTTATTTGAGGACTATGAGTGTAGTGGAGAGCCTCCAAAGATAGTTTTTTGAGCACTCATTTGAGAAACACTTTTTAAACATCTGGTATGAGCTAGCCACCGTGCTCAGAGCACCATAGATGCATCATAAAAGGTGCTGTTCTTTGTGTATGGGGTTTGCGGAGGTAGGTATGCAAATCCGTGGCTGTAGAGGAGGGCTGAAGGCAGGCATGTGCAGTCTTGCTGTACTGTCATCTATGGAGGGGAATGTCCTGGACACAGCTTCAGGATGAGTCAGTAGCCCCTATTTCTGTCTCTGTGTGCTGCATGAGAGATTCCAAAAACGAAGATGGTGTTAACGTTGAAAATGGAATCAGCTCTCTTGGGAACAAGAGCAGAAGTGGTTTGAGGAGAAAATACTGAAACTGTGTAAAACAAGATGCAAAGACTGAACTCAAATTGTTTATTTCTTCAGGATTCATCATAATCTGAAAAGCACTCCCGGAGACTTAGCCTTTGTTTCCCTATTGTTCCAGCTGCCTAATTAATAAGTGTGCTTTAATCCTCCATGCCCCCTCTTAGTGAAGGGCAGAAAGCTGGTTTACCACTGACAGCACCTGGCAGGGCCTGGAAGGGGAGGGCGCTTCGTGCCCCATAGGTCCCCCTCAGTCAGGGTCAAGGTATTTAGTCTCACCATCTGCCCCTACCTGTCTTTCAGATTCCTGTCTTCTCTGGGGGAACAGCAAAATTAAGATGATTTTCTGATTAAAACAGACTTAAAATGTCATCCTCACTAACACTGTCAGGAGATAAAAGACAATTTTAAACACTCCTTACTTGTAAACTTCTTTGCTTTACAAGTAAGTTCTAGTTTTCAATTAATATTGCACATGCATGGTTGTGTTCCTACTGAAAGCTTACACTGAAAAGACCACTGCATAAAAGTAAGTTCTATCTCTATAGTCTAGCAAGGGACAACCAGAAAGTGAAGAAAGCAATTCCATTCACACAATAAACATAAAGTGACATCAATAATAGTAGAAAATTAAGAATAATAGAAAATTAAGACTAAATGTAATAAAAGTACATGATTGGTAAATAACACCTGTTGAAAGAAATTAGTGAGAGAGATGAAGACAGCAGAACCAGGCAGAAGCAGGAACACCAGGCATGAGAGGTGGGGAAGAGGAGGACAGGGAGACAGGGAAGATGGGGTATGTCTAACAATCTCATAAACACCTGTACTTACTTTGTAAGTACTTACTTTGTAAGTCAATAAAAAGATATTAGTGGGGAATCCAAGCAAGGGGAAGCTGCTCTGCCCTCACGCTCCAGGAGGCTTGAGTTGCCAAGATGGAAACACTGCTTCTGAAGTTACCAAGGCTCAAGCACAGCCCCTATCACAAGCTGATTATTTTTCTGAGGACAAGCTGTTCATGAGCTTTATAGTGTAAAGCAAAGAATTTTGATTTCTGAGAATGACGCTGCAAAGGAGCAAAAGGGTGAATTTGGCATCTTTATTTTAAAACTTGCTCCCGCTGTGCCGTTGTTAGGACGATGTGGCATGGGCGTGCCATGGGGATGCAGGACAGTAACGGAATGAAGACACAAGTGCGTTTGCCACAGAAATTGAAGAGGTTCTTTTTATCCAAAGAATACCAGTGAGAATAGGAACAAGCCACGAAATAAGAGCATATGCTTGAAAATCACACATCTAAAATATACCGAAACATCTGTATCCACTGCTTTTCTTGTTTTTTGTGACAGGTCAGCTGGCAAAACTAGTTTAAGGAAGGAAGGACGTGTGTGGTTCACAGTTCCAGGGTATAGTCCATGCTGGTGTCATGAAGGGGAAAACAGTTGTAGGACCCTGTGAGGCAGGTGGTCAGATTGCATCTGCAGAGAGAGCAAGAGAGACAGAAAGAAAGGGAGAGAGGGAGGGAGGGAGGGAGAGAGAGGGGGAGGAAATTGGTGCTCTGCTCACTCACTTTCTCCCCTTTATTCATATTAAGATTCAAGAATGCTGCCAGCCACATTTAGGGTTGGTCATCCCACTTAAATTGACCCAATCTAGATAGTACCTCACAGACATGTCCAGAGGACAGTCTCTTCCATGATTCTAGATCCCATCAGGTTGACAATATTAATGACCAGGGCTTCTTGTTACAATTGAAAAACAAGTGCCCCAATAAAAGTAGGTAAATGGCCTGCACCGAATTTTTTTTCCCTGTGAAGATTATTTCTTCTACAAAGATATGAAACCAGACAATAAACAGATAAGAATGATGCCTACCAAAAATCATAATGACCCACAAAGCACAGTACTAGGTTGGCTAAAATTAAAATAGCATGTGATCATGAACGCAGCAAAATCATTAAGCAGAGTTATCCTATGACCTAGAAATCCCACATCTGGGTTCAAACCCAAGAGACACGGAGTACGGTTTCACGTAAAAACTTGCACACGATAGTCACTGCAGCATTATTTGTGACATCTGAACATGGGAGCCTCCCCAATATCCATCTGCTGATTAAGCGATAAACACATTGCAAGACGTCACCCCACAGAATGTTGCTCAGTCAGAAAGGAAATGAAATGCCAACACCATCGCAGTCTGAATGAAGCCAAGTGGAAAGGTCCATTGCACAACAGCCCACAGATTGTGTGATTCCACTTATGAGGAATTCTGCGGGCAAATCCACTGAGACAGAAAGATTGGTGGAAATCAGGAAGATGGAATGGGAGATAGACGATGAGTGCCAAGAGTTCTTGATGGATGACACAAAAGTTCCCAAATAGTGGTACCCACAGAGTGGCTGTACAGCTCTGAGCTTCCCAAGGCCTCTGGGAAAAGCACTTCAGTGGGCGAATTTGATGGTACATGAATTAGTTTTCAGCCAGCTGTTCTGCAGAAAACACCGTATCAGCAAAGGCAAATGACAGAAAACACACTTGGGATCAGAGTAAAATGTCGGGAGCTTCAAACGGTGGTTACTCTAATCACACGGTCACATTCTACAGCTTGATGCTGCAGTCCATTTCTTGTTATGAGGCAGGAATGGAGTGCTTTTCACCACTAAGCGTTTGCTTATTTTCCATCTCATAAATTGGGTCTTATGGTTATAACTGGTTCCACTTTCCCCAGAAACAAAGCTGCGATCCAGGGAGTAAAGAAAAATTCCCAGAGCTATAAAACTCATCAAAACCCAAAACTTGTCCGACTTCGCAGCCCACTTTCAGTTCTAGCCCTGATCTGAACTAAAGTCAGCCTGTCTGTAATTGCTAATCTCCCTTCTCTTTCATAAATCTGCTGTCTGTACATCTACGATTCTCCCACTTCATTTATTTGAAGATGTTTTCATGACCCATTTTGCTTTCTCTTTTCTCCTTTAAACTTTTCAGTCTCCATCACAACTTTCTTGGGTCTTAGAGCGACTGTCCTAAGCACGTCCTATGTCTGCTCCAGGGCTGAAAGAATGACGGAATGTTTCTGCCAGGCTGTCTAGGCATCCTCAAAATAAATTTTTATTTCCCTCAACCAGGTTTTAAAGTCCAGCAATATTTTGCTACATTTTACAAGGAAGGGCAAGTGCAGATAGGTTAAGATTTTGTCTAAGATTACTCAGTCATAAAATAGTGACTGAAATGAAAATTCTTTTTTTTTTAAACAAATTCACTACTGACTTGAATTCGTTGGTGTACTAGAAATACTCGTGGCCCTGAAATCATAGACAAACAAGAATCGATTCCATTAGCCAACAGGATTCTACTGAAGAACTAACATGTTCTAAGCAGCTGGGGTTTGTAAATTTTGGGACAGAAGTCAGTCTGACACCGAGTTTATTTGTTGTAATTAGAAGTCTCTAAAATTTCAAAAGGGCTTTTTGTCTGCTGGGTTGGCTACTTTCACCTGAAAGGGAAAAACAGATCTTTTATTTAGTGTGGTTTGATGTCCCTGTTTTTCTTCCCACAGTGAGGGAGTGTCTGAGGAAGAACGTTCCTGCTTGCCTCTTCCTTTGCCCAGACTTCCCACATCCCAGGTGTCTTTCAACTGTGGCATTACAAAAAATTGCCAGTTATTTTGATTACAGTGTAGAATGTGGCTTTTATGCTGAAATATATTTTCCCCTAAACTGTCTGGAGTCCTTGGCAGCATTCTGGCTGTAGGTGAGCCTAGGGAATGTGCCCCAGCCTTGATTCGGAGGCCCAGCCTTTGGCTGCAGGCACCAGTCACACCCAGGGCTGGCTAGAAGCCCTTTCTGCAGTGAAGTTATAAAACCTGTTTCTAATGAGGCAGTTGGTACAGGGCTACCTAAGGTCAAAGAATGGCAAGTGATCAACTGAGGGCAGCATAGCCTATGTCTCCACCCACCAAAAGAGGGGACTGAGGGGGCAGGAGGACATTTCATCTGGGTGGCTGGCTATGAGGACTCATTTTTACTATGCACATGAAAAGCCAGGAGTGGTGGGCAGAGCAAGGGCCTGCGAAACAGGTTCACACAGCACCTCTCTCTGCTGCTCCCCCGGGCAGAGGTCCAGCCAGAAGCGGAAGCCCCCTGCAACCCTCTGCAAGATCAACAGGCAGGTAGTGAGCCCACACGTCACCTCTGGAGTACAGTCTGAAACTCCCTCTGGGTTGCCAATGTAGCAAAGTGTCCCAGACTGTGCAGAGTTTAGCATTTTTCAAAATTTTCAGATGAAGGAGTCTCAATCAGAAATTAAAAACATTTTTTAAAACACTGAAATCTGGAACACTTATTGTTCAAATATTTTGGATATGGGATCCCCAATCCACACAATTAGGCCTGGTGATAAATAAATCTAACCATTCCGTGTGTGTGTGTGTGTGTGTGTGTGTGTGTGTGTGTGTGTTGCATATGAAAAGCGCCATCAAGATCTGGATGTAAGACGTACTCCATTTTGTGCATTCACTACTATGTATCATAGTTTCACTGTCTAAAAAAAAAGAAAACGCTTTCTTTCATGATTCAGTTAGACTTCTTGGCATATCCTAGAGTTTAAAAGGAAATAGTTTATATTTTGTGATGGATTATTTTCTCCCCCCTCCCTCCCTCCTTCCCTCCCTTCCTCCCTCCCTCCCAAGACTCCTGACCCTAATCCAGTAAAATCTTCTCTTTGGCAGTATTGCTTAAGTCCATTCACTGTTCACTCAGACATTCTTTTAAGAAGCAATGAGGTATTTCCACATGGGCTGTGGGTACAACAGCTAAAATGTAAACAAGGGCCCTGAGCCCACAGATGTGTTCTGGTAAGAAGACCACAGCCCTAGACCCATGCTTCTGTAGCGCAATGGGGCTCAGTGCTGTGAGCTTTGAAGACAGTGAAGAGAGCAGAGGAGAGTGTGTCACCGGAGTCTTGTGCTTGGGGAGGCGTCCTATGAAGCGAGGGCATTTAAGCCGAGCTCTGAGTGAACTAAAAGTGCATACAGGTACGTGAGAGAGCACTGCAGGCCAAACACCCAGAAGCATCACATAAGCAGTTGTTTTGAGAGGAAGATTACAGTGTAGGCCTGACTCTTTGTTTAAGGACTGTATAGCATTTTGAGAATCTTTGTTCAGTAGACAATGCCCTGGATGTGGTTGCAGTACCATGGTTACAAGAGATCCATGGCTACTATAGAGAGGTACCACCCAGCAATGCTGAATTTAATCTTACCAAAATAATCCTTGCACGTTAGATGATGCTGTAGAATTAGCAGATGATTCTGGGTTTGCTTCCCTATAAAGAGCCATGGTGTAAATATTTATGGCTTCATGAGCCTTAGGATTTCCTTTTCAAGGACTCCTGTTTACCACTGAGGGATGAAAACATCCAGGACTACAGGTGAGCAAGCAAGTTTGATCATGTTCCAATAGAGCTTTACTTACAAACACAGGCTGCATGTGCATGTGTGGGCCTCCTTTGGGGATCTTCCTCTGGAGTGGTTCCTTTGGGGACTGTTGAAGTCTGAATGGGCATATGTGCTATATCTACCATCACTGCCTACTTTCTGCCTGTCCCAACCCCAAACTTCTTAACCTGGGTGCTCACTTGTATTCTAGGCTGGTTAATCCATAGGCAAACATGCTAAAGTCCTTTCTAAACTATGAGTAATTGGGCTCCAAGCGAGGGTAGGAGAAATGAGTTTAGGGACAAGGGAAATTATAAGCCAAACCTAAAGAATTGCTTATGCTTCAGAGCATGGACTTCTTGAAAGCTGTTCCAAAGACTCCTGGCTCTCCATTTCTCTTTTTCCATGATGTTAGTTGAATTCTGGGGAACTCAGGATTTTAGCTAAGGATAAAGAGATGAGGCTTTAGGACAAATACCCAGTGAATTGAAGCCCACTAACTGAAGTCTTGAAAGAACTGTTATGGCTTTGCTTTATCTACTTATTTTTAGGAGAGTAGATATCTACAATTGAGTTACTTGTAAGAAAGTGTTGCCTGTGCAGTATATGGAGTGCTACTTGCAATTTTACCTCAATAAATCAAACAATTGTGACTCAAGTATGACCCTAGGAATAGCAAGACCGTCACCTAACCTTGAGGGTCTCATAGGGGAGTAATCAGGCTTTCACACTGCAGAGGTGAGACAGGAACCTTCACAAGCAATATTCCAAACATGTTGGCTCTGGAAGGAAGGAGGATTAAGAAGGAAGCCTGACCTTTGACAAGAAGTCACAGTCTTACCACCTGGAGATGACAGTAAGATGTGCCACCTAGGGATTTGTCCTAAATCAGAGCCAAATGAGGAAATGCCTGGCTGTGTTGGTATGGAGTAGGTACTCAGTGACGTTTTCCTTCATGGAATGAACAAGATAACATTTTATTGAAGCTTCAGAAAATTATGGATAGATTTGGAAACATAAAATTAGAAGAAATGGGATTTCCTAATTTGAATTCCCTACAGATTTCTGATTCCTGTGGCATTCAAGCGCCTCCCATACTCACTTCCAACAAATGTCCCCAAATGTTCTTTCCTGTTAAGACTAGTTTGCATCGATTCCAAAGTGTGACGTCTTACCATGACATTTACAAATCTTCTTTATGCTATTTTTAGATAATCAGAACTTGCTATAAAATCGGGCTATAGGAAATGATGATGGAATCATCTGTATGTTGGAAATCTTCTATAAACTCAAGGCTCAGCTTCTTCCATGTGTGCTTCTAAGAGAGAAGTGCCTGGTCATGGCATTTGGTGTGCCTCCCTCACACCTGTACAAGGGCCTAGTCATGGCATTTGGTATGCCTCCTTCACACCTGTAACTACTGAGCATTCCTGCAGCCTCCAAGTCATAGTCCATTCTGCATCACAAAGCCCATCTCACATTCTCCATCAGAGAGGAAAGACACACCCTTTCCCTGACTTTCTGTCTTTCTCCACACCTGGCCGTCTGCTCTGCAGCAACCCTGACAGCAGAGATGGCTGCAGACTCTGAGAGTGGAGTTCACCGTGGCTGAGAGGTCTTGGTGACCAGAGTGTTGGATTGCTGATCCCACAGCATCCACAGGAGGGCGAGACCCTAGTCCATGAGATACTGCCAGTTTTAATCAGCAGGATCAAGACCTTCACCAAAACACAGAAGGCAAAACACCGTTTATTGACTGGATGCACAGTTCACTTAGGATACTTGCCAAATGTGGTCTGAGTACATGTTTTTTAGACATATTTTGGAATTATCTTTAGCTGATTTTTTTCTTACAAACAAAGCTGGTTATCTGGTCTCTCAATTCACAGAAGACTAAAAGATAAAACAGAACATAACATTCTTTAGAATGAAAAGCTTAAGTGCATGTTTTCTTTTTTTTTTTCTTTTCTAAGGAGGCAGGGGGAGGAGATTGGGGAGGAGGAGGGACCACATCATTCTAATTTCCTTCTCTGAACAGGTACTGCTCAAGTACTTGAGGAAGGCTGCTCTGTAAAGACACTCTCCACATATGAGGAAACCCTGTCTGGGAGGGGAGAGTCCTTGACCAGTGACTACCAGCTCTGTAAGCTGAGATTTGAACCCTTGTACCTGTGAGTGTGACTCTGAACTGTATGCAACTCACCTATGAGGATCTGTATAAAATAATACAGAGAATCGGGAAAGAAAGGTATTTCCAAGTGCTGAGAATTATTTTGACAACATTTTTAATAAAATCCTAGGTTTCCAAAACCAAAATGCTATCAGGGTTCTCTGGGGGAATTTGGCCGTTGAATGTGGGAATTTAGGTATGCTGGTTAAAAGGAAGGTCCTTTGAGATGTCAGTTTCTGAATCTAGTTCCTCTTTCCTGTCTCTAAACTGTTCTTCATGTTCCCTGTGTACCACGGGTTCCCAGGGACAATCAGAAGGCAGAGCATGGGGCTGACAGGAAGATTTTGCCCCTTATCAAAATTCTCTATTTTGTTTCCTTCACAGGAGAAAGGAAAATTAGAAAAACTCCTAGTGCTGAAAAATGTTCCTTTGTAACACAGGTTAGTCAAACGATATTGTTGTTATTTCATTTCAATTTCTGATACCAATGCTATTCCTCAGGCGTGGTGGTGCATGCCTTTAATACCAGCACCTGGGGGACAGAGGCAGGCGGATCTCTGTGAGTTCAAGGCCAGCCTGGTCTACATAGTAATTCCAGGACAGCTGGGGCTACAGGGAGACCCTGTCTCAAACAAACAAACAAAAAGACAGAAACAAAAAAAACCCCACAGAGAGTTGTAAGTTCTAAGCCATTGAATTGGTACCTTGCCGCCAACACTTTCAATTGAGGTTTAATAAGGGCACTCGCTGAATGTCCAGCATATGATTGAACTCAGCTCCTACTCTTCCTAAGCTGAATGGACAATGTGTTTGGCATGTATAAAAAGCTTCTCGTTTTCTTTGCATAGCTTCAATGTCAACCTGACAGCAGCAGGCTGGGGCGTGAGTTCCAGTTCTAGACTCGGTACTAGCTCCAAAGCCCTCCCATAATTCTGGTGGGTGGAATACAGCAGCAAATGATGTCTTAAAGTGCGTACAGAGAAAGAGACAGATGCTTAAACACTGTGCAGTATCTTATAAACACAACTGTAGCTGTGGAAGGATAGAAAGGTTCACAGGAGACATATATAATTCTTATCTAGAAGATTCAGTGAAGGTTTTGCAAATTGTGAGTAATGCATTGGGATTTATCAGGTGAATAAAGTGTGGGAAGGAGATGCATTCAAACAGAAGCAGTGGGGGATGGAACACAAGTGTAGGTGTGTGAGCTGATCCAATGTGCTTTCTGCACAGTGGATCCACGGATTGAAGCAAGTGTCACACTGCCTCGTAGATATATGTATGCAATGACTCCTTGTTCATTAAAAATTTGAAAAACCAAATAGTCATGAACCAGTGTGATATGAAGACAGGAGGCTGAGCCCAAAGGAAGGAGCAACACTGCACTTCAAAATTAAATAGGGGGTGCAGAGACGACTCAGTGGTAGAGCACTTGTACAAACTTGAGGCCCTGAGTTGGGAGTCCCAGAATCTAATGCAACAGCTGGATGAGGCAGTGCAGCATCTGTTACCCCAGTGTGCCCGGTTATGGGATGGGAAATGGGGAGAATTGCCAGAGAGTAGTGGAGCGGCTAAGCTGGTGTAGGAAGCAGTGAACAAGGGGGACCCTGTCCCAAGGTAGAAGGAGAGGATGGACACCCAAGGTTGTTCTCTGACCTCCACATGCTGCAGCACACACAAGCCCTCTCCGTCCTCCTCCCCCTCCATCTCTCTCTCTCTCTCTCTCTCTCTCTCTCTCTCTCTCTCTCTCTCTCTCTCTCCCTCTCTCTTTCTCTCTCTCTCACTCGGAAGCCAAGATGTGAGAAACGAGTTAATGAATCTGAGATGAGATCAATGCAGGTTGAAAAACCCTCAGAAAACTCAACTTACCCCAGCTCATTACTCAGGGTGATTTAACTAAGTAGCCCATTAAAAAATCTTAAAACATTTTTAATTAATTTCCAAAGGCACAGTGACTGCACTCCACATTCCCTACCCAAACATTAATCCCCACACACTGTTGTTAAGTCCCAGAATAAATACAGATACTTTAAATCCTGGATTGCTGAACTTAACATTCTTTCTTAGACGAAGGAAAAAAAATAAGCAGAAAGACTCAATACTATTAAATCCTACCTTTAATTAAAATTAGAAGAGGATTTAAATTAATATCCAGAAATAAGCCAACAGCTCAAAGAAATGAATACAAATGTTAGAAAAGTTCTATTTTCCAGAAACTATCCAAACACGTCTGATTCAGGCTGTATTGAAATGAGAAGTCACTCCTGTGGTGACTTTGAAGGGGACAAAGTAGAGATGTTTGCTGGGAGCTGTGTTCTAAAACCTATTTTCAAGGTGCTAAAAAATGCAGATTGAATGCATGACCCAGCTGTTTCCTGGAAATCTGTTATGCTTGGCTTTGGCTGTCAGTTTGACACAGGAAGTCAGTACCTCAGTTGGGGAATTTCCTTTGTTTGATTGGCCTGTGGATGTGTTAGTGGTATGGGAGGGTCCAGACCAATATGGATGGTGCCACCCCTGGGCAGGTGGTCCTGGGTTGTATAAGAAATCAGGCTGTGCACAGGCCAGAGGAGCAAGTCAGTAAGTAGCATTCCTCCATGGTCTCTGCTTCAGTTCTGGCCTCCATGTTCCTGCCCTGAGATCCTGTTGACTTTCCTCACAGATGGACTGTCACATGGAGTGTAAGATAAAATAAATCCTTTCCTCCCTGAGTTAGGATCGGTCGTGCTGTTTGTCAGAGCAACAGAAAGTAACCAGGACAATGCTTCTGTATATGAGGAGGAACTCTTGTTAGGAGCATTCGAGTTACCATCAGCCTGACAGGAATTGCTGGGAGACCATATATTTCATCAAGCCTGATTTTTAAACCTGAATCCATAGACTGTCCTGGAATTGTTTCCGTGGCGTCCTCAGCTTTTCCCCTGGGAGAGCCTCACCTCTTCCTGTCTCTGAAGTTGAACTGGCATAATCATGAGTGAGCTCTGAGGTGGGTCTACACATGCTTTTGATTTTATAATTGCCGCCCAGAGACAGCTTCCACTGACTCCCTTAGCGTCTCATGGTAGCCCTTAGCTCATCTGCCTCACCCTGGTATAGCTCTACTGTCCTCTCTCCACCCTGCTGAGCTGTTTAAATGATCTGTATACAGTCCAGGCTTGGTCAAAATCCTTCATCATGAACTCCCTGTAGACTAGACTCAACGGCTGTATGCGTTAGCCCTGCATCTTTGGGACAGCTCATTGTTATCGGTCCCAAACTGGGCTGCGTGTACAGCTGCCTGCCTCTGGGCCATGCCTGCTGCGTTCCCTTGGCCTCTCCTTCCCTGCACAGTGCTTCATTCTGCTTCTTTCTCTGATAACCAAACCCAAATGCCCCGACTGACAACCACCGAAAATCCCCAGGCAGGTGGGCACTCTTTCTCTCCTCCTGTGCAGAGGTCTTCCCTGAGTTCACTGAGGGCTTTATCACTCTCTGTCACAAAAAAGCTTAGAGCTTGGCATGAGCTTGGTGCTTGGCAGGTACTGGTGGGATCCCAGGCTCATTCAAGCCAGCCACATCAGCCACAGAAACTACAGTGAATGACCTTTTTAAGTCTTTTTTCTTGGAAACTGAGAAGCTTAGTGAAGCTCACTAGGGGACTTGGCCCAGGCATTTTTCTTCTGTGGTCTATATGTTTGTGATAGGGAATGGGAGACCACAGTGCCCCCCCCCCGAAAGAGTGTCTGGGGCTCACCGCAAGAGGCAGAACATGTGACGGGGAGGGTTCTCCCAGGAGCCTGGGATTTGATCCTCAGAACCTTACAGTGGCAAGTGCATTTTCCTAAACAACTGTCAGGGTAAACAGACTATTGGTCATGCATCAAACACACCAGTCTAAGGGAAAATAAAAATAGAGGTCTTTTGCACAAGTCTTTCCCTCTGTCCCCTCATCTTTCCACTTGATCCGACACTCCTCTGCAGAGAAGGCACTATGGCAGAACGTCACAGACTCTGTGACACCCACAATGCTCCTGTGGTGGATGGAATACCATGCGAAGCCTTCGCCTCACCCACAGTGCCCACCTTATCTTTACTACTCGCTGTTGTGCAAATGTGTTGTCTTCACACTCTTTGGTGCCTTCAATCACAAATGCTGGCACGGCAAATCAAAGAACGTCTAAGCAGACCAAGGAGTAGATGTTGAGCCGAGAGTTAGCTTGAGCTCCTAGGAAAGCTGTATACTTTATCAGATTTTACGAGGGGGCAGACTGAGGCCCAGAGCTCAGGAAACTTGTTCATTCATCGTGAGCATTGAGCAATTAGGTCTGAGCCCCTGTTTCCTTCTCTGCCCCACACTACAGTACGTTGGGTATGTTTAGGAAGTGACCCACAGGCACGCCCTCTCTAGGAAGGCTGAACTAATGACAAGGGTAAGACACCACCCATAGAAAGGAATTTGAGGTAAAGAAGCATTATAAAATGCAAAGACAAGTTGTTTACTCTGCCTTTCCTATTTTTTATGCTTCCAGCCTTTCTTGGGTTATTTCTGCTTAGTGAAACATCAATATCTTTATGCTCTACTATTTTATTAAGTATATTAAGCAGGGGAATTGAATTCACAAAAATGCACTTTGAAAAGTACAAATGCTTTGAAAATGGAGGTGGTATTAAAACGATCATCATTGTAATGAGTTTGCTCTTGCCCTAGTTGGTTGGTCTGATTTTTCATCTGATCTATTTTATTGCACATGGCTTTGGTGGCGTCTGCTAATTGCTTCCCCATGATCCATTTTCCCTTTGCCCCTTATAATGGAATTTCATGTTTTGCTCAGTGGCAGTGTTCCCAGTTAAAACTACATTTCTCTCATTTTTTTTTCCTGATGATTGACGATGAGCTTTCAGCACATTTTAGGATAGTTTCACGTAAGCAGAAGGCACTGGACAAATATTAAATAAATGGACTGGCCAGAATCTCTTTTGCTTATTTTCCTTTTCATATTTGCTTCTGTTGAATGTAGACATAATGGTAGAGAATATCGGAATTGATATGTTTACAACCATGCAAACAACATCAAGAGAGGCACAAAGACTTTGAACACAATGTCCTTGAACCGTCAAACGACAGCCAACAATGCCTTTGAACTTATTTCTGTGTGAGGAGAAAAGATACCTCCTATGGTTTGAATTTGAAATGCCCCCAAAGGCTCATGTGGTGAATGTTTGTTGTGCTATTTTGGGAGGCTGTGGAGCCTTTAGGAACTGGGGCCTAGCTGGTGGATGTAGGTCAATAGGGATGGGGCTTCAGAAGCCACAGCCCAGCCTCTAATTCTCAAACCTCTGCTTCCAGTTTATGCACTGATCTGAGAGGCCCCATCATACATTGTGGGCACCACGAACTTTGCCTTCAACTACGATACACTGAAATCCTCTTGAACCATGAGCCAAAAGAAATTGTTCCTCCCTTAAGTTATTCTGTCAGTGATTCAAAAGTAACCAGCATATCCTTTTACCTTGCTAAATTTTCATCATGTAGATTTCAGATAATGTGCTGATAGCCTGAATCCTTAAGTGGCAGAGTCGCCAAAAGAAAGCGAGGTTTGGGATACGGTATTGGACTGAAGTCTGAGCCCTCTTAGCTGCAGTTCTTACTGTTCTTCCTAGAAGACCTCCACGTGTAGCTAGAATGACCTTCCCATTCCCTTGTTATACAATAAACTTTCATTATCCTGAGGATGAAGTGCTAAGCCTTTGCAGTAAAATTTTTTTGATCTGACTCCTGCCATGTCACCTTCTCTCTGTGTGTTCATTACCACTCTGTCTCCTTTGCCACTCTTAGTGATCAATGTGCCACTCCTCGGCCCTGTGGTTCGCTTCTGGTATGCTCTTCTTTGTACATATATCATCGCTGCCCAAGCTCACTTCCTCTTTAAATATGGAAATACATGGAGTCCTGTTCACCAGTTTCTTTCATCCTTTTGGCAACTTGCTCTCTCACCCCAGGACCTTGTGCTAGTGCTGGATGTAAAGCAAGTACTTGGCTTAGGAGTGTGAACTTGAAGGAGTCAGCAATCTGCTCTCAGTGTTTGTCTTCTGGAAAAACCAAATCTAAGGTTTCAAATGTAGTTTATTTGGCAGTGATTCCAGGAAACGTTTGTGGAGAGGGGGGATGTAAGAAATTTTACAAGGAAGCTAAGAAGGAGGGCATTATTAAACAATTTGTAATCACAGTACTACGACACTGTGATGAAGGCTTATATCTCTGATGAATTCTAAGAAGGTGTAGAACACTCCTTAGAATTACATTATTGGGCTGGAGAGATGACTCAGCAGTTAAGAACACTGGCTGTTCTTGTAGAAGACCTACATTTGAATACCAGCACCCACAAGGTGGCTAACAACCATCTGTAACTCCAGTTCCAGGGGATCTGATGCTCTCTTTTGTTCTCCGTGGGCATTGCACAACATGGGTGCACTTGCATACATGCACCTAATACATGCATGCACATAAAATAAAGCAAAAAAAAAAAAAATGAGAGGAACGCACTAGAGAATTAGATGTCCGCTCCCTCCAGGTAAGGACTATGGATGATGGTGATACCCAGCACCACTGGCCTTTCTGGCATCCAGTAGACAGGATTTGTCTTTTAAAGAAAACCAAACTTTAGGGAGAGAACCTGGATTCAATCTCTGGAAGCTGGAAAGAGACATTATGAATAGGTGATAACTTCCTGGGGGTGTGTATGGACAGAGCCTGCCCTGTCACAGCCCGTCTCTCAAGCAAGGCTCTCAACGTCCGAAATGGGCATGTAATCCTCTGGAGATGTTTCTGAAGATCGAGCCACCATCTTTGAAACACTAATCTTTCAACGAGTCTTTATTGAACTGCATTGCTTCTCTAAGTTTTGCTTCCTTGGAAGTGGAGAATATGTTTCCTATGTTAACATTAAGCTACAGCATCTTGTTCAACATGAGTTAAGTAGATCCACATAGAATCGCCTGGAGAGAAGATGATGGGGATTCCAAGTTGGGCAACACTGTGCTGGGTTGTTTGGAGTTGTCGCGATTGGGGAATGGTCTACACAGGCCAAGAGGTAAGCATCATGGATTGAGGTAGAACGTACTTGTCAAGTAGCTCAATCTCCTTTCTACTAGTCTGTGAACTTGAATGAATCTAGGCAGTCATCAGATCCCATGTATAAAATGGGAATGACAACTCCTATGTGCATATTTGCTAAGTACGTACACACATACACAGACACGCCTGTAGAGGAAAAGTTTAGATTATTAAGAAATACAGAATAGGGACCTGGAGAGATGGCCCAGCACTCAAGAGCACTAGCTACTCTTGCAGAGGACCTGGGTTCGGTTCCCAGCACCCCCATGGCAGCTAACAACCATCTATGACTCCAGTCTCAGGGAATTCAATGCCCTTTTCTGGTCTTTGCAGGTTTGTTCATATGTGGTACACTTATAGTCATTCAGACAAAACACTCATCTACAGAAAATGAAAGTCAGTAAATAAAAGAATTTTAAAATGAAAAACGAGTACAAGGTAGTACAGAAGCCTGTGGTCACATTATGTGGTTTTCATGCAGTTATACAGCATTACAGCCATCTTTTAACCTAAGATTCACTTTCTTTATCTGCTTCATGGGCATAATAACAGAACTACCTCATATTTCTGCCTTAAAAATTAGTGACATACACAATATTTTTACCATTGAGAAAGTTCTCAAAATAGGTCAGTTACAATGACTTTTATTGGTGGTAATATTGTTATTATTAGTAAATATAATTTCTGTGTATTTATACAAGCTTTGCGACCTTTTCTTGTGATCTTTACAGAAAAATCCCATGTCTTTTGACGGTAACTTTTGACTTCCATTTTTAAATCTCAGACTCTACCAACAGATCGTCCTTCTAGGACTTTGAATTGTTAATCATTTAGGAGTTTTCAATTTAGAATGGGCCCTGGGGCTTCAAATGGTCCGTATAGAAAGAATGGGTGATAATTTAGTTTCCAACCTTAAAGCTTCCATCTTTTATTCACCCCAGATCTTGCCTCTCTTCACCCATCACCATCTTGCTGATGGCTGGGTTTAAATGAAGCACTACCATAAATTACAATGCCTAACTAGGAGCCATCAGTCCTCTGTCGAGGGTCAAGTCACTCGATGTTAAAATTGCTGGCCTCACCCAAATCACGTCTCTAGCTCCAATAAGTGTTGGTCCTGCACATTGGCATATCACAGTCTAAGGTAGTTTACCCTCAAGGTGCAGAACTGATACATTAACAGGAAGGCCTTTTACATTTAGGCTATCAGAAGTCTCCCTTCAACCATGACTTTAATTGCTGATTACAGACAGAAGTCAAGTCTTCAGGAGGCAGAATGTTCGTGCAGAAGAAAGGATGAAAGTTTAATGCCTGTTCTCTGAGAGGCACAGTGAGACTTTTAAAGACCAAACTCTGCTCAGATTTGTCATGGCATTTTAGAACTTGAAGGGATTTAAGAAGTCTTTTAGCTATAATTGCCTTCTCTTACAGATGAAGAAAAATCAGGTTCAGAGAGGGAAATTCGTTGCCCAAGGTCGTTTATAACAATGCTGCTCAAACTTTGATGAGAACAGGAGCCACCTGAAGGGGTCTTTTTATAGGGCAGGCTCTGAGTCAGCAAGTTTGGGTGGGTCCTGGGGCTCTGTATTCCTGCAAGTTCCCAGAGGAGCTACTGCTCCACGGATCAGTCAGTGAGAGCCAAGTGCAGTCTGTGAGGAGGGCCTGAGAACCTCAGAACCTCAGGACTTTTAAATAGGCACTCTGTTGTTCTGTTGAATTGTTCCTTGATGCTAAGAATGGAAAGTTGAAACCCATGATGCCTTAGAGTGATAGCAATTTGTAGAGATGTCCTGTGCACTTCATACAACCAGAACCTGCACTTGTAATCTGTTCAAGTACAAAAGTCAACCAGTCTACTGTTTCACCAGTGTGGAAATAGGCAACTGGAGTGGAGACTGTGATGCGCCACACAGAACTAAGTAAAGAGAGAAAGGGTAGACGGCTCCTGTAGTAGGCGGTAGCTGACAGCTAGCCCTCAGCTCCCAGTCTCCTGTGAACATGGACTTGGCTCGAGACAGCCCCATTAGCTAGCTTTGTGCCTCTTTGCTGGAATATTCTGTATTCTGTGACTGCTGCATTGACATCTATGCAGCCATTTTCCCAGTTTCCAGTTATATCATTGGAAAAATGTTAGGGAGAAATGGGTGTCCTTTGAAAATTCATTCACTGAATTTCTAACTCCCAGAGCTTTATATGTGACTCTGTTTGAAAACAGGACCTTAAACGAGATAGTCAACATAAGGTGAAGTCATATGGGTGGCCATCCGTCTGAACAGCACCGCAAGACATAAGAAGACATAACAGTCAATACAAGAACATGCATAAGACATGCTCAAAGACTTACAGATCACAGACACTCACAACGCATCATAGGCAGGCTCAGGGAGGACAGCCACGGAGGGAGGCCTCAGAGGGAATCAAGACTGCAGAAACCTTGACCTTGGACTTGTGTCCTGCAGAATTCTGAGAGACAAACAACCAAAAAACCTTTTACATTGTAGCCACACCCAGTCTGTGGTGTGTTGTTACTGCTTCCCTAACAAACTTATACATTATGGTTGGTAAGTGCCTAACTCCAGGAGTTTTTCTTAGATGCAATTGCAAAAATTTTTATAATAAGAAAGATAAAGTGATGGTCTCTGAAACAAACTGTTCCTGGGTCAACAGTAAATAGTAAACATCAGTGAATGGCAGGGAGAAACACTGTCCTTCCAGACTAACGAGATGTAAAGATCATGGGCCCTGTCAATGTTTAATTACTCAGGCTAAGTCTTGCAAAACCACACACATCCTACAGAGTGAAAATGCAGCCACTGAAAAGTCTTCCAAATTGTGGCTCCTTTGTAGCCACTGGGACAGGTGTGATGTTCGCTAGAGTGGTAACAAGTTTCTAGATATGGCATGTGCCCAACAATTTAACAAATCTATTCTTTTTAACCATTTTATTCTATTTTATGTGTATGAGTGTAATTCTTGCATGTATGTCAGTGGACCTATGTTGTGCAATGCCCACTGAGGTCAGAAGAGGGCATTAGGTCCCCTGGAACTGGAGTTATAGATGGTTGTTAGCCACCATATGAGTGCTGAGAATTGAACCCAGGTTCTCTGCAAGAGCAGTCATTGCTCTTAACTGCTGAGCCATCTCTCCAGCTCCGAGTTTATCCTTTATTGTCCCTCTCAGATAGAAGATGCAAGTTGCTATTGCTCTGATCTTCTTCTCAGGGCTAGTTTTGCTCTCTGAACCTCTGCTGTGATACACAGTCCCGATCTAGAAACAGGTATAGCTTTAGATTCTGCAAAACATCAGCTATTCCATGAAATTTCCATAATGATCCTAACAGGGCCAAGTGAGTAAGATCAGGCTAGTATATTAAAAACCTTTGTAAGAAATATGCACATCAGGGTTGGGGAGATACTTCAGTGTGTAAAGTGCCTGCTGTATGACCATGAGGACCTGAGTCCAATCCCCAGTACCCACATGGGTACTTTGCCTCCTAGAACTGTGGAGGCAAAGTAAGGGGGATCCCTGGAACTCACTGGCCAGCCAGCTTAGCCTCATCAGGAGCTCTAGGGCATGAATGGTACTACCTAATTAATAGTGATGCACAAAGTAGCCCTCTGGCCTCCACAAACATGCATATATACTGGTGTACCCTTCACATATACATGAACACACTCACACTCTAAATATGCTGGGTCTGTATGTCATGACATTAGCAAAAGGAGCTTAACATGTATTTACATGTAGAGTCATTGGCCTCACAGAAGTTTTCTCACTGTTAAATGAAGAACATTGGCATTTAAAAATAGCTTCTTTTTCTTTTCTCTTTTTGAGACGGTATCCCTGTAGCCCCAGCTTGTCTGGATGGAGCTTGCTATGTAGAAGTGTCTTTTAATTTAGAGGGTGTCATCTCGTCATCTTTAAAGTATGTGGAAATCTGAATGGCCATGGCTAAGCCAAAGACTTGCATTTTCTTCCTGTACTGAGAAGACATTTATGTTTGATGATGAAATGAGACAGGACCTGTTGGATAATCCGTATTGTCTGTTATGAGGCAATTCCTCTCCCCAGATCTTAGCATGCCCATTTAATTCAGCTGGCTGTTATTCAACATATCTTCATGAAGTATCTACGATGTCTCCCACTTGATTATAGGAAGCCATATTTTAATATCAAAAATCTCATGAACACTTGAGTTTAATTCCAATTACAGATATTCTGAGGCCAAAATGAGTTAATACCTGGTAACAGTTTTCATTGCACATACTTGTTGCTTAACAAAGTTAATATTGTAAGCATTAGTTTGTCTTTTCTACAGGTAAACAAGGTGTTCCAGTCTGCCTTTGATTGCTGTGGAAAAACACTCCGACCCATATCAACTTGGAGAGGAAAGAGTTTGTTTTATCTTATCTTTCCCGGGTCACAGTTCATCACTGTGGGAGCCTGGGGTAGGAACTCAGAGCAGGAGCCTAGAGGCAGGAGCTGAAGCACAGGCCGTGGAGGAACGTGCTTACTGGCCCCTGCTCAACCTGCTTTTCTATACAATACAGATCGCCTGCGCAGGGTTGGCAGCACCCACAGTGGGCTGGTCCCTCCCACATCACTAAAAATCAAGAAAATGCCCCGCAGACTTGGCTACAGGCCAGTCCAATGGAAGAAATTCTACAACTGAGGCCCCCTCTACCCAGGTATGTCAAGTTGACAACTAAAGCTATCCAGCACACAAGGTAAATTTATAATCAGGATCTTAACCTTCTTGGGAATGGTGAATCACTGAGCCGTAGACATGTAAAGCCACAGACATGTAAAGCTGTAGACATGTAAAGCCGTAGACATGTAAAGCCATAGACATGTAAAGCCATAGACATGTAGACTCGCACTGAGCCTTTCTCCCCTCTTCCCCCACTGTCCTTACGATAGACTGACAAAACTGACACAGTGTCCTTCTAAGTTACAGATCAGGGAATAAGATATTTATTTGGGCTTCCCGACAAAGCTTATGATATCTGGAAAGAGGGTCACTTACAAATTCATGCACCCATGGACTTTTTTCCTACATCTCGGCTGAGCTTTTCAGATCGGCAGCCGCCAGAGCACAGCCAAGATGACGAACTTCCTGCTGCTTCCCTGGCTTCCTAGGTGTCTGTCCTTAGACCCGACACCCCCCACCATGCAATTGAAGCTGACCGATTGGGTGGAAGGGGTGACTGTCTCCCCCTGTCTACCGAGTTTCTTAGGGTTCAGACATTCAGCTCTTGCTAGTTCTTTCGGAGCTCATGCCTATCCAACAAGACCACAAAAGCAAAGTGTGCTGATATGAGCCTCAGAGAGAGCAGGAAAGGGAAATTACATGAGTTAAAATTCTCAGACCAGATCAGCATTCTGCACTTTTGAACCCACTGCCACTGGAGTCAGATGATGCTTTCTTGGTGCACAACCGTTCCTTTTTTGCCTATAAACTCCCCTTGTTCTAGTTTACTTTCTGTTGCTGTGATAAACACTGATAAAACTTAGGGGGAGGAAGAGCTTTATTTCAGTCCCTCTTTGAGGGAAATCAGGGCAGGAACTCCAGAGGAAGCCTGAAGCAGAAACAGTACAGGAACACAGCTTGTGGGCTCACTCACAGGCTTATGCATAGCTAGCTTTCCTATAGACCCAGGCCCACCTACCCAGGGAATGGTAATACCTACAATGGGCTGCACCATCCTGCATCCATTAAGAACAGAGACAGTTACCCACAGACATGCCCACTGGCTAGTTTGATTTAGGGAAATGTAGACTTTCCTGTCAGATGGCTCTAGACTGTGTCAAGTTTACAATTAAAACTAGCTAAGATACCCAGTTCTGAAAATCAAGGATATTTCCAAATATGCTCAGAGCTCTAATGGGGGTTAAATTGACCATGGGTTAACCATTGGACCAATACAGGGAGAGGTTTGCTTGAACTAGGGAAGGAGTTGGGCAATCAGTGGCAAAGGCTTTGCAAGGAGGAATCTAGGGAATTAGTGATTGCCTGGATTAGTTGAGAGAAAGAGAATAAAAAAATGACAGCAACCTTTGTGTTTGTTCCCAGAACATTTGGGATCTTAACATAATGTGTCTAGGAAACAAAAGGCTAGCTTATGGAAGGAGGTGAGCTTTGGGTTTTGATTTTCCAGTGGGAAATTCTTAGAGGTTAATAGCCCCCCATGGATTTTGCACACATTGCATTAGTATACTTCGTATTAACCACCTGAAGGTTGGCCATCATTTCCTGTCACATTCACATCACGAGATTTCAAGGTTAGATGACCTTCCTAAGGTCATAGGACTTTTAAAGGAGAGAGATGATTTAGATCCACCTCTTCTGCCTCCAAATCTGTTTTTCCTGTGCCCTCCAATACCTTCTTGGGAACAGAAGTGAGTGCTGGGGGAGAGTGGCTTTGAAGGTGTCCTTGGGAAGGGGAAGGGATGCTTCTGTTCCCCACACCCAGGCCAGTGACTTGCTTTGCCTTGGATCTGTCTGGGTTCAGCTGAAATGGCACAGTGGTATTTGGACAACTGTAGTCCAAAAGAGACTCTCATTTACATCTGGCCTTTTCTAGCAAGCAGAACGCTGTGAGGTGCACTTGGAATCTGACACCTAACCAACGCTCACTGCCAGTGAATCATGAGCCTGTGTTTTCTGTGCTTCCAACAGAAGGCAGATTTTGGCAGCCGGGTGTCATCTCCACTGCCAAGGTTTTACTCCTATACCGTCTTCAAGAGATGCTTACTTTTCAGCCACGTTAAAATCCTTTTCAGTATATTTTAGAACACTTGACTACAGCAAGGGTGTGGCCTGGAGATGGACAGGAGGCCTGCGAGCAAAGCAACCTGGGCCTTCTGCCCGCTCGGTTGAGGAGAGGCTGTCAGGAGAACTTCCCTGCCTGTGCCTGCTCCTCAAGTGCTCAGCTTCGGAGTGCTAGTTTAGAACAGAAATTAAAGGGACAGTTTATCCCCAAACAACTCTTCTCGAGAAACTTGTTGACCATAGAAAAGCTCCATGTGGATACTTAAAAAAAGTGTCTCGGAAAGATTCCCCAATACTATGTTTGCCATGGTCGCCTTTCAGCAGAAAACAGGTTTAGAAGAACCATTTTTTAAAAAATTTTGCATGCTTTTGTTCATTCTTTGACAATTTCATACATAAATACCATGAAATTACAGCGTATGTGCCCACTTCTTTCCTCTAGCTCCTCCTGGGACACCATCTGCCTTCCAACATCATTTTCCTTTCTCCCCTTCTTCCTCCTCTCCCCCTCCTCCTCTTCCTCCTCCTCCTCTTCCTCATCCTCCTCCCCCCTCTTCCCCCTCATGCTTTTGTTCATTCTTTGACAATTTCATACATAAATACCATGAAATTACAGCGTATGTGCCCACTTCTTTCCTCTAGCTCCTCCTGGGACACCATCTGCCTTCCAACATCATTTTCCTTTCTCCCCTTCTTCCTCCTCTCCCCCTCCTCCTCTTCCTCCTCCTCCTCTTCCTCATCCTCCTCCCCCCTCTTCCCCCTCCTCCTCCTCTTCCTCCTCCCCCTCCTCCTCCCCCCTCCTCCTCCAGATGGGTACACCTTTTTTGGAAAGAAAAGACTGTTGACATTCTGATCTTCTGCAGAGATAAAAACATTACATACTATTGTCTCCTCCCTTAAGAATTAATCCAGAGGGGCTAGAGAGATGATTCAGTGATTAAGAGCACTGGCTGCTCATTCAGAGGACCCAGGTTCAGTTCCCAGAAACCACATAATGACTAACAACAGTCTATAACTCCAGTTCTAGGGGATCTGATGCCCTCATCTGGCCTCCACGGGCATTGCACACATGTGGCACAGTTACATAAAGGGAAAACCCTCATACATAAAATAAAAATAATAAGGGGCTGGAGAGATAGCACAGTGGTTAAGAACACTGAATGTTCTTGCAGGTTTGTGAATCCCAGCAACCACATGGTAGCTAACAACTGTCCGTAACTCCAGTTTTTGAGCTGGGCATAGTTTTGGAAACTCACCGAGATGTCCACTGATGGTATGTGCAGTTGCCTCTAAGCATGTTACATTTTCAAAACCATCAGTCTCAAGGTAACTTAACTGCATCTGAAAACATGACCAGTTCCAAACTTCTGGGCATTAGGATGAGGTCGTCTCTGGCATGCCACTGTCCTCCCTACTGAAGTCTGATCTGGGTGGCTGCAAATACAGAGGTAAAGAGTCCATGTGGGGTGTCAAGGAGGGTGGGAAGCAGCAGGTAACAGGTGTCCCAAGGGAGGAGGAGCAGTCACAGAGGTAAAGAGTCCATGTGGGGTGTCAAGGAGGGTGGGAAGGAGGGTGGGAAGCAGCAGGTAACAGGTGTCCCAAGGGAGGAGGAGCAGTCGGGGAAGCAGGTGCACCTGCAAGGGTCCTGGACAAGGAAAATGGAGCGCAGGTTCTCTGAGAGTTACCTGGCAGGTCTGCCTAGGTCCAACCATCATGAAAGGATTTACTGAGGAAGCATCCTTCTAACTACATTGAAAGGAAGAGTTTCAAGGCAGAGGGATGAGCCTGTGCAAAATCTGGGTGTAGAGAAGGAAGGAGAGTGTGCATTGTGTCTGAGTTGTTGACAGGCAACGATGTGGCCCAGCTTGAGTTTAGGAAAAGAACATCAAGATGAAGGTTGGCAAACTAAAAAATATCTTCCAGTAGGGTCTTATAGAAAGGGGCCACTGAGGTCAGCAAAGCCCAGTGAAGCCTCTCTCATTTCCAGGCAACCTCGTATCAGTGGCATGTGCAGTAACGTATCTGCACAGGGGTCTTGGAGGCAGAAGAGGAATGTTATTCCACTCCTCCAAGAATCATTCACTTGTTAACAGCGGCCTCCAGACCACTGTAAGTCACTCTGTGTGTGAAGGGGCAGAGGGAGGCTGCACACTGCAAACCACGGCTTCATCGACATCTTGGTTCTTGGACAATTAAGATGTTCCACTTCAGTTTGTTTAGGTAGCAGCAGAGTTAGGGCTTGTGCCACTATTTACAAGCTTCTAACAAACGAGCTCTCCTTGCTACTGTGTATGTCAATTTTGTGGTGGTGTCACAGAACATGTGAGACTCAGTAATTTGTAATGAACAGGAATTTATTGCATGGGGAATGGAGAGATGGCTCAGTGGTTAAGAGCACTTGTTTTTGCAGAGGACACAGGTTTAGGTCTCAACACATGTGTGGTGATTAACAGCCTTTGGTAACTCCAGTTCCAGGGAACCTAGTGTCCTCTTCTGGCCTCCACAGGCATTGCACACATGGATGCAGTGAAATACACGAGGCAAAACACAGACAGAAATAAATAAAATAAACTAACTAACAACTAACTAACTAACAACTAACAACTAACAACTAACTAACAACTAACAACTAACTAACTAGCAACTAACTAACTGACTGACTGACTGACTAACTAACTAACTAACAGACATTGACCACATGGTTCAGGAGGCAGGAAGGTCCCAGACTGAGGGAGGCCCCTGTCCAGGGCTTTCTCAATGCATTACTTCATGGAAGAAGGACAAAACAGCCTTTGCAAGTGTGTACTTTCCAAAAATACATTTTATTATTTTTATTTTATGTGCATGAGTGTATTGCCTGCATGTGTGTAAGTGCATCCAGGTCATGCAGTGACTGTGGAGGTCAGAAGAAGGTGTTGTATACCCTGGAACCGGAGTTACAGATGGTTGTGAGCCACCATGTGGGTGCTGGGAATTGAACCCAGGTCCTCTGCAAGAGCAGTCAGTGCTCTTAACTGCTGAGCCATCGTGCCAACCCGAAGTGTGTTACTTTTTACTGAAAAAAAATCCCTAGGCAAACAAATTTAAAGGAAGGAAGATTTATTTCTGCTCACAGTTTCAGAGTTATAAGTCCACGGCCATTTGGCTCTGTTGCCTGGACGCATGGTAAGAATCAGTATTATGTGGTAGAGTAAAGGAGCCCACCTCAGGGCAGATAGGAATCAGAAAGGGAGAGCAAGCAGAGAGGCCTGTGGGACCACCTGTTTCTACGAAATACATCATTGAAATTCTGGTAAGGTCTTCATTGAACCTATAGACGACTTTGGGAAGAATAATACCTTAACAATATTAATTCTTGCTGTATAGGACTGTCCTTTGACAGACAGATGTTGGGTAGACATCATCTTCCCAAGCTTGGTTGTGCCTGCTTGCCTGGGATCATCACAACTAAGCTTGTTGACTGTTCCACACTGTAAGGAAGGAGGGGCAGGGAGAGTCTGCCACACCTCTCAACCAATCAGTCAGCTTAGTTGCACATGGTGTTGGGGGAGAAGTTAAGGGTATGTAGCCTAAGGAAGCCTAGGGGAGGTTCTCTTGCCATTTTATGTGGCCGTGGGGAAGCCACTATCCATGCTTGGATGAAGACTTCAATGTGGCCTTATTTTACTTTTGTAAGTAAACCCTTACCTGTTGCTCTGTAAATAAGCCAAATAAACTCACTGGTTTCCTGGACTACAGTTTGGTGAAATCATACCTCAGCTTATCACTGTGACTAAGGGAAGAGGGGCAGATGTTTACACTTTCTCATAACGAATTTTATCTCTAGTTCTTCTGATCTGTGAACACAGATTAGGCATTTTCACGGCATTACTGAGGCCAGTGGAGTGTTGGAGGGAATGACCACGTAGAGGAGAGTCCAAGGTGCTTGAGGCAGTTCTGAGGAAGAGCATCCTTGAGTAACTTGGTTAGAGAGACAGCAGACATGAGAACAGTGGCTAGAGATTTCCCCAGAATTAGGCCAGGCAAAGAGCCCTTAGGAAAAGTGTGTCCAAGTAGGAATCTCATTTAAGGTGTGTTCAGTGAAATCCTCAGGAGTGAGCCCCAAATCGCTAAAGCATTGATTTTAAAGCTGCTTTGGAGACAAAGGGAAGACGGCTGCTTTGATGTTGAAGTTGTTTTGAGATGACTCCACTGGAAGAAACACAGGGAGAACCAGAGACTACATGGGAGAGATGGACAAGAAACAGTGTCTCCATCATGGTCTTTCAAGCAGGAGGTGGGAAGTTCTCCCTCCACCTTATGTAGAAAGAAATCAAAGTCACTTTCCTTCTTTTTTTGTGGGACAGTATTATACTTTTATTACTTCTTTGAGAATTTCATATAATGTATATTGATCATATTCAGCTACCCTTCCCCACCTCCACCCCTACCCTAGTACCCCCCTAACTTCATGTCCTCTATTGGTATTTTCCTAAGGTACTATCCAGCCTAGTTTGTATGTCTAAAAGCTCTTGGGTATGGGTCTGGTTCATCTACCCTGCATCCTACCCTTAAAAAAACCTGATTCTTCGTTTCCGAGCAGCTGCTAATTGCCAGTGGACCCTCAGCTAGGGCTAGGTTCTTGCTCTCCTACTATCCTGATGGGAATTTGTCTGATTTGAACTTGCATAGTCCCTGTGCATGCATTCCAAATTGCTGTGATTTCATATGTGCAGCTGTCCTGTTGTCTGGAAGACTGTTTTCTTGCAGTTTTCCAACACCTCTGGCTCTTAGTCTTCCCACCCCCTCTTCTGCAATGATTTCTGAGCCTTGAGAGGCGAGTGTGTGATATAGGTATTCTCTTTAGGACAGAACACTACACAGTGTCTGTGTCTTTCTGACTCTGTCTCTTTAAAGATTTACACATTTAGTTTTAGTATGTGGATGTGTGTGTACCTGTATATGTGTGTGAATCACATGTGTGAAGGAAGTTGTGATCTACCCTGTGGGTATTGGGAGCTGTAGCTGTGTACTCTGGACTAGCAGCAAGTGTTCTTAACTGCTGAGACATCTCTCCAGCCCCCCTGAGCAATCTCTTATTCTCTGTACACTGACCATTTGTGGGTCTCTGTGTTATTTCCAGATGCTTCAGAAGAATCTTCTCTTGTGAGAGTTGAGAAATGCACTGATCTGTAAGCAGGACAGTAAATCATTAGGAGTTTAAAACTCTGTCCATTTAGCAGAATTCTACTAGTAAGTTCTCCCCTATGGCTTGTGACCTACCTAGCCACAGGTTCTTGGCTGTGGTGACACTATAGGTATGGGCCCCATCTTGTGAAGTTGGCCTTATCTAATCAGTTAATCTCATAACATTTGTGCCATTATTGCACCAGTGGGCATATCCTGCCAAGCCAGTTGTGACTGTAGTTCACAAGGTTCCCAGCTGATTAAAGTTGACAAGTATTTTCTGTTCTGGTAGCATGATTACACCTTCTGGTATTACAAAAACTAGACAGCAGAGATTAAGCTTTGAGGTCAGTACCAGCCTGATTTTGTTCTATGATTCACGTATATAGTGTCTTCAACAATGGGGTCAAGTTCTGGTAGGCGGCTGAGAGCAGTGGCGATAGTTTGAAGGTCTATGGGACCCCCTTGGTTAACAACTCCAAAAGAGTAAGTCCATTCCTGGTACTGGACTTTTTTTTTCCAGCCTGTGGTGTCTGATAGGGGCATTGTCCTCCCATTATAAGGAAACTCCATTTAAATGCCTTTCTATATGTATAGAATTTAAGAAGCTGCTATAGTAGGTTTGCTTATGACTTTTTCAAAAAGTCTTCAGTGTTGCTTATTTCTCTCCAGTCCCCTTCCTCCGCTATGTCTCCTGTTCTCTACCCCATATAACCCTTCCTATTCTGCCATTTTCAATAAAAAATTTCATGGTAGCCAATGCTGAAGACCAGAGTACCTCAGGATACTCAGGCAGATGCCATTTGTACTGGAGTGTTTGGAGAGATTAGTGGAATGATGGCAGCATAGAACTGTGCCCACCATGTACCTTAGTTATTATTTACCTATTTAGCATTATTGTTAGCACACAGTTATTTGTGAATGTGTCTGTCTTGGCTCTGTGGTCATTTTGTAATTCTTTTAATACAGAGATTGTCTCTCACTGATCATGTCATAAAGATTTATAGACACTTCCATACTTTAAAGCACAGAACACCTGGGAGACATGAAGATGAACCCACTGATCTCATCTCAAATAAATTCATAATCTAAAAGGGGGAGACAAAATTCACACAGATAATTTCAATTCAAGCTACAAAGCAACGTCTCAAATGGAGGGCCTTGATTTTTCTGTCTGACTCACACAAAGCGCATATATAGAATCAAAATTTATTTAAGATTCTCTTAGAAAACTGCTGAAGATACCTACTGCAGTCCCAACAGCAATAGGAGCTTAACAAAGTTATTTGATAAATAAATAAGAAACAAATAATTCTGTGGAACCACTGGTTCATCAAAACAATATTTGCATCAGGAGGGAGAGACTCTTCTGTTTGTGTTTACATGCATTGTATGTTAGAACATTGGCACAACAACACTGGCTGAGTTGATGATGGATTCTTCATGAAGAGTCATAATCTGCTGAGTTGAATTCACCACTCAGGCACTCAGGTTTCAAATGGTGAACCTAAATGTATCTTCCTAGTATCACTGCCATAAATCACCAGACACTGAAGGCCTACCTGGCACATTCAACATTTTGATATTATGCCATGAGACTTGTCATCTGTAGTCTACAATACCCACACTTGAAACCATACAATTGAGTTTCCCAAAAGACAAAAACCAAAAGAAAAAAATAGCTTGGCTGAATCTCAGTTGAGTGCTGGCCTAGCATACACAATGGCCTGGGTTTGATTGCCAACACTGCATAAACTGGGGGTGACAATACAAATCTACTATCCCAGCACTTGGCAAGTAGAAGCAGGAAGATCAGAAGTTCAAGGTTATTTCCAGTTACATAGAGAATTTGAGGCCAGCTTGGGATATGTGAGACCATGTTTCAAAAGACTGCAAAAATTCTTATAATGTTTTAAGTAAATTTAGGATTTTGTGTTGGGTTGCATTTATTACTATCCTTGGCTACATGTGGCCACATGTGGCTTGTAGGTCACAGTGTGGAAATGTTAAATTATCCTATATTCCAACAAGATGAAACAGAACCCCAAATAAAAGATGTTCATGAATCCAACTCACAGAAAAGCCTTCATGGGTATGAACATGGATTTATATCAGTAACTACAATAATATCTACCATTTACTGAGTTCTCTAAGAATACCAATGCTTGAGTTGAATGTGGGCTTGGAAAGCTCACTGAATTTTCATTGTTTTGGGGTCATATGGTTATTTGATCTAGGGAGGCTGTGGCTGTAGTGAGTCTGGTCCATGTATCTCTCATCTTCCAAGCCTAGCTTGTGCTCATGGGGGTAGCAGATGTTTAAAGGTTCAAACAAATGGACCATACAAGTTCTTTCTCAAGCTCCCATTGGTATTAGACTTTCACATTCCATTGGCTAGGCAGAACTCTTGTCTGGTCTCTACGCTGAGGGAGGAGAAACAAATTCTGGTTTTGAGTGGGGAATTACAAAGAGACACCACACATGATATGGATAACTAGGTATGTGCTGGTTAGATTTCTATTGCTGTGACAGAGTGCATGAGACAGACAAAGGAGGAAATTCTTATGGCTTCAGATCATGGATGTTGCCGCTGCTGTTTCTGGGCCTATGATGAGCAGTATGTCATGGAAGACGGGTATGGTGCAGCAGGACTGCTCACCTCATGGCAGTCAAGATGAAGAAACCCAGTGAGGAAGGGACAGAGGCGAGAGCTAGCCCCCATATGAACCATTTCTTTCAAATAGGCCCTAAGTCCAAAATTTCACTCCCTCTCAAGACTGCTTTCAAATAGCCAGCCTATCAGTGGGGCAAACCATCTATAAAGCTAGCACTCTCATAATTTGGTCACTTCTCAGTAGAGCCACTACCTATGGACAAAACTTTTAACACAAGAGCCTTTGTGGCTTCATATCCAAACTGAGACAGGAGTACATAATTGTATCTAGCAATGTAGTGATTAAAAAATGCTAATTTTAATCAATTTTTATGAGGAAACTGAGGTTTACATAGCAAAAACCAGACAATAAAAATTTTAAAGTAAATTTGAGTTTCAAATCCAAATGTCTGCATTTATGCCCCACATTTACTGTACCAAGTGCTGATAGTCCATGATGAAGATGCAAATATCATACTCTGAAATATTTAAACAGGTAAATATTTTATTGTCTGTAAGAAATTGTGGGTGCAGAGAAGAAATAGATTGGCTCCAGCATTAATCTTCTTAGTGCTCTTTTTCAATACAAACTGTGCATTCTGTATTTCTTTCTGTCTCATTTGCTCTTTTTCACAATTGATCTGCATAATATTCACCATTAATAGCCATGCCACCATTTCTGTATTATGCTGTCTTGATATTTCCTCTACCAAAGAAATTAGTCCATTGCTTTTCAACTTAGCCTCAGGCAAACTCTTAGGCTGGGGCCAGACTCCAGCCAGATTCTTTTCCAAAATATTTCAGTTACTGCTTAAATTCTTACTTCCCTCTGGACTACATTGTTCTCAACCCTACTTTTTTCCAGACTCCTACTTAAATTTCTTTAAGCTCTGCTTACAGAAATAAACTGCTTTTCTAGTTGAAACTTCCAAAGCCTTCCACATTCCTCCAAAACCTCACATGGTCAGGTTCTTCACAGCCAACACCCCACTCCTGGTAGCAACTTCTTAGTAACTTCTCTGTTGCTGTGATAAAAACACTGACCAAAGCGATTTATGGAAGGAAGAGTTTATTTGAGTGTATGATTACAGGTTTTGGAGGGGTTAGGTCCATCATGGTGGGAAGGGAGTGAGGTGGCTGGAGTAGGAACAGAAAGCTAAGGTGCTCACATCTTCAGGCAGGCACAGGAAGCAGAGAGTGACTGGACATCTGGCAAGGCTTAAGAACTCTCAAAGCCCACCTTGAGTGATGGCTTCCTCTAGATCTCCTAAAGCCTCCCAAAACAGCGTCACCAAGTGAAGGCAAAATATCCAAATCCTTAGAGCCTATGGGGGACATTTTCATCCAAACTACCACAAACATACACTGGAGAATTATTCAGTCACAAAGAGCAGTTAAATTATGTTATTTTCAGGAAAATTGATGGAACTGGAGGCCACCATATTAAATGAAATAAGTTTCACAAAGATGAGTGTCACCTGTTTTCTTTCCTTTGTGGAATCTAGGAGAAATAAAAAAAACATGTAAGTAAGAGGGGACTGTGAGGGATGAAGAGGGAGAAGAGGGACAAGGAAACAGGGGAGGATGTCACCTGTTTTCTTTCCTTTGTGGAATCTAGGAGAAAGAAAAAAACATGTAAGTAAGGGGACTGTGAGGGATGAAGAGGGAGAAGAGGGACAAGGAAACAGGGGAGGTGACACAAGAGTAATTAGAGTGAATCTGATCAAAGTATGGTACATGTAAGCATGGATGTATCATTATGAACCCTTTGTATAATCAACATATTTAAGTACAGTATATGGAAGTATGAGAATGTCATAATGAACACTGACTTTTATACTATCAACATATTTAATTAAATAAAGATCTCAGGTGTCAAATCTCAGAAAGGCCAATCAACCATCCCTGGGAAATGAGACAAAATGTCTACAAAGGGCCTGATCCCAATAGATGCTCTTTAGTTGTGTGTTTGGTTTATAGCTTTGTCCTCGAGTCTCCTCAATGTCCACCATCTGGTTATTGGACAGGGAACCAGGCCAGTAACCATGAAAGGCTTTACTCCTAACATATGTCATGAAAAGCTGAGGCTCAGAGAAACCAGTTGCTTTTCCCTATGTTGATCTAGAGCTAAACTTCAGATTCTACTCCCACCCAGCCATTCCATAGGACATGAGTCTGTGGACAGCTCATGACGCCCCCTAGAACTTTGGGTTCCTACTTTTCTTCTGACTAGCTACTGTCCTTTTCACTGACTTAAGACGAGATAAGCTGCTTATGTCTTCCATCCAGACATGGTTCAATAAAAGAAGAGCTGGAGTAAGCTCTAATATAGAGAAAGAATATGATGGATGTTAAATGAGAGAATGAGCAACAATCAGGGTCAGTTAGAACCCAGACTCCGAGTGCTCATCACATTCTCCATGGGGTCATGCCCTTGATGCTCTGTGACCTCATCAATCTGAGGCTGCATCTACCTCAGTTGGACCAAGAAGCCATCTTTGCTTCTGTGAACCCTTACTGTTTAAAATACCTCCGAAGCTAGAGAGGAAATAACTTTCCATTTTGCCAATGTTTGCTTTTCAGTGTTTTGAATGAATCTTCTCTGCAAACTGCTAAGCTAATTGAACTGCCACCATTTCAGCTGAAAATACGCCAAGGCCTGCCAAAGTGTTGTCTATGTAATGTCACCAAGGAGGGGCTGGAGCTGGGGGAATGAATCTCTGGCTTCAGCCTAAATGCCAGGTGCACAGTGGGAAGCTGTGTGCTGTGTGTTTGGGGAGGGCGGGGCTGAGATTTGAAGGTCCAACAGTTTCCTGGGTTCAGGAAGGTCAAGATGCTTGTCCAAGGTTACAGACAAGGGAGAAGCAGTCAAGGTCCCCCCACTGCCAGCAGTTACACATTGACTCGGGCAGAGGCTAATCCTTAAAGTTTAGAAGAATTTAATTTCCTTCTTCATATCTGAGATTTTATGCAGTTAAAGGCTTGGGATTCAAGCTCGGTTCTGTATCATTCCCCACTCTTATTTGATTCTGTCTTGTGTTCCTTTTATGCCGTTCAGATTCCCAGGAACATGAGGCACTTAACTAAGTACAGAAATATATACATAAATAAGTGTTAAAATGCAAAGCTTCAGAAAAAACTCTCAAAAGGAATATCGAAACTTTCCATGAATCAGATTTATTTGAGTAAAATATCATCTACCCTTAAAAAGAGATCAGCTTATTCTCTTGACAGATTTGTAAAACTGGGTTATTTCACCATAAAACTATATACTACATGAGTGACGAGTTCAAGAAATAAGCCAGGAATTGGCAAGATTCTGCTCTCCAGGTTCAAAACATGCCTCCTAGGGGAACATGTTCCTAGGGGAATATCCACGGAGTTTGCAGCACCTAGGGGTAAGAGATGAAGTGAAGTCACCTCAGGAGAGGGGACATGGCACTTGCCACACTTAATCCAGTCTCCTCAAAAGGGAGAGACTGGATGCTGACCTGGAACTCATTTAGGAGAAAAATTGTACTTTTTTTTTTCTTAATTAAAACTGTGCTCCAATCAAAGCTGAGAGTTTTAATGATTGAAAGGTACCAGATTTGGACAAATATTCTCTGGTATTTGGGGATTAACAGAGCTCTGGGTGGTGTAGCCAAGTAACTGTGTTCACAGTAGCCAACACTGGGCTCGGTTCGTGACGTACAGCATGCATTTAACAAACTTACCAAATCAAAATTAAGCTATCCTTAAGTGATACCTTAGTGTTTTATAACAAATCCAACATTTCCATGTTCATAAAACAGTTTCCTAAGGAAATCAAGGACTTGATCCGTATTCTTCTGAATCAATGATAAAAACCACAGTGACAGAGAACTAAACTGTAGCATATTCAACCGCCCCGGACAGAGACTCTGGGGGAGCATGAACAGTGTGTTTATCCTTGGAAAGCCCGCCGGTGTCCAAACTAGAGTGGGAACAAACCATTCAAAGTGTGTAATAAGGGCTGCAGAGATGGCTCATCAGGAAAGAGTTGCTTGATGCCCCAACATAAGAGCCTGAGTTTGAATCCCCAGCACCTGCATGAAAAAGCTGAGTGTGCCTGCATGTGCCTATAACAGCTGTGCTGGGGGAGGCAGAGACAGGAGGATCCTTAGCACTATCTGGCCAGGTAGTCTAGCCAAAAATAGCAACCTCCGGGTTCAGAGCGAGAACCTGACTCAAGGGAGTGAGGCAGAGTAAGGCCTCCTTGAATATGCACAGGTATATCCATGCATGTTCACTTACATATAATACACACACACACACACACACACACACACACGAGTGTAATATAATATACCTAGAACTCATACAACGGCCAGAAGTACTTTATGCTGATGCATTTAGGATCAACCCACAATGCAGTCATATCATCATTAACAAATGGAGAGACAAAGTTCGGAGCTTATGTAACTTGCACATGGACTGGAAGCAGAAGGCTGAGTCCTGAGCTGGAACCCAGGCCAGCTGGCTCCTTAAATACTGTAGATGTCACTTTTTTAACTTTCACACCAACTCCTGAAATCCAGACCTGGCATCCATCTGCCCAGCTTTCTTTAAAAGATTTTAGACCAAAATAATCTCTAAGTGATGGGCTTATCACTTTTATGTTTATTTTCATTGTTGATGTTTTCATTAGTTGTTATGTTTGCCTAAACCATCCCCAGTAACGGTCCCAGGAATTCTGGGAGACTGCTGTGCTAATTCCATTTTACACAGAACATGCAGGCAGTCGGGGGTTAAGGATTCTACCCAGTGTCTCAAAGACAGAAAACAGCAGAGATAGGGTTGAAATCAAGGTTTATATCTGACTGCAATGTTGAATTTTGGGTTTTTCCCTCTCTGTCTCCTGCATCTTTTTAAAAATCTCTCTTTCTCTTACAAACTACCAGCCAGCTTACATTTAGCTAATGGTTTCTCACATAATTATCCCCTATCCTGAAGTGGGAGAGACGGTTATAAGAAGGACTCGGTTCCCCCTGTGGTATCTGCTCTGGTCTGGTCCTCTCTGTTGTCCCTGTCCATGTCCCAATGGTGACTTCTCACCTGGGTTTTTCTAAAAACTCTTTCTAGGGCCAGAGGTCTATTAGGCTATGTCTGTGCTTTCTTTTCTTTCCCTCGCTCCTATTTTTGTAGCTGTTTGATATGTCTGCCTGATGGTGTGGCGTGGGCCGGGTGTCCCCTGGGTGCAGTGTGCAGAGGGATCCAGTCACTGTTTAAGGGAATCTCTTGTGACTCAGAGTGTGTGGGGGCTGTTTCCTTGTTTGGCTTTCATCTCCCCACTGACAGTCTGCTTTTCCACACCATAGTCTTTTGTCCTTATGTATGTGTTTAAGGTTCCCGAGAGAAGGCCTATAAACCTTCTCTGTGTCAAGGAGAGCAGGTGGCTCTAAAGGATCACACCCAAGAAAAGGTAAAGCTAGCAGCCTTAGCCTGCGTAGTGGCCCCTATGGGAAGGACACCCCTCACAGTGCTGTTCAGCTTTCTAGGTTAAAGATACTGGGCAGCTGCATTGAGCCCTCTTACCATGAGCATCCTTGAGGCACAAGATGCTGTACTCCTCTCTGTGACCTTCCTATGTAGCACGCATGCTGCTTGTCACGTGGATGCCAGTTGTGGCCCTATGACCTTTGACTGGTGGGATTCTGAGGGTTCCTCCAGGGCTTCTGGGAATCCCAGGAGGCTTCAGTCTCAAGGTCGTGGCTGGCTCTAGAGCCCTGCCTCCTATACCTTCACTCCTGTTTATTTCACATGCGAAATGCAACCTTTTTCTCTAATTAGACCAAAATAATCTCTTAGGACCTGAATTCTTTCAATCAGCCTCACAGCAATGAACATCTTAGGCAGAGCTGGACCTGACTCCTCCTTCTGCCTTAGAGGGTCTTTTATTCGCCGTGTGACCCTGGTCCCCAGAATGGGGATTTTCAGATTGTGAAGATCATGGTCCTGATGTGATGAAAGAGCCTCCATACTCTCATCACAGAGATCCTGGATGTTGTGAAGATCAGTGCTCCTGGTCTAAAGTGGTATCACCGAGTTTCATGGCCTACACAGCCAGGACTTTATCTCACTGGCTGTCCCTGCAAATTCTGTGAGATAGAGATGAGGACTGCGTCAGCAATAGGTGGTTACCCAAATGGTATGTACTAGTCCTGACCTGGTATGTGTCAGTGAGACCTTAGTTGGAAATTGGGTGTTTGTGGATGTACTTGGGCTAAGATGAGATAATTCTAGACTAGGGTAGGCTGTAAACCCTGACTGGTGTCCCTGGAAGAAGACAAGATGGCCCACAGGGATGCACAGACCTCACTATAAAAAGATAGGCAGAGATTAGAGCCATGTGTCACAAGCTAAGGAATGCCACGGTGGATGGAGTGAAGGAAAGTCCTGGAAGATTCTATGAAGAGCCTCTGGAAGGACCAGCCTGGCTGATACTTCACTATCTGGCCTCTGGAGTTTGAAAAGGCAAATTTCCATGGTACTCTGTTACTGAAGCCCTGGGAAACTGAGGCAGGGTCAGAGGAAGAAGTGATTCATCTGAGGCAGGACGAAGGCAGGGCCTGTCCTACCCCAGTCTTCAATACTGGAGCCTTTTGCCTACAGAGTCAAATTTGTTCCCCAAATGCCCTTCAGTATGGGTTTGTTCACTGGAACCTGGTTAACCTGCCAAATGAGACTGACTTCCCCTCCCAGCTGCCTTTGTTTGCTAATACTTCCTTAGTAGGGTGGGGGTTCCTTACCCACTTCCATGCTGGGGTTTTATATGGCATGAGCTCACATGGTACTTGTGCATGCTGTCACCACTGCTGTGAGTTCATACAAGTACTGCCCAGATGTCTGGAAAACTCTGCTTCCTTGTGGTCATTCACCATCTCTGGCTCTTTCTGTCCCTTCTTCTACAATGATCCCTGACCCTTGCTGTTGGAGGCCAAGGCTTAAGTGTACCCCTGCCTCAGTTTGAAACAACCAGGTGGGCTTGTAAAAACATGTTTTTCTTGCCCTGATTTTTTTCTACATTTTACTTCCTTATCTTGTGAAACCACCAGGGCTCATGACTGTAGTAGAAATTCCCCAGTGGGGCCTTGCCGCCTTCCACTCCCCCCACCCCCGCCTTCTCTCCGCCCTTTACCTTCCCCCACCCTCTGCTTTACTATATTAACACTGTGTGATTGCTCAATAAAAGAGACTTGATCAGAATACTGTCTTGTCTCCATTTCTTCGTGCCCCCTGTCTATTCATTCCTCCAGGTTCAGTCTCGGTGCCCCATGCTGTTGCTCTGTGGGTCAGGGCATCTCTGGCACCCAACGTGGGGCTTGAGGAAGACCACCGAGAGGAACGTCAACCACAGAGAGCCGGCTC
>NW_008345373.1:553542-553801 GCF_000622305.1 Nannospalax galili
AGCATGGGCAACTCTTTGGATTCTCAGGGACAATTTCTTCAGGGACTCAAGGAGTCCCTCAGAGCACAAGGGATTAAGGTTTCAGGAAAAGATCTTAAACAATTTTTCTCCTTTATTCATGATACATGTCCTTGGTTCCCCCTGGAAGAGACAATTGACCAAAAAAGATGGAAAAGAGTAGGCGATGCACTTCAGGATTATTATCGGACCTTTGGACCTGAGAAGGTTCCCGTAACTCCCTTTTCTTATTGGAACCTTA
>NW_008345373.1:554066-583567 GCF_000622305.1 Nannospalax galili
TTTCAAAAACACCATGCTCAGATTCCCTTCGTCGGGCCAAAGTTTCCCTTACCCAAGATGTTTCCTCTCTTCATAATATTCTTGAACAAAAGAGGGAACATCTGCAACTAGTCAAGGAAATACAGGCTCTTGACGCCAAGCTACTTACCCTGACCATTTCTCCTAGAGAGAGAGACAAATTAAAAACTGAGAAACAAAAGCATAAAAGGCTCAAGGTTCCTATTCTAACCTTTCCTGTTACCTGGAGCTGCGACAACAACAAAACTGGTTTCTCTGAGGAAACTGAAATCGAGCCATCTGAGGGCCCAGGGCCCAGTGATGAATGTTCTAGCTCTGAGGGAAGCGGGCCAGATAGTGATGAGGAATTTAAGACCCCCGCCGCCCGAAGTAAACACAGCCCATTGAGACTTAAAGAATTAAAGGAGCTGAAATCGGCCATGACAGGCTACGGGCCTACTGCCCCGTACACACTAGCCCTCCTTGAAAATATAAGTGAAAACTGGCTCACGCCCAATGATTGGCTTTCCCTGGCACGGGCCACCTTGTCAGGAGGGGATTATGTTTCATGGCGCACGACTTTGTGGAAAACTGTAGGGAAACTGCACAGCGCAACAAAGAGAATAAGGAGTCACGCTCCTGGACCTGAGACAAACTCTTGGGTCGCAGCCCCTATGACTCCAACAAGGTACAGGCTGCCTTTCCCCCGGGCCTCTTAGCTCAGATACAGAATGCCGCACTCAAGGCATGGCGGCGTCTTCCCCCAAGGGGCCCGCCACTTCCTCGCTAGCTAAGATACGCCAAGGGCCAGATGAGTCATATGCTGACTTTATCAGCCGCCTCACCAGTGCGGCCAAATGATTAGTCGGGGAATCTGAAGATAGTGCCTTTGTTAAACACTTGGCCTATGAAAATGCTAATTCAGCATGCCAAGAAGCCATCAGGCCCCACAGGCAGGGCCCTCTTTCTGACTACATTAAACTATGTTCAGGAATTGGGACAGCCCATGCAATGGGCCTCGCGATAGGAGCTGCCTTCCAAAATTTTACTAGGGATAAAACTTGCTTCAATTGCAAACAACCTGGGCACTTCTCTAAAGAATGCCCTACAGGGCTGCGACCAGCCAGGGATCGTCCTAAAACTATATGCCCCAAATGCAAGAAAGGATTTCATTGGGCTAATGAGTGTCACTCCAGGACAGATGTGGAAGGGAAACCCCTTAGTCACCAGCACGGAAACTTCCAGCGGGGCCAGCCCCGGGCCCCGACATCTTTACTGGGCAGGACGAACCCTGGGGCTATCAGGTTCGCCCCCCAAAGTCAGACCAAGGGATCGACATCTTCCTTAGAGCAATCCCAGGAAGCACGCGATTGGACCTCTGTGCCTCCTCCTCTACAATACTAACACCAGACTTAGGCCACCAGCCTATTCCAACTAATGTCCATGGGCCATTCCCTTCTGGACTTTCAGGCACCCCTACAATATTAATTCCAGAACTAGGGTTTCAACTCATATCCACAGATATTTTTGGGCCATTTCCACCTGAATTGACAGGATATGTAATAGGCAGAGGAGGCATGCTCTTGGAAGGTCTCCAAATAGCCCCGGGAATAATAGATAATAGCTTCACTGGACAACTTGCACTTTTAGCCCTCTCCACTCTTGGGCCCATAAAAATTAATCAGGGGGACCGAATTGCATACCTCCTACTACTCCCTGCCAATACAGATGCCCATTCTAGTACTCCCCCCCAGGCCTCTTGGGCCTTCAGAGATATATTGGGCACAAGTTACTGAAGATAGGCCTATGCTCACCCTGTGGCTAGATGATAAGCCCTTTAGGGGACTCATTGATACTGGGGCCAATGCTACAATTATCTCTGAGTGACACTGGCCTAAGGAGTGGCCATGCATGGTTTCCATGACTCATCTAAAAGGAATAGGCCAGACCTCCCACCATAAGCAGAGTTCTAAGATCCTTACTTGGAAGGATGAGAAAGGAAATACAGGCCAAGTTAAGCCTTACATCATACCAGGGCTGCCCCTTAACCTGTGGGGTCTACAAGGCCTTCACGGCTCCCACCGGGGCATTTTTTACCAGACAGGCTGATTGTGGGGATCGCCAGGCCCATATGATGTATCATACAAATACCAATAACCCATCTCACAGATTTCAGAAATGGGTTTGTATACTTAAGCCCAAGGTGATCCCCCCTGCTAATGGCCAGCCTGGCCCCTGCCCTTGCACCTTGTTCTATCAGACCATACACTCTGTTTGCTATGACTTTGCTCAACAATGCTCTTACAGAAACAAGACCTACTGGACTGGGATAAGACAACCCAGGACACCCCTGGGCATTGACGGGGGAAATTTGGCACCCTCCCAATGTCATGGCAATGTTGGAGAAGACCTATGTTGGGACCTAGAGGCCCCCATAGGATATACAGATGGTGGTGGGGTTCAAGACAAAGCACGACAAACAAGAGTAAATAAGGAGATAGAACAAAGAGTTCAAGCCCTGTACCCTAAACTCAATTACCACCCCTTAGCATTGCCTGAGGATAGAGAAGAACTAGACCTTGACCCACAGACGCTAAGCTTACTAGAACTTACCCATATGTTGCTAAACCAAACAGCCCCCTCTATAGCCGAGGACTGCTGGATCTGCCAAAAGGTTGGACCCCCCAAACCCCTTGCTGTGATCATTAACGCTTCCACCATCTCCAACACCTCAGAGTCTGAGCTATTTAAGCCACCCCACAATTGCACCCTAGCTCCTCCCATACGAGTCCAATCCATGCCCATATTACCCGGGCTCTGTGTTTTTGCCACACCATACCCAAATGGCTCCCATGTCGATTTGGGGAACATTTATTCAACTTCCTGCAGCTCAAACATTTCTGTTTCATATGATGCTGATGTTTGCCCACCTACAAGATAACCCCTTCTGGACCGGACTTGGCGGACTCATGCCCTACCTCCTTCCCCTCCTTGGCCCCCTCCTCGGCCTTCTGATAGTAATTTCCCTTGGGCCCTGGGCATTCAATAGGATCACAAAATTTATCAAACAACAGGTTGATTCAATTTTATCTAAGCCCATTCAAATCCACTATCAATGCTTAGGGATAACTGAGCCCCTGGAAACTGAATATGACAGACCCTTGAGATCTCCTGGTACCTTAACCTTGGACTTATAACTCCCTAACATCTATAACCAGACTAGCATGAGGTTGGTACATTCACCTTTGCCCGCTGAGCTTGACTGGCAGCCAGAGACAGGTAAGAGAAGTGGCCCCCTCACTAAAACACCTAAGACAGGAGGGCTGCCAAAACTGCGGCCTCATCCTATGACGGGTGTATGATTTGGGGGAGATCCCTTCCAACCTAAGACAGGCGCAGTCACTCGGGCAGGGACCCAAAGGTCCCTCACTGCTCTGCCTTGCCTCCCCAAAAGCACCAAGAGCAAAAACTGTGAGAACTATAGCCTCTCAAGGGAGAAATCTGGACTACCTTTATTAAAGTAGAAGGGAGGAGATGTTGGAGGCCAAGCCTTAAGTGTACCCCTGCCTCAGTTTGAAACAACCAGGTGGCCTTGTAAAAACATGTTTTTCTTGCCCCGATTTTTTTCTACATTTTACTTCCTTATCTTGTGAAACCACCAGGGCTCATGACTGTAGTGGAAATTCCCCAGCAGGGCCTTGCCACCTTCCACTCCCCCTGCCTTCTCTCCGCCCTTTACCTTCCCCCACCCTCCGCTTTACTATATTAACACTGTGTGATTGCTCAATAAAAGAGACTTGATCAGAATACTGTCTTGTCTCCATTTCTTCGTGCCCCCTGTCTATTCATTCCTCCAGGTTCAGTCTCGGTGCCCCACGCTGTTGCTCCGCGGGTCGAGGCACCTTGCCTTCCTTATGCATCAGATAGTGGTTAACACAGCGAACCCCCTTGTTTTAACAGAAGTTGCCCATGCTCTTTGAGGACACATTCAAATTTGGAGTCCAGCGGGGAGGAGAAAGCCCTTTCCTGCCTGCCTGCTGCCCCCTCCCGCTTCGCTGCTACTGTCATTGCTGCTCTTAAAGTCTGTCATTCACAGCTCATGGACATCTTTCCAGATCTGCCAGACACGTGTGCATACTTTCTCATAATTTATAGGATGTGGATATGGCAGTTTGATCTATAAATAGGATATAATGAATATGCCTTCTTTTCCATATATATTTTTGCTCCCCTCCTCCCCCAATACCATGGAGACAGCATTCAGTAGTGAAAATGGGTGTGTTTTGTTTCATGAGCTTGGTAAAGATGTTTGGGAAGCTCCCAGCACTCACAATGCCAGGATCCTGAGTGAAATCCCAAGGGCTGCCCCATGCAGCAGGCAAGTGTCATGGACAGTTTTCCTAGGAGTAGAACTGAGGCATCAAAGGTTGGAATATATTAAATGCATTCAACAGTTTGTGTTTTATTTTACGATTACATTTGATAATAGCTCTGTGGTATGGACTTGTCTTCTGCCTAGACTGGCAAGCAGTGGACAGATGTCTCCTCAAGCCTGGACTCACCTGCTTGCTTTAGTCACCACACACTAATTTGAATATAGACTTTCTGTAGGAGGGGAGGGGCAGAGGGAGTCAGTCACCCCTCCCACCCAATCAGTTGGCCTCAGCTGCAGGAGGGGGAGGGACTAAGTATAGGGTCAGGGGAAACCAGAGAGAAGGGGTGGCCTTCAACAACTTGGGCCACTGCCTGGGGTCTGAGGGTCCAGGTCACAATGTAGGAAGGAAGCCCATGTGTTTCCACACTTTTGTAAGTAACCCCCATCACTGCCCCATGCTCTGTTAGTAAGCCAAATAAAATTTTTTTTCCCCTAAACTGTAGTTTGGAGGAATATCATCTCAGTTTGTTGTAACGTGGGTGGGAGGAGGGGCCAGAAGCCTCGTGCACCTCCCAGAAGTAAAATTCAACTACAGTTTCCCAGTGTTGCTGCATTATGATCTCCAACCATATGAAAAAGTTAACTGTTTGATCTCCAACATTTCTGCTTTGTCTCTCTCTTCTCCTCCCCTCTCCTCCCCTCCCTTCCCTTCCCCTCCCCTCTCCTCCCCTCCTCTCCCCTTCCCTCCTCCCCTCTCCTCCCCCTTCCCCTCCCCTTTCCCTCTTCTGTGCTCTTCTCTCCTTCCTCTCCCCCCCATCTCTGTCTCTCTTATCTCTGCCCTTCTATGTCTCTGTCCCTGCCCTCTTTATGTATCAACCACCCATTTGGAAGTTGTAACACTTTTGTGAATCTGTCTCTGGTAATAAGTGAGAAGAAAATGAGGATTTACACCAAAGCTCTGGCATTTTCGAAGCTATTCTTGTCATATTCTGAAGCAGTCTTTATATGGCTTGAGAGTGGATCTTGGTTCCCCTGCGCTCTGTGAGTTTGGGGTGTTGTGTAATTTCTGTGTTCTGCAGTTGTCCTTTTCTCACTGAGTTCTGGGTGGCTTCAGTGAGTCAAGATGATCTCAGACGCACTGTTGTCACAGAAGGAGCTCTGATTGTTCCTGGCCGCTGCCTGTCTGCTTTCCTCGAGGCCCTGGGGCTCCTGGGTTTGAAACAGGTTATGGGGAAAGAGCGAGAGGAATTACGGTGTCTTCTCAGCACTGAGACTTGGCCGTCCACATTCACCAGCTCTAAAGGGTGGAGCCGAGTCCTAGATGAAAAATTCGCAACGTTCCAGCGGTTCATTGAGCTCTGCTCCCTGCCACGGTCTCCACGCCCTGATGCTGCCATTGCTGGTTCAGAGTATCAGCTCTCCAGCGCTGGTGAACGTTGTTGGCCTGAGTTCTTGATTGTGCTGAGAGTGACAGCATCTTATTGAAATGCAGACTTTTTCTTGCCTTTATTTCCCAAACAATATAGTCTAGTAATGTTTTACATAGTACTTAGACCATATTCAGGGAAATGTACTTAGGTTCTGTGCAGAGGGCTTGCATATCTGTTGAATTGCGTATCCAAAGTGGTTCTGGAACCAATCCCCGTAAAGGATGACTATGGTTTTCTCTGCACAGAATTCTCCTCCATGAGAAGACTGCATCCCATGGGTCAGTGAGAGGGAGATTCAGACAGTCATCTGCTGGGACTCCACACCCCCGTCAGCGGTATCACTGGTGTCTCTTCATCGGACAAGGCCAGGTTTCTCCAGTGCTCACGCGGCTCTCTTGCATCTTAATTCCTGAGCAGTGTTGTTTCTTTTTACACCAGTCTCAGGATGTCTCAGCCCCACCCTGCCTTGCTGTTTTGTTGAGGTTCAGATTTTCTGTTTATCCCTTCTATGGGAAAGGGCTCCCTTTCCTGTGGATGGTGAGTCCAGTTTCCATTTGCCTGCACTGACTGCCATTGAACACACTTGCTTGTCTCTATGCTGACTTCTCTGTGCTCACTTCTGCCTCATGAGCGTAACATCTAGTGGGTGGGGAGGACAGATGGAGGGTTTCAGGAGAGAAGCTCCGAGCCCCAACTTGGTGCATTTTCAAGTGTGGGCAGTGGTAAATGTCTCAAAGGGCTTTGGAACATGGTCAACAATCTACACATGAGGTCAGTTTCTGCCTCTGCCTCCAAGTAAGTGAGCTGCTCATTGCAGTTTTTGAATATAGTTTTTGCTGTTGGAATTGTGTGTATTTATGGTTCATTTGACGGTTTGAAGTGTGCACACACTGAGGGCTGGTTGTGTCTAGCTAATGAGCAAATGCATCAGCTTACCTGGTGGTCAAGTTGAGAGAACGCAACAGCAATCTCTGCATTAACAACAATAAAATGGCAGTCAACACTGTGCAGAGATCTCGTAAACTCATTCCTCCAGTCTTTTTCTAATTCTGTATATTTTGATCCACATGACATTCCACTCTCTAATTCTATGAATCTTCATCTTTATATGCCACATGTGTGCAAACATGGAATTTGTCTCTCTGTGCCAGACTTGTTTTACTTAACATCATTTCATCCACACTCCTGCATGGTGTAGCAGTTAGCAGAATTTCATCCTGTCTACAGCTCTGTGGCGATCTGCTGTATGTGGACCTGTTTTCTCCGTCCATCCCTTGATGGGCATTTAGGTTGATTCTGTATCTTGGCTATTGACAACAGTGCTACAATAAACATAGGTGTTCAGAGAGGTCTTTACATACTGGTCTCAGGAATGTCCCTTTAAAAGAAGCTTTTCGGGGTTGGAGGGATGGCTCAGTGGTTAACAGCATTGGCTGCTCTTGCAGAGGACCTGGGTTTGATTCTAAGCACCCATGTGGCAGCTAACAAGTATCTGTGATTCCAGTTCTGGGGTACCTGATGTCCTCTTCTGGGCATTGTATGACACAGGTGCATTTACACACATGCAGACAATACACTCATACACATAAATGAAAAATAATAAAATATTTAAAAGAAACTTGGTCTAGAGAGATTGCCTAGTAGTCTTCCAGAGGACCTGAGTTCTAGAGTCAGCCGTCATTGCTTGCTGCTGAGACCCCGTTGAGTGGCACAATGTGCCCATCAAACATTGTGGTAGCACACTCAACTGCATAAAGTCCTTCATCCAGGACTGTGTTAGAGTTTTCTAATTATCACTGTGGAGGCAAAGAAACTGCTTCTTCAAAATCCAGCGAGAGTCAGTGTCTAACATGGAGACTATGTAAATGATGTCACTTGGCCCTGCATTCTCACCTTTCTGTAAATACCATCTTGTTTCATGTTATCTGCTTTAATTCAGAATGGCTGTGGATACAGAAAAAGAAAAGACAGATTGCAAAAAGCTCTCGGAGAATGAGACTCAGAAAAGGTGAATGAAGCTTGGACCTCATCTATGACAATGAGATTCCACATGAAAGGCATCAAAGCAGGTCCATGATTCCCCCAGGCATGTAGAAGGAACCATTTCAACTCAGACCCTCCCACCTCCCGCCTCCAGTTCCCCAGGAGGATGTGCCATTTTCTTCATAACCATGTTAATTTAAACTAACACACGAATGTCAAACTTTCACTCATTAATTTTAATTTTATAACATTTTCCCCATCCTGTATAAAACCTCTCTTAGAATGCAATAATCTGTTCAGCTTGGATGCATTCATACTGAGTGTTTAACCTCAGCTAATTTCTTGATGACTTCCCTCCAAAGGTCCAGCACACATTCTGCAAAGCATAGCATTTCAAATGGAGTGATCATGAGCACAGCTCTTCCCATTGGCTCCAGAACTCTCTTGATTTACTCTTTTTCCTCTTAGAAAGTGGGAACTGAGGAGTTAAACTGAACATTGACAATGAAGAAAAGCTTGATTCATACTGGAAACCATTATACATCTTCTCTGTGCCGTGTCCTCAAGAACAATGAAAGTTACTGAATTAAAAATTATACGTGATCTGTGGCCAAGATGGGAAAAAAATACCAGATTTTCTGAAGGTGAGGAGTAGAGTCATGCAGGGGTTCAGTCAAAACCATGCTGCACACGTTTGGGGAAGCAGTGCTTTGAACCCATGACATCCAGCTTGGGAGGCCATTCTCCAAGATCAGTTGGGTAGAGCAGGTGGTAGCTAGCCTGGAGGGTCAGCAAGTCTGAAGCCTGGCCTGCAGATACAAAGCAGGAGGACAGAAACATCCATGGATGATAAAGAGAGCACAACACCGATGTGGTCATGGTAACCAAGAGCAAAGCCAGCTCTGGCTATGGGCCTGTGATTGTCGGGCCTCAGGACACTGTCCATGCAATATACTCCCTCTGCCTATTCTGTCTCTAGCAACCACTGCTGTGTACAATGTGCCCATATGCTACTGTACCTGACAGTCCTCTTGGAAAAGCATCTCCAACTTCCTGTGGTAGATGGGGACATGAATGTTTGGAAAGAGTAAGAAAATCTCCCATCCTGCTAATCTGGGAACTTGTAGGCTGGCATTTGTGCATAGACTGCTTTCTGGTTTTATTCCAGGGCCTTGAGTCTTTCATTTTCACACTGCACTCTGGGAAGGTCAAATCCTATGGCGTGCTCTCTGAGTGCTCAGGCCAATTTCTGTAAAGAGGAATTTCTAGCAATTACTGGTACAATGAGGCAGTCCTCAGACTGGGGGGACTCAGTGGAGGGAGGACAGGTCAGAGATCACAGACTCACAAATCTCTCCTCTGACTTTTCAACCAATACAGTTTGTAATTAGCTTTTCAATAACATCACTATGTGATTAATTCTGACATGTTTAAAATTAAACAATCAAACTATTCATTAAAATAAGTGTGTATAATCATTGGTGTAATTAACTTTAAAAGACAGCATTTTAGGGACACTGACCTGTGTTTTTCTTCTCTCTTCTCTATTTCCTTTCCTCTTCTCTTTCGTTCTTTTTTTTTTCTACTTCCTGTATATTGAGCTTTGTGTGGATGCATACTTGTATAACTAACAGAGCTGTAAAAACGGCCTCTACACCTCCACTGTGTGTCAATATTTTTAGATAATAAGATCCTGTAAGCTTTGGAGATCTTTCATCAAAAGTGTGGATTCCTATGGCCTTTAAAGCAATCTCAGGAGACTGGCAGATGCCCAGTAGATTTGGCTTTACTTTGTCGTGTTCAGCCTCCTGCTCTAGTGCCCCACGTTCATCTCTCCTCCTTCCTGAGGTCACTGTCTGATCTTCTGCAAGGCCATGGGACGTATTAGCAGAGTAAAGACTCTGAAGTCAGAGTCTCAGTTTTAACTCCTGCCTCAGTCACTTCCTTCATGGCCTGAGTGGCTGTTTTTCCTTCTGTGTCCCACTTTCCGTCTCGTTCACAAGTACTAGATGAGCACCACCCTTCTAGGTACAGTGGACAGAGCAGTGAGTGGACAGCGCTCTGGTCTCAGGGATCCCCTGTTCTCTTGTCAGTGTTTTATGTGTCTATGCACCACACATTTTGCGTTGGCATGTGTATCAGTCACTTTTCTCTTGCTGTGATAGAAACTCTGACCAAAGCACTTTAGGAAAGGAAGAGTTTATTTGAGCTTACAGTTCCAGGGAAATTACAGTCCATCTTGACTGGGAGGCATGGTGGCAGAGGTGGCTGGAGGAGGAGTGGAAGCTAAGCTCTCACATCATCACACCGGCACAGGAAGCAAGAGAGCGACTGGAGATCTGGCAAGGCTTAAGAACTCTCTAAGCCCACCCCCAGTGACGTGCTTCCTCCAGGATAGCCACACCTTCTAAGACCTCCCAAAACAGTGCCATCATCTGGGGACAAACTGTTCAAACACTTGGAGCCTATGGGGGACATTTTCATTCAAACCACCATATTCCATCCCTGGCCCCCATAGGCTCATGACCATATAAAATACAAAATGCATTTAGTCCAACTTTAATAGTCCTCGTAGTCATTATCAGTCTCAATACTCTTCAAAAGTCCACAGTCCAAAGTGTCTTCTGAGACTCAGAGAAATATCTTAACTGTAAGCCCCTGTAAAATCAAAAGACAAATTACATACTCCCAACATACAGTGGAATCAAATAAACATTATCATTCCAAAAGGGAGGAATGGAGGCATAGTAAGGAAATACCAGACCAAAAGAAGACTAAAAACCAGCAGGGCAAACACCAAATCCAGTAGCTCCACATCTGACTTCCGGACTTTACTTCCAAAGGGCTTAGATGGCTCAGCCTCTCTAGCTTTGCTGCATGCAACGCACATCTCTCTTGTGCTGGTACCACTCCCTGTGTGCAGGTCTTCTTGGCAGATGCCTCACAGCTCTGGCATCATGAACGTCTTCTTGGGGTCTCCACTGCCAACCAGGCTTCACCTTCACAGCTTCACACAATGGCCTATCAGGGCCTTCTCTAGGTGGAGGACCCCCTGCTGCATGCTGCCTGGCCTCAGTGGCTCTCTGAAACCACAGAGGAAGAACTGATGACCCCTTCACTCCAGGATCTTTCATGTATATAAAGCCAGGACCAGGTGAATGGCACTGCCAAGTTTGACTTCTAGTTTGGGATGGACTCCAGCCTGCTTTATCCGTTTTAGAACTGGAGGCTTAACTCAGTGTGGTCTTGCCCTGGAGGCACTCTCTCCACTGTTTAAGTGCAAATCTCTGGGCCCCTCCTTAATCACTTTAATCCCCTTATCAAAGGGATCCCCTCCGCACATGCCAGAGTGCCAACATTTATTTTCCTAGTGCTCTTTTTCAATACAAACTGAATGTTCTGTATTTCTTTCTGCCCCCTTTGCTCTTTTTTCACTGTATATCTGCATAATAGTCACCATTAATAGCCACACCACCATTTCTACATTAGGCTGTCTTGAATTTTCTTCTGCCAGAGAAATTTGTCCATTGCTTTTCAAGTTAGCCTCAGGCAAGGTTTTTGGCTATGGACAGACTCCAGCCAGACTCTTTGCCAAAATATCCCAATAGCTGCTTAAGTCCTTATTTTCCTCTGGAACTACATTGTTCTCAGCACTACTTTCTTCCAGGCCCCTACTAGAATGGCCTGTTAAGCTCTGCTTACAGCAATCAACTGCTTTCTAGTCCAAGATTCCAAAGTCTTCCACATTCCTCCAAAACCCCACATGATTAGTTTCTTCACAGTCAACAACCCACTCTCTGGTACTAGCCATTTTTCTGTCACTGTGATAGAAACACTGACCAAAGCAATTTATAGAAGGAAGAGTTTATTTGAGCTTATGGTTCCAGGGGAATTACAGTCGGTCTTGGTGGGGAGGCATGGCAGCAGAGGTGGCTGGAGGAGGAGCGGAAGCTAAGTTCTACATCTTCAAGCAGGCACAGGAAGCAAGAGAGAAACTGGAGATCCAGCAAGGCTTAGGAACTCTCTAAGCACCACCCCCCAGTGTTGTGCTTCTTCCAGGATAGCCACACCTTCTAAGACCTCCTCAAACAGTGCCACCAAATGGGGACAAAATGTCCAAATATTTGGAGTCTATGGAGGACATTTTCATTCAAACCGCCACAGCATCCTAATCCATAGCTGCCATTTAGACAAATCCCTCATGTATTTGAGAGCCAAGATCTTTCTGCAACATCCCCATAAACTACACTTCCACAGCCCTTACCATTTGGATGGCCCCCTAAGGTGTGTCTGACTCAATACTGACAAGATAAATCTAGCCCCTAATGAATGTCTGCCCTCAAGCTGTTTCCCGCATTTCCTCCCGAATGTACGGACACTACAAAGGCACTGAGAACAAAGCTTTGCTCTGTCCTGTCCTGTTCATGCTTCACCATCAGAAGGCAGCTAATAGATAAGTGAAGGGAGTGATGGAATGAATAAATATAGGATGCAGACAGTTCTCCCATCCTGCTAGAAGACACCTAATCCATCAGGTAGACAGATGAAGAAGCATCATTAGCATGGAAGGCTGAACCGAGCTCTCTGGGAAGGTCTTCAGAGTTTGCCTAACATGAGAGATTCTTTACTGAGGTATAACAAACTCATTGGATGTTTTAGCAATAATAGAACATTTTCTATATAGAAAAATTGAATATAAAACAAAATGAGTAAGAAAGAAAAACCACAATTACTTTGTCATATAGCTTAACTCGGTGGAGTGCTGTTTAAGACGCGTTAAAAGGGTTTCCCTTCACTACCATCAGGCCCATCACATCATTTCTCCCACTCCCAAACTTGTGCAATCTTCATTCTCTGGTGTGTATCCCTTGGCTATGCTCATAAACGTGCTTTCCAACAAAGTGTTCCAAACTTGATGGCTTTATATGATGCAGTTATTCTTAATGTCACTGTTGGCAGGACAGCTGTGTCCAGATGCTCCAGAAATGGTTTGGGTGAACAGAGAAAAGCCTGCAGTCTCCCCTGTCTGCTGTCCCTGCTCATTTCAGTGGCCCTTAGATCTGCTCTCAAATATTCGCATTTCCACTCCTTCTTAGAATAGGTGAGATAACACTTTGACACCTACCTACAAACTATCTGATAAAGAGTGTGCCTTCTTGAGGGGAGACATAGGAGCATATCATGCTTTGCCACATCTCAGTGTCCTTTCCTGGGGAGCAGCAGAGCTCAGACAGTCAACTTGGATCTGTCTGGGTCTCTGGGGAACCATTACCATAGCTCCTGGGGTGGACGTGAGGGAGCAAGGAGTTTTGTTTTAAACTAAGGAGAAGAGTGTGCTTGCACATACATGTACTTTGTGTGTGTCTATGTGTGTGAGGAAGAGATAGACAGATGATAGACATACATTGGTAGATAGATAGACAAATAGACGATAGATATTAAGAGAGACCCACAGGGAAGAAAGAGATTGGGAAAGAGATCCATAGGAAGGAAGAGAAGGAGGGAAGGGGAGAGAGAGAGAGAGAGAGAGAGAGAGAGAGAGAGAGAGAGAGAGCTGTAGTATGACCTAGTTTACCTTACCTGTGCTGTTGGCAGTTGGCTTTTTCTGGCCTCTCTTCCTTGGATGTAGGTAAATGGAGACAGCATAAGCCCAATTTATGTGACGAGGCAATCTTCTGCCTTATTTGAGAATGTTCTTGGACATGGCACGTCTAAATACTGCCTTTTCCCTCATCAGTGTTTTAGGGGTCCCTTTCTAGCACAGTGTCTTGGATTTCCCACCTCTCAGTATCTGCCAAATGGGCCAATGCGTGACCTTGTGGATGATTTACAACTCCATCCCGGTCCCTGCTCTGGTGTCAGCCTCCCCTGCAGTTGTGACCAGGTCGTTTTGGACAGTGATCTAGTGGCCCCACAGGAGGGTAGGAAGCATGCCCCTCCCTGCATCTCTGGCGAAGTGCTGTTCACACTACATCTTAGGTTTCTCTATTGTCAGGGCAGTTCCAGCCAGCCTGTCACCTGTTGGCAAGTGCATTGGCACCAGTCCTGTGCCCTCCAGCTCTTTAAGGCTCAAGTCAATTTACCAGGGATTCTTCACTGCATGGTGTGGCGCTCCAGGTCAGAAGGGAGGGTCAGGACCCTCACAACTGTGCTGACCTCCATGGGGAGGAGAGAACTGTCTCCACCCAGCCTTCTAGGTGGATAACTCTTTTGTAAAATCTGTGTGGCAGTTTGAATGAACAATGCCCCCCATAGGCTCAAGTAGGAACACTTAGTGTATGGTCTGCAGTTGGTGTCACTGTTTGGGGAGGGTCCTGGAACCTTTAGAGTGTGGCCATGCTGGAGGAAGCGGCACCAAGGGCAGGTTCTTAGCCTCGTCCCACTTCTAGCTTCCTCCCCATGCTTCGGGCATGTGCTGGAAGATGTGAGCTCTCAGCTTTCTGGCCCAGCTGCCTCCTGCCATGCCTCCCCTGCCTTGATAGACTCTTATCCATCAAAGAAACTCCTCCTTCTATAAGATGGCTTAGTCACGTGTTTCATCACAGTAACAAAATAGTAACTAACATAACATGTCTCCCATCAGTCTGCCTAATGGGTTTCCAGTTATTTTGCAGTTACGCTGGTGGAGAGTCTTGAGTGATGGGTCTCAGGCCTCGTTTGTTTTACTTTCTCTTAACACTCCCCTCAGCTGCGGTGAATTTCCATTTTCACAACTTTGAGATTTCAGTGAGAAATCCAGAGACAAACAAACATTCTGCTCAGCAATCTCCAGAGCATGAAAGATTGCCTAACTCATGTCCAGGAGAGGTAGAAAGCCTAGGGCAACCAAAGTAAACTCTATCTGTGCTGGAAAAAGAGAGGGTTTGGGAGGCAAAGGCAGGCTGGGTCCTGATGATACAAGTCTGTTAGGTTTTGTTTCCTGTGATTCTTGGTGTCCTGTTTGTAACTCCTTATTGCTTTAAACACATAGGGACTCAGTCATTGGAGGAAGAAGGGGGTTTATAGCTATAAATCAGGAAGAATGAGGTCATATTAGATTATGATGGACCCAAAATCCAGTGACTCACATTCTCATGGTAAAAGGATGTTATAGGATACAATGGAGAACCCCATGCAAAGATGGTGGGAGGAGAGGAGGGTTCAGCTGCCAGTCAATGGCCACAGAGGATGGTCAGTGCCACCAGAAGCTGGAGAAGGCAAGGAAGGATGAGCCTCTGTGGTCTCTGAAAGGAGTGCGGGTCCACAGTCACCTTGAGTTTGAATTTCTGGCCTCCAGAGCTACGAGAGAACAGCATTCTGTTCTTTTATGTCAATGGCTGTGGTTTCTTCTCATAGCCCCGTGAAATCAACGTAGCATGTCTACTCTTTTCCACCCAGTAGGAGCACACATCCATCCATCGATGGCAGGAATTTGAGTCTTATTCTTCATTCTGTTTTCTCCAACACAGTGTTTTGACTTGGAGAGATATATTATCTATTCACCACAATAAAAGCATTGCTATATATTTGATAATTAGCTTTAATTTGAAATCACTTCACAACAAATTGGAAATTTATAACAAACACAGAAGTGAGAATGGGAAAAATGAGTCATTACATGCTATTTACCTCCTACTATTGTTCCTGCCTCGCAGTAGATCCCCTTTCCCATTAACTTCAAGTTCTCACTCAATTATTTAGGTCAATTCATATTCTTTAGAAACAGTTTGCGTCTTTATTCAACCATTTAAGCTTCATCTGAGGAGGTGAACTGATTATAAACAAACAAACAGTGATATAAAAACAATTTCAAAACTGCAAGTAAATAGAAAATTATTAAAAAATAAGTTGGCTAATGGATTTAGGAGAGTGTAATTTTATTTTAATTTACTAGCAGAGGGATAATTGTTCAGTTATTAGAAGACACAAAAGGAATTACATTGTGGATATTCAATAACAAATGTTTTTTTGTGGTAACTTTTTTGTGTATGGTAATTTGTCAGGGTTTAGTTCAGTAAGACCTTAACTTTGTTGAATTTTTACCTTGGCCATTTATTTAAAAATTATTGGAAGCTGGTGAGATGTATCAGTCAGTCAAGTATATGCTGTGCAAGCATGGGGACTCAAATTCCATCCTTAGAACCCACGTAAAAAGTTGAGTGTGGTGGTGTGCATTTAAAGTTCCAGTTCTGAGAAGGTGCGTCTCTGGGCCAAATCTGTGAGTTCCCAGTTCAGTGAGAGATCCTCTCTCTCAAAAAAATAAATAAATAAATAAATAAATAATAAATAAATAAATAAATAAAAATAAATCAATGAACAAAGCCCAAAAGTAGACAGCGTCCTGAAGAATAATACTTGAGGTTGATCTCTGGCCTCCACAAGTACATGTACATAACACATGTAAAACTCCCACACATGTGCACCCCCCACAACATGCACCCACCATGAACACACAACACATACACATACACACATGTAAACAAGTGAAATGAAAATAATTGTTATTTAGGCTGAAGAAAAAGTTTAAAATAAAATCCCATACAAGCAAAACCAGAAAATGTTTCTTATACAAAGCAATTTTAATTTGAAATGAGGAAAGGCGGTTCAATTGTCAAAGCAATTGAAATGAGGGAATTTCAAATCAAGAATTAAATACATTAATTTTTTGCTCTCCACAGACTTTGTACAGTGCAGGTGTTATTGTGTGAAAATAAATGAAGAAGTGGATGAGCATGTCTGACTTGTATTAGAAACTTGAAGGTCCCAAGTTAAATGTTTTTCACAGAACCTTCTCTTCAACAGGACTCATACTGGTCACCTCTGGATGATCAAAAACTCCAGACCACTGAGGATAATTAACCAGGACTGACTCCCTCCATAGAAAGGTAATTTACGGACACTCCTTCCTTCCTTCTTCCCTTGTAATTCATTCCCAGATGGCGAGGCACACTCCAGAGAATGAGGTTTTTCAAGTTGGGTTAATTTTTCCTCATCTCACTTCCTGCTGATCGATACTGCTACGGAAAGCTGCTTTCTGCAATGAATACAATTTAGCTAATGAGGAAGCAGGCAGCACTTCTCTTTGAATTATGGATTGTGCACGGAGAAAGAGGCTTGTCCGTATGTCACTTTCATGACAGCAAGTGAAAAGAAGACACATGCTATTATTTTATTTTAGCTGGGATGGCGTAAGCTCCTGGCTCTAGTGGTGGCTTCTTGGGTGGGTGGGTAAATAACTTGTGAGTGGGGTCTTCCTGCTAGTTTTGTGATGCTAGCGTATGACAATCGAGCAATAGGGGTCTGGTCTCTTATTTTCTGGTGACTTTGAAGGACATGGAACAAGCAACTCTGAGTCCCTTTGTCAAGTAGACTTCAACCTTGACCTGGGTAGATTGAACAAACACTAACAGAGCTTTTAAAATCCCCAGGCTACAACCCTAGGATGACTCCAGTGTCTCTCAAAGTGTCTGCCTGAGGAGCTCAAAGTTGCCAGAACTATATGCTCTGAGCAACACATGAGAACAGGATCTCTCATCCTCCCCAGGGCCTTGCTAGAACTCTGAGTCACTGCCAGTTTAAAAATCCAGAAAGGTTTTATGTAGACCACACCCCTTTCCTGCTTTGGGTCATATTTCATATTTCATTTCTTGAGTCTACTGAGTGCCAATCTCTACACCTAGTCTCACTTTACAACACCCTATCACCTGTGTACAAATCTAAGTTGAATTCAGTTAACGATGGAGTCTTTCCAATCACAGTAGTTATCCCTGATTAACGCCTACCTTTGCCATTTTTGTCTGACTTTGCTTCTCTTTGACAGATGCCATGGGGTTTTCTTATAAGGAAAAACCAGTGATAAAGTTCTCCAAAGAGCTCGTATTTTCTGATTCAGCATTACGATGGCTTATCATACATGTCAACTCGTCAAGATTATAGATTACTAGATACTTGGAAAACATTATTTATGGATATGTCTATGAGTGGTTTTTTGTTTGGTTGGTTGGCTTTTTTTTGAGAGAGACATTAATGTTAGAATTGGTAGACTGAATAAAAAAGATTTGCTCTCACAAGGGTGACTGGGCATCAGCAACCCAAAAGTCCTTGTATAGACAAAATAATTAAAATGAACTCATTCTGTCTTCATGAGCTAGGACATCCATCTTCTGTGTTTGGACACTGAAGTTCCAGATTCTCAGGCATTCCAATTTGGACTGAAATTTACATCAGAGATTTTCCCTGGCTCTCAGAACCCTGGACTCCAGCAGAATTATGCCACAGCTTCCCAGGGTCTCCTGCTTGTAGACAGCACATAGTGGGTTTATTAGTATCCATAATGCTGCGACTCAATCTCTTATAATTATTTTTTCTATATATCTATTTTTATCATCTGTCTTTCCTTCTAACTCTATTCTGTAGATAATACCGGCTAGTACAAAGATATTAGCTGTTATGACTCTGAGAAAAACAATGGCTACCCTAGTACAGGGTTTATTGATTAACACCTGCTCCCAAAAGCTGCCTGCTTGAGTTTCATTTCCGTTGCTATGGTAAAAACATCCTGACAGGGATGGAGAGATGGCTCAGTGGTTAAGAGCACTGGCTGCTTTTGTAGAGGACCAGGGTTCAATTTCCAACATCCACATGGTATCCAACAACCATCCATAACTCCAGTTCCAGAGAAATTCAATGCCCTCTTCTGACCTCCATGGGCACTTCAGGACACAGGTGCACTTACATACATGCAGGTAATACACTCATACACATAAAACAAATAAACAAAAAACATCCTGACAAAAAGCAACTTAGGGGAGACAATTATTTGGCTCACAATTTGGCTCACAATTCCAGGTTACAGTCTGTCCTTAAAGGGAAGTCAAGGCAGGGATCCAAATAGCTAGTCACGTCATAGCCATGGTCAAGAGCAAAGAGAACAAACATATACAAGCCTTCTTGATTGCTTGTTCTCAGAAATCTGTCTCCTCTCCTACTGTTCAGGAATCCCTGTCTAGGGAATGGTACCACCCACAGTGGACTGGGTCTTCCTATATCAATTAACAATCAAGACAGTTCCCTCCAGACATGCCCACAGACCAACTTGATCCATATAATTCTTCAAGACTCTATTCCTAGGAAACACATTTCAGGTTTCCTTAAAACATATCAGCCTGGAAATGAAATAAAATAAAGCAAGACAGGACAACACAAAATAAACAATCCTAATTAGAAAACCTTATCTGTTCTGAATTTGAGAAATAAGCTTCTCAGACTTTGCAGCTACAAAGCCAAAATGATAGGATTCATGTAGAAGGGAATTTGACGATATCATCAGAAAGTATATGCAAATTTTTGACCATATGCACATGCTTCTAGGTCAACATTCCAATGGTAAACTACAAAATTTCTAAAGAAGTGTTATTGTTCATTCTTAAATGCCTCCCATATGCTATTATGCTGAAGGCTATTAGGAGCTGTTGGAACCTTGAGCAGATGGGACCTAGCAGAAGTATGTTAGGTCATTGGAGGTGTGTGATTGAAGGAATCACGATGACCCAGGAGCCCACTCCATGACCACCGTTTCATGGTGCTGTGAGATGCGCAGTTTTTCTGTTACATATTCCAACTGTGATAGTCTGCCTTCCCACAGGTCCAAAACCAATACGGTGGAATGATTAATGACTGAGTCATCTAAAACTGTGAGCCAAGATAAGCTTTCTCTCCCTACAAAGTTGATTCTCTCATGTGTTTTGCACCACGACAGAGACATGAATACTAGACATGTAACGTGATCCTGCATTATGGTGTAGCCTGAAGCATCCTGGGAGAGGAGCCATCATTCAACTGGGCTGATGGACTACTGGAAAAAGAGCTCAGGCTGTAGGCTCATAATAGAGACTGGAATGATGATGAAAGAACTGGCAGATCAAGTTGTAATTATGAATGAGTGCGAAGTCCTGACCCCATAAGGAGAGCAGGATTGAGTCATGTGTCTGGATCCTGCTTGCAAGCTACTATGGCCTACTGAATGCATATGGAACAGACAGAGAACGGGCAGTAGTTTCATCCTAAGCCTCACTACAGCAACAAGACCTTTAGTTTGTTCCCCAACTGCCCAGTTTCCAAGTTTCCTTTCAGAAACAGGGCCCAACAAAGCCACAGAGGTACTGTTGCTCGAGTGTGTATACCTGAAGGAAATTTACATGGTTTAGGATGGCGGTGTCTGGGAAAGGTGTTACTCAAATCTTCTTGCTAGGTCCTCTAGCTCCTTCTGTCCTGCTCCCCTGTATGCAAGCAAAAAGGGCCCCTAGCTTTCATATCCAATTTCCAACGAGTTTCCTGGTGCTCACTTTAGCTATTCATTGTCATTACAGTACATGGATGTTACTTAGCCATAGTGATCTGTCTGTCATGGGCTGAATCACACTTTCCCAACTTATCTTTTGAAATCCTAACACTCTATGTGACTTTAATTGTTGATAGGGGCTATGTGCAGATAATGAAGGCTGAATGGGGTTGGTAGAGTATGACCTTGAACACAAAGACTCTAGAGTGCCTGCCATGTTTCCACGTGCCCAAAGAGAAAAGACCACGTGACACAGTGAGACGCAGCTACCTGGTGATGCAAGGAGAGACCTGAGAGTGACACTGCCACCTGGCCTATTATCTTGGACGTCCAATCTCGAGAACTGGGGAAAAATAATTTTCTGTTGTTGAAACTAACCAGCCTGTGGTTTTCAGTAATTGAAATTCTACAAGACCATATCCTATCACTTCTTGGCTCTGATAAAGTGTAGGAGACTATTATGCTTTGCAAAGTCCCTCATTTTATGATTCGCCAAATAGGAAGAGTAAGAAAGACAATTTTATATTTTCCCCATCATATAGGGAATTCTCTCAAATATCCCATCATTGAGAATGACTTCACTAAGTTCTTAAAGAGTTAGCTATGGTAGAGTTAGATATGGTAGGGTGATGCCATCATTTGTGAAGAAGGATTTACAGCTGGCTGTAGGAATGTGATCAGGTGACCTATGCCAGTTGGCCGTCTTCAGGGTCTGAACAGTTGTTCCCAGCTGGTGGTGCTGTCTGGAGAGGTTTTGGAACCTTTAGGAGGCGGAGTCTCAGTGAAGGAAGTGAGTCACCAGGGTCTAACTTTGAGGTGTTGTAGCCTAGTCCCTACTTCCTGTTCACATTTGCTTCCTTGCTGCTGATGGGAGGTGACCAGCTGCCTCCTGCTCCCATTGCCAGCCATGTCTTTACTGCACCTCCAAACTATAAGCCCAAATAAACCCTTCCTCCCTCAAGTTGCTTTCTGTCAGGTGTTTTGTCACAGCAATGAGGATGTCACTAACACAATGACCTTATGATTAGCGTTTTTCCAAATATCTCAAATGCTGAATTCACTTTTCTTTGTAATTTATTCTTTTCTACAAAAGTGTTCTCTCAGATGGCTTCCAATTAAACCTTTCAACAATTAGACACCCATCTTCTGTGAGAAGTCTGCTTCACATACAGCTAGAGATGGACTCCTACTAGAACCAGACTTTGAGTCATCCATCTCAAAACCCTGGTCACCACCCAGTTTCCTCTGACACACGTGTGCCAATGGTTGCTGGCTGGTTTTCTTGAAGCAGGTACTAAAGTTTCTGTGAGGTGTTTATTATTAGAGATCAAAACTTGCATGGGAAGCTGGGTTGGTCAAAGGAAGAAGTGAACCATGATTTAGATATAGGGAACTTCAAAAAACATAGTGGAGCCATGGAACTCATAGTACCTGTCAGAGCATTCTGTATTGCGATCAAATGGCAAGGCATGCCTACTGCCACCTTGGCCAGACTCCAGAGATGGGCTGCGTTGGCCAAGTTGAGACTTCAGCTTGGGTTCTTTGCATTTAGGCAAACCCTGAAGACTGCCAACTGGCATAGGTCACCTGATCACATTCCTACGGCCTGTTGTAACTCCTTCTTCACAAATGATGGTATCACCTTACCATATCTAACTCTTTAAGAACTTAGTGAAGTCATTCTCAATGATGGGATATTTAAGAGAATTCCCTATATGATGGGGAAAATATAAAATTGTCTTTCTTACTCTTCCTATTTGGCAAAACATTGAAGTTACCTGGTAATGTAGTAGTATAAAATGTACATATAAGAAGTAAGGGTGGAGGGGCTGGAGAGACGACTCAGCGCTTAAGAGCACTGACTGCTCTTGCAGAGGACCCGGGTTTGATTCCCAGCACCCCCATGGCAGCTACGAACTGTCCTTAACTCCAGTTCCTTTGCGACATTGCACAACGCTGGTGCACTCACATACATACAGGCAATACATTCATACACATAAAATAAAAATAATAAATAAAATATTAAAAAAAGAAGTAAGTGTGTAAAACAGAAACAAAGGTCATTATGTGCACGTAGTTTCTCTGTGTATACAATATTGTGGTGTACAGTATGATCCAATATGGCCCTAGTACTACTATATCCCAAGTTATTTAGTGTGCCAAGACTTTCTCATGGAGAAGAGATGTGTTAGTTACCTTTCTGTTGCTCTGATAAAACAACATGTCTAAGGGAACTTATAAAAGGAAGAGTTTATTTGAGCTTACAGTTCCAGAGGTTAGAGTCCATAATGACAGGGAAGGCATGAGGTAGCAGAGCAGAAAGCCAAGGGATCACACCTTCAAGTAGGCACAGGAGTACAGAATGAGTAGAATTCTGGTCAGGCTTAAGAACTCTCAAAACCCACCCCTCAGTGACATGCTTCCCTCAGCAAGGCCACACCTCCTAAAACCTCCCCAAACAGCACCACCAACTGAAGACAAAATGTCCAACTTGGAGCCTGTGGGGGATCATTCACCACAAGAGGTATTCAGGCACCTGCTCCTTGAACCTATGGTGGCTCCACAAGTGCCCAGACCAATGGAATACAACATAGTCATGCCATGCTGCAATCCTCTTTCTCTCTTTCCTTTTAGCAGGAAACTCATTTTTGGAACCCAGCTATTATGTTTGGAGGAAGCCCAGTCCTCCTGGGGATGTTGTGCCGGGAGGACATTTGGCATCTGCAAATCTTTGTGAGAAACAAGAGGACCACACCATCATACTTCACTGTGCATCAATTGCTACCAAGGAACAAGGCTTCAAGTGATTCCAGACCCCATCTTTCTAGCTGAGGGCATTGTGAAGAAGATGCATCCCTGCTCTGCTCCTACTAAATTCCCAAAGTAGAAGAAGCCATGGAGATAAATGATAATTATTGTTGGGTTTGTGATAATTACTTGGGCTCAATAGGTTGCTACAAATCTTGAAAGAAACTTTAGGTAAGTACCAGAATTAATAAAGATTGAGTATGGCTGCTGGATACAAAATTAATGTGCGGACTATATTTTTGTATATTTAACATATAGAGGTCAAATTTAAAACTTCATATTGCATAAAATGGAGTCGCCTAAGGATATATACAAGAAAGTTGTGTAAGTCCTTCTGAGACATGACCACAGAGCTCTGCACAAACGCAGTAAAGAGGACCCAAAACAGAGATGGAGAGAAGTATTATGTTCACAGATTCAGAGTCAATATTACGTATCAATTTTCTCAGAATTGATTTAGTTTGTCATTTCAACCGAAGTCACAAGTACTGTGTACTGGGACTAGCTGGTCCTAGAATTCATAGGGGAATTTCAAAGGCTAAGACATGGTACAGCCCTCCAGAAGGAGAAGAGGTGAACGCTTACTCTCCAGTTTATAAAACTTGGGACTTACAGCTCACAAAGTTGTTGATGCAAAAGCAGGAACTTCAGAAAATGGAGCATAAAAGTGGCTATTTCTGCCCAACACCTACATTTCAGTATGTACAGGAGCTCAACCATCATAGATCAAATGCTGAAAACCAGAGGTCAATGGATGGACTTTATATAAATGCTATAACAATTTGGTATCCAAAGTGAACAATAGAAACCATATGGTCTTACATTGTAGCCAATTCCAAGTAGATCAAAACCTATATGAAAAAAGTGATATAAACTAAGGCAATACATATTTCAAGATACAATGAACATCTTTATGAAATTCACATGAATGTTTGTCCTTAAAATCATCTTAAATGCCCTCTGCCTCCATGTAAGATTGGTCCATTGAAATTTTGAATCTGTAGTCATGAACTGAATGTTCATAGATTAGGGTGGAGTGATGTGAACCTCTGACGTTTCACTGGGGCTGCTGGAGAGGCCACGGATATACCTAATACAAGTATAGCCATAAGATGGTGATTGTCGTAGCACAGAATGTTTGTAGTACTGAACACTGGAAACAATTCAAATCCCCACAAATGGTGGAATGGACAAAATAGATTTGGCACATTCGCTCGATATAAAGATCTGATGAATGGTGGTTCGTGCATTGGTAGAAGTAATTTTCATCTGGAGAACAAGAAACGAGCCTTGGAGAATTCACTGACTATGATTCAAAACCACGGATACTTCTGAATGACGTTTTCATGGAGGTGGCATATTAAACATGGGGTGTTTATCCCAACACTCTGAGCTGAACGTCTGAAAGGATGGGACCAAGGGTGAGGTGGGTATTCTACGTAACTTAAAAACTTCAAACTTAAAAATGTAATACTCCACTTTTTCATGACAGCTTCCTGTCTGTTTCTTCCATTTTAAACATTTATATTGTCTATGCATATTTTATTTTTTGAATATAAAACATTAAAAATGATAATAGACACAGCAGTTTTGCTGATGCTTAAGAATAATGCCCATTGTCTCAGATGTAGTTTTTCTAATTCAACCTTATGAATTAGCTGTCTTTATTATTCCAGAATCTTCCATTTATCCACAAGAGGTTAGTTCCAAGAACTCCAGCGGATGCCTGAACTCTCAGTAACACCAAGGAATGTATATATGTTTGTTTCTGAGCACAGAAAACACAGACAGATGCAATGTTTTTTCCTGTTAATTAAGCACACACACACCCGGTGGCCAAGACTTTTCAAGGTACAATAGAAAATCTGGTACACATTGATTATTTTCTTCTTCAAAATTGCACAGCTTTGTTCTTATAAAATCATGGCCACTTCAGCATATAATTAATTATTTTTCTTTCCTTATGAAGAAATTTCACATGTTCATTTAAGGAATGCGTGCTGCAGCTTCTCTTTGACTTATTTAAACTGTCTGAGTCACTACCCATGCAATTTGGAGCCATTTTTAAGTAAAATACTTAAAATGCTCACGAGTACTCTGATACCTGGGACTGTTGGTCTGATAACTGAAAGCTGCTTGTGACTCACTGGGGCTGTGGAGTATACAGCATGGACACACTGGGCAGAGCAGAGTCTTGTCCTGGATGTGACCCAGCAGAAGGTGGTGGTGTAGAACTTCATCACCCTAGGCAGAATAGTGTACAAATTAGAAGTTATGCATTGTTTATTTCTGGAATTTTCCATTCAACAGTTTTGGACTTTAGTTGAGTGTGAAGAATTGAAACCATAAAAGCAAAACCACGGTTGGGGGGTGTGGACAACTGTGTTTTATTAAATGTTAGAAGTCTTTATTTAGACTTGTTTTGAACATAAAATATCACCCTTGTCCTTTGATAAATGTACCCGCCAACATGCTTTATTCCACGTTCCCCTAGTGCGAAGCTCACTGTTATGTGCTGGGGATCAGATGGTATATTACTTTTCTGTTGCTGTGACTAAAAACACTGACCAAAGCAACTTATAGAAGGAAGAGTTTATTTGAGTTTAGGGTTCCAGAGGAATTAGCATCCATGACAGCAGGGAGTCACAGTGGCAGAAAGTAGCTGGAGTAGAAAGCAGAGGCTCACATCTTCAAGAAGGAAGCAGAGAGCGACTGGGGATCCAGCAAGGCTTAAGAGCTCTCTAAGTCCTCTGTCAGTGATATGCTTCCTCCAGCATGGCCACACCTTCTAAGACCTCCCAAAGCAGCACCTCCAACTGGAGACAAAATGTCCAAATACTTGGAGCCTATGGGGGACATTCTTATTCAAATCGTCACAGATGGTAAGGAAGGCTCAGGCCTTGCTCTCAAGAAGCTCCTGCTATAACAGAAGAATGTGCTTCTGGGAAGTGAAGGAGACAGGTGAGCCTGGCTCCCAGACTAGAGCATTCCTGTGGTTCTCCCTGGAGATGTAGATATGACAGGTGGCTGGGCAGATAGAGTTCCTGATTCTGATTTAATGGACTGAAGAATGGGCCTGAGAACATGCCTGTCAGCTGTTGGGTGATGCCCACACTGCTGATCCAGGGAATCCTAATTTGAGAACCACTAACTCATACCATTTTTCTAATCATAAAGATCTTAATTTCAAAGGCCTCGTGTGGTGACGCACGCCTTTCATCCCAGAGCACAGGAAGCAGAGGCAGGCAGATCTCTATGAGTTTAAACTCAGCTTGGTTTACATAGTGAGTTCCAGGCCAGCTGGGGCTGCAGGAAGACCCTGTCTCAAAAAGATAAAAAAAATATATTAATTTCAGTTACTTTTCTATGTTCAGGCAATTTACTGCTTAAAAAGTTAAAGGGTTAAAGGAAAATAAGAGAAAACATTAAACAACCTGCTCACATTAGAAATTTAAAACAGAGTATTTCCTTACTGTTTATGCAGCTAAAATGTTGCCCCCCATGCTTTCTTGACAAAATTAAAGTTAGGGGGATATGGAAAGAAAAAGACATACCCATCCCTAAAGTGTAGATGTGTGTGTTGTTTGGTGATATAGGGTCTAAATATTTGAATACTTGACTCTGGTTAGTGACACTGCTTGTGGAAGCTGGAGGAAGTACGTCACAGGGGTGACCTTTGAGAGTGTGTAGCTGTGTCCCATTTCTAGTTTTGCTCCCTCTGCTTCTCTGTGCCTGTCGGAAGGTGTGAACGCTCAGCTTTCTGCTCTGGCTGCTTCCTGTGGTGCCTCCCCACGGACTCATGCCTCTGGAACTGTAAACCCAATAAACTTTTCTTTCTATAAGTTGCCTTGGCCATGGTGTTTATCACAGCAACAGAAAAGTAACTAATACAATTGGAACATTGGAGAGGCAGCTTGTGTTAAGCTGAATGAGACCAGATACAGACCTCTCCATCAGGGAAGGAGAGGAAAGACTTCTGTGAGCTCCGGGGACTGACTTGCCTGAGGCAGATGAGAAAGAAGCCAAGAGGCCTTAAGAACAGGATTGGAAAACAGTCCTCTTGGACTTCAAAACACTCAGAAGAATTCATGTTTCTATGTACTTGATTTTTCTAAAATGACAGTATTTTCTCTGTCTCCCAAACAAAGACATTCAGGCATGGACAGTCCAGGCTGAGAGATGATGCTCAGTGATGCTGTCAAGGGCTGCAGCTTTTCTGAAAATCATGCTATCGTGCTTGATATGAGGAGAGTAATACAAGAAAGGACACACCACTCAAGTTTCTTGTTGGACAACTGAAAGCTTTCCTTGAAGGTACAACTTGAATACTTGTGGTTTTGCCCTTTGATCAAACATGTCCCTATGTCCCACACTATGCAATACATGCATAAATCAAATAATCATCTTGTGAAGCTTGAATGCACAAAATTTCATTACTTGAGTATTTTAAAATAAAATAATAAAATAAATTGCCCCACATTTGAATTAAATTAAATGGGGTTGCTTTCTTGCTTGAACCTCATTGACTGGGATTATATTATATGATCATCTTAAAGCCAGAACCAGGATTAGGAGGATGGAATTGCAATGGGGGCTGGCCAGTCACCATGTCTGCACAGTGAGGGCTGCCTTGATCTCAGTCTTCTTAAGATGTCAGATTATGTTGGGGGTTTCTGGGTTCCTCAGTGAACCTCAGCAAATTTCTCCTGGTGGGTTTAATTCTGACCACATATGTGCAAACCCAGGAGCACAGCAGACTGATACCCTACCCTGCTTGCTTTATGGCACTATAATTAAGGGCACCAGTCACTGAAGCCAGACTCTGTGGGTTTGAGTCTAAGCTCCTGTCCTGAGTCATGACTTTGAACATGTTACTTGTTCCCAATGTCTGAGTTCCTTCGTCTCTAAAGAAAAGATTCAAAGTGGTTTCCCCTGATCAGAATGTTGTAGGAGTAATCGCAGGAGCTTAACAATGTCCAGCAGAACAGAGCCAGCCCATGGAGGTGCTTAATGAATGCGAGGAATTATTCTTCAGCACTCATAACATGGCGCTAGCCCTTATCACCATGTGTATTTGAAAGCCTTTTGGTGCCTTTTGCCTTTTAATGCTTCCTTTCTCTGAATTTCTTCTGCAGCTGCCTTGAGTGTGGCATAGCCTCCTCTCCTCTCCTCTCCTCTCCTCTCCTCTCCTCTCCTCTCCTCTCCTCTCTCTCTCTCTCTCTGTCCCTTTGCTTGCCTCTCACTCTTCCTCCTCCCTCTCCCTCCAATTTCTCTTCTTTCCTCTCTCTCTTCCTTTCTCTTCCTCCATGTCCCACCTACCCCTCCCTTTGTCTCTTTCTCCCTCTCCCTCCTCTTCCTCCATCTCTCCAACCAGTTCTTCTCCCCTCTTGGTCTTCTTTTCTTTCCTCTCTTTCCCCCTCCTCTCTATTTCCTCCCCTTCCCCTCCTCTTACCTCTTTTTCTCCCTGCCCCAGGCATGAGGCATGCAGACACTTCCAGTCCTGGCAATGCTCTTACCTGCTTTCCAAGCTTCTTTCTGGGGCTGTAATACCCTCCTCCTATGAAAGGCTCTGCTCACTCCACTGGCATTTCCTTCACTTGGAGACCTCCAACCCCTCAGCAGAGTCCCAAACTGAAGCTATTGATGTTTCAGAATGAAGCATGTTCTAAGATCCCTCCGAGCTCAAGAAAGTCTTTTCCTAGCCTTTACAATGTCTCCTGCTTAAAATGACCTTTCTCTCTGCTGAGTACCCCTTTCTGTTCCTGTGCTCCTTGGGGAGGGTTCAGCTGGTCTAACCTGTGACTCCTCTTGGGGGGAGGACCTGTTCCTGCTATTCCACTCCTGGGTTCAGTGTCTTTCTACGGTCCTGGTTTCTCTTCTCTTTCCTTTCCAAAGCTTACTGACCCACATATTTATTTCCGTAATATTTTTCTCTAGATATTCTCTCCTGGAGCTCCCTCTTGCTGAGAGCTGAAATTGATAAGCCCCAGGCTTGCAAAAGGTAGACATCCAGAGGTGGATCAGCCAGTTCAGCAAATATTTAGCAGAGACCAATGTCTAGCCCAGACCTGGTCTCACTTTGTTATTTTCCTGACTGGTCCTTCTTTAAGGAATTTCAAGGCTGCTGTGCCTATTCATTCGCTTTTCATTGCATGAATCCCTCAATCATATTTCCTCAGGCTCATTTCAATATCTCAATGCCTGGGTCCTCGAAGCATACCAGGAATTCTTAATCAAAGTAAGAAAAGTTTTTAATTTCTCTTTCCTGTTCTTCACCATGAGGTGATAGTAGAAAATGAAACATGAACACCCTCTTTCCTGCAGGCATCTGGCCCAGGTTTATGAGTTTAATTACCTGAAAAGTCATCATCTTCTTCCCAGGGTTGACTGTAGTATAACCTTTGATATTAAAGTATCATTGTAACAATTCAAGGGAATGTTTGGTTAGTGGCCGCTACTTTACCAGTCATTTAAATAAAAATAGCTGTAAGAGAGGATTTGAATGTTCTTTGAACATAGAAAAGATGTGTGTTGGTGCTGACAAATAATCTAAGTATCCTGAATCAATCATTTCACAGTCATCAGTCAT
>NW_008345373.1:583612-585117 GCF_000622305.1 Nannospalax galili
GTAAAATCTGGGGGACATTTGAAAGCAATTATATGCAATTTAACAACGAATTCTCAAAACATCCAGGAGGTCAGCCAACACACACATTATTATCTTTCCAATCTGCAGGAGAATCATTTATTTATAAGAAAAACAGATAATTATGAGCCTGAGTATTGGGACCAATGAGTTTCATGGCAAGTTACCAGGGTCTCATTGACCATTTGAAATCATCTTAACACCAGAGAAGAGAAAATACATTGCAAAATATTTCTTCTGTTTTTATTTAAGACCTTTTATTTAAAAAAATAAAATAATGTAGCTAGACTTAAATAATGAAATCAATTTAAATATCACACAATATTCACTCATATATTTAGGGGTTTTTGTCTTGTTTTGTTTTTGATGTGTGTGGGGGGGTATTTGCATACACATGGGCACACCTGTATGACAGTATGTGTGTATGTCTGTGTGTGTGTACACATGTGTGTGCATGAGTGCATATGTAGGCCTGAGTTGATGTCAGTGTCTCTTTACTTAATGTGCTGAGGCACAATCTCTCACAGAACCCAGTACTCACTGCTTTGTTCTACTGGATGGCTAGTTTGCTCTGGGACCCCTGCGTCTGCCTCTGCCTCTGTAAGGACGGAAGTTATTCATGTCATTGCTGGAGATTTGAACTGCAGTCCTCAGCCTTATGCGGCGGGCTCTTTACATACTGAGCCAACTCTGTGGCCCCTTCACATGTTTCTGAGTAAAAAGTCAAGGTACACATAAGGTTTTTGGTATGACAAACCACTTATGCCTTTTTTAAACATGTTTCCTGTGCAAACCTTGTCCTGCTGCCAGTAGAAAACAAACTTCTCAAGGTCAAATTTATCTGTGTTATCTAAAAATAAACCTGTGTTTACCTTTAGCCAATATGCAGTATTTTTCAAAACAGATAAAGTTCATTGCAGCATGGGTAAACTTTGAAATCTAGCACTTTGTTTTAATGAACATCATAGCTGTTGGCCTTGTTAGTCTAAAGTGTAATGTGCTGAGGCACAATCTCTCACAGAACCCAGTACTCACTGCTTTGTTCTACTGGATGGCTAGTTTGCTCTGGGACCCCTGCGTCTGCCTCTGCCTCTGTAAGGACGGAAGTTATTCATGTCATTGCTGGACATTTGAACTGCAGTCCTCAGCCTTATGCGGCGGGCTCTTTACACACTGAGCCAACTCTGTGGCCCCTCCACATGTTTCTGAGTAAAAAGTCAAGGTACACATAAGGTTTTTGGTATGACAAACCACTTATGCCTTTTTTAAACATGTTTCCTGTGCAAACCTTGTCCTGCTGCCAGTAGAAAACAAACTTCTCAAGGTCAAATTTATCTGTGTTATCTAAAAATAAACCTGTGTTTACCTTTAGCCAATATGCAGTATTTTTCAAAACAGATAAAGTTCATTGCAGCATGGGTAAACTTTGAAATCTAGCACTTTGTTTTAATGAACATCATAGCTGTTGGCCTTGTTAGTCTAAAGTG